>NC_056534.1:25151121-25469303 GCF_910596095.1 Thunnus maccoyii
CATGACTATGGATGCCTCCATGATGAACTGAGGGGTTTCTTGGAAAGGCCTGGGGGTCACCCTTCATGGGAAGAAATTCACCTTAACATTTATATTTGCCTGGAGGAGGTTGACACTGTGCACTGGTATCACAATGGTGAAGCTTAGATCGTGTTAAAAATGAAGGGAACATATTTTACATGTGCACTATGTTCATAGTGTTTGCATGAGTTTTGTAAGTATTGACACATATGCATTTTATTGTATCTATAGAGTACTGTGATCAACAGGGTATATTGAAATGTGTTAGCAGGTCTCTGTAAAGTCTTGACTCAAGCTCTTACTTAATAAATCCTGACCTGGAGCTGGTCATTAGCCGGACTACATGGTCCCTCTGTGCGGCTCAGGTTGTAGAAAATGCACTTGCACCTTCCAAAGAAAACCTGTAATGTGGATTACACCACATGTTCACATTTATTTTAATGTTCATATAATATAGCCTAGTTTAGAGGCTGAATAAAATTTGTAACTTTAATTGCATCTATAATGTGTGTGTGCATGTGTGTGTGTGTGTAATTGTTCCATTGACTGGGTTTTATCATATAGACTGATATGTGTGTATACCAGTCATACCAGTCTAGCTATATAAGCTCAGTCTAGCTGGTGTGGTTGCTATAGTAACACTATAGCGCTGTTATGTAGTTATAAAGTAATCAGACTTCAATCTGGATCAATATTGTAATTTGATTGTAAATCTATGTTTATCATTGTTACAATAATGAAATATGGGTCTTGGTCTTAGTTACTATGTGTTTAATTATAACTGATTATTTATGATAGATAAATTATCAATAGACTGAGGTTGGTTGAAGTCAAGCGTCTCAAACAGACCACATGTTACAGACACGGAGAGTACGCAGAATTCTGAAGAAGGAAAGAAATTCACTGGTATATATCGATGGCCTTGGGAGGCACCTTTAGTTGTTTACAGATTCCCACCAGACCTAGATAAAGCTTTACAGAACTCTCCTTTCCACATGATATCCATATGACTTTGTCCTGCTGTTACCCGCGAGACCCTGCCGTCTAACATATAACCATACATGGTACACAATGCAAGGTACAGATTTCTCTATCATCTCCCCCATGTTTATACAATATGTAAAACAAATGAAGTATGACAATATCAATATTGTAATGTTGCTATTCATAATCATGGTTAATAGGTTTTGTTTATGTTTTTATTGATTTATGCTGCTATGTCTTTATATGTCTATGAAATTGAACTTCATTGTATCCAGTAGATTTTGTAGCTGTTACTTGGAAAGAAAGAGAATTGACAGAGAGGAGCCAAGCACGCACACTTAAGACTATAGAGACCCAGTGCTGCCTGCTGCCTCCTCATAGATAACGCAAAGAACATTATAGGCGTAACAGAGCCGGCTACATGTGCATCATGTAGGATGATTATGATTACATTTCTTTTGTTAATATTCAATCTTATTTAACATTCTCAATAGATTTGTATACTTATTTTAAATTTAACTATGCTCTGAGTTTTCGTGCGCAGAACAAACCAGAGGAGGGCAGCACAAAGACTGGTGAGGGCACACCCACCATCTCCCTCTGCCCTCCCGTTTTCGGATTGGCATTTTGGGGCGTACACTGATAAACAGAAAGAGTGACACAGATGTCTCTGCGATGTCTTCCGACACATTTCACTAATGTGCACTTGAACGCCGCTGTGTCTTGTCTCCGTGTCCTATGCAACGTCGCAGGAAGAGCCTGTTAACGTGTTTCTCGGTAAGTTTGTTGCACGAAGTCAAATGATGTTCACACAGCGTGAAGCCATCTGCAGCCAATACGCTAATTTAACTCTTAGCAGTTATGATGCTGAACAGTTTTAGCATAAACTACCAACTAGTTCACGGCTAGTTAGCTGAGTTTTACTAGCTTTAGCTAGCAGCAGCCCTCAGGAAAGTGCGTGACGTTTTTTTTTTTTTTTTTTACCGTTAGTTTCGTTTTCTAAGCTGGTTTGTTAAATTATCGTCTCTCAACCTGATATGACCTTACATCTCAGTGCAGGAATGTCTTTAAGTGGGTTTAAACCAAACGGTTAGGTTACAATATTTTACAATACTTTGCCTAAAACAGAGTTTCGATTGAAATGAAAACATTTGTATCAAATTGGCTAATATAGCACACAGGACGTTTGCCAGAGCATCACAAAAATTATGTTTATGACTGAATAATCAAACAAAATGGCAATTATCAAATTATGCTGCCAAACAGTAACTCATCATAACTCATCAGTCATCAAAACAGAGTCTGCAGTGGTCAAATCCTCCAGACTATACAAGAAAAAACATGTAATTCATGCAAAGGTCAGAATTTTTAAATGACGTAGTAAAAAGTGACTTTTGATAACTATACATTGTTGAATATACTGTAGGCTATATATAACGTAGCTAGATTCTGACTTAACAGTAAATCCTACATTCATACAAGACAAAGTGATGGTTGTGATTGTATATTACTGTTTCTGTTCTGTATCGACCACAACTTTTTTATTCAAGATATAAAAACCTTAGATATTTACATCACTTTTAAGTATAATAATGCAGTAAGCTACAGTAATGCTGTTTAGCATTCACACTACTGACACTCACATCATTTTGACACCGATCTAAAGGAAAGAGCACCGATTTCTTTTTCCTTTTTTTCTATTTAGTGGAGTAGAGTAGTGGTCAAATAATTAGTAATTATGTTGCAATGCTGCTGACTAGGGCTGCAACTATCTGTCTTGATCAACAGTCCACACCCAAAGATACACAGTTTACGATCAGAGAGGACTAAAGAAACCAGAAAAACATTCACATTTAAGAAGCTGAAATGCTTTTTTTGTTTTTTCTTAAAAAAAAAAACAAACTCAAATCAATTAATCGATTATCAAATAGTGGGCGATTAATTTTATGACGATTGGCTAATTGATTAATCGATTTATAAGCGTTGCAACTTGCTGCTAAGTTGATGTGTCTGTATTCTAAGTGATTTTTACACTGTGTATGTAAGCACAGAATTTGGGGTTGAAAAGTGAAAATTTTAGCGAGTTATTTTGGCTGTTTGCATTGAGGTTTTTGCACATTGAAGCAATTTTTTTAATACTGTAATATTGTATGTAACAAAGCAAACTTAGCTGCGATTGTGCAGGAATCTATCACAGTTAAAATTGATCTCTTGCTGTTGTGTTTAGGCTGATAAATAATGTGGCAGTATGTAATACAATTGAAACACTATCTCATTTATGCTAGAGAGGGAAAAGTCACTATGACAATACCTTCTTCTGCAGGAGTTGTGAGAGAAAATCAAGAGTGGAAAGGGCAAAATAATTACATATTTGTGTCCCATGACCTTGTCACTTCCACATGTCCTAAGTAAATGAAATCCAAACCACCGTCCCATCCATCTTTCTCACCTGCATTGTGGTGAAGTCTGGGTAAACGGGAGGTTGGGTATTATGTTGTGATAATTGGCCCCTCGTCCCCGGAGCATAAAGCATAAGCTCTCTGCTCTTAGGAGAGGAAAGGGTGGACTCTGAAGTTGAAACCCTGAAGTTGTCCATCTGTGACGATGAAGTTGAAGTTACCAGGCAGAAGAGACAAATGAACACGTGCATAGGGCGGAAAATCACAGATACAAGTCCAACAAATAGTGTAAAAGTCAAGCATTTCTTCAAGTCATTCTTTAATTGCTGGGGGAACCTCTGTCTGTCTGAGATTGGTTTGAGACTGCCTTTAAATCTAACTTTCAAATTTTTTATTCAATAAATTTTTTAGTTTTAATCTTGCATCCCAATCCTGCTCTTTAACATTTACTATTGTTTATACATTTATTAACAGCTTGATTCTACTTTTATGGATGTTGCATGGATTGAATTAGCTTTATCGACTGTTATGTTATTAATCAAGATTGTGATGCTATATGATTTTATAATTGCTGACTCTTCATATTGTTGATTTGGATTCCTACTGCATGGTTTGACCTGTGACCTTGCTAAATCTCTGACATTCACGGATTGGATTCGCTTAATCTTGACGTCGTTTGAGCGATTGATAACAGACAAGATGTGACTTTGAATGAATGCATGAATTGAACATTTGCTCTGCCGTAGAATTTGATAGATTTGGTTAATTTACTTTGCTGATTTGACTACCGATTGAAACTGCTCATTTATTTGATGTTTAAAAAAAGATTATTGTTATTCCCCAAGTATGGTTGTACAGTGAGGATGTGCATTTTCTTCTCTTCTTGAAGCTTCAGTAAAGTGAGACGGTTGCAGCACACAGCGATCTCGGTTGACAAGTTTGTTTTTCCAGAAGTCAAACATCCTAAAGTCTGTGTTCATATAGACACACTTTAGGATTTGATTAGAAATAAGTCCCTTGATTCCAAGACTACTGTGACTGTTGTGAGTCATTGTATTAATATGCACAAATGCTTGTGTGGACTTGTGAAAGATTAAAGTGCTTAGTGAGTGTTATAGAAAACATGTTTTTGAGTTTGAACAGTATTTGTGAAAGAGGAACAACATCACAGCTGTTGAGAAAGAGAAAGAGAAAGAGTATTCGCCCCACTCTTTGGGGTTCACTCCCTGCAGCAGCTTGTATGTCTGTGTCGAGTGTGCCATGCAGAGTTAAATGAGCATTAAATAAAGTGTGACAATATTGTACTGAGAATTGTCTCTTTCCTCATTGAAGTGAAATGCAAGAGGTAAATTATTTACACTTAGCATTTTCTTCTTTTTTTCAGGAAACACTGCTACTGTGATGGATCTCCAAAGCCGTCTCAAAAACGCACTAAAGGACAAATATCATGAAACATATTCTGAAAACTTGCTACTTCCGCCAAGACTTTGCTACCGGAAGCTCAATAGGGACTATGCATTACCTAGTTTGTATCAGCATGAGTTTAGATATGTTGATAATTCTGACCTTCATACTTGGGTTGTTTTTCAAAACGTCCCGCTGGCAGATATCTTATCATGTGACTGCAGACATGGCAGCAGCAAAAGAACAGTCATCACTTTAGGAGTGTGTGGAGTTGGAAAAACCACAACGGTGCAGAGGTGTGCTCTGGAGTGGGCTGAGGGAAAAGCACACCATGACATCCACCTCCTGTTTCCTCTCACTTTCTGGGAGTTAAATTTGCTAAAACACAAATTGAGCCTAATTGAACTACTCAAGATGTTTTACCCGGAGTTGAAGGAGCTCGATGTTTCCAGCCTAAATGAAAACAATGTTTGGTTTGTCCTTGACGGATTGGATGAGTATCGTCTCAAGCTAAACTTCTGCTGTCCAACAGTGAGTGATGTTTCTGAAGTGTCCACGGTGGATAATCTAGTGACCAATCTGATCAGGGGGAATTTACTTCCCAATGCTCATATATGGATAACGACCCGGTACGCAGCGGCAACAGAAATCCCTGATTGCTTTTTGCTTAAAGAGACCGAGGTGCAAGGGTTCAGTGATGAGCAGAAGGAGCAGCACTTCAGGACAGTTCTCGGTAGTGATGCCCTCACCAATAAAGCCATTGACCACGTGAAAATATCAAGGAGTCTTGACTTCCTTTGCCAGATACCTCCAATCTGCACCATCATGGCGACTGTACTGAAGAATCATCTGACAACAGATGATGGGTTTAAAATCAGTCCCTTGACTCTAACCCAGATCTACACAAACCTGGTCCAAGTATCAAACATGGATGTTTTTGCCAAGCTGAAAAAGCTGGCACTGTTCCGGATGGAAAGGGGAACCGTAGTGTATGAGCATGACTTTTTAGAAAGTGGATTACGTTTCGGGGAAGCATCAGCTCTTTCCAGAGAGTGTCCACTTGTGTTGAGAGAAGAGAAGGGGCTGCATAATACCACAGTTTTTCGCTTTGGTCACACAAGCATTCAGGAGTTCTTGGCTGCATCGTCTAAACTGGACAACATTGAATCAAGCTTTTATCAGTCCAATCGTTGTCAAAACCTGGTGGACCAGGCACTGCAGAGCCCTGAGGGAAGATTTGATGTCTTCCTGCGCTTCATCTTTGGTCTCATTAAGGAGCGTGCAACACTGGGGCCCACTGATCCGCTGTTTGACTACACCAAGAAGAAGATCCTGGAAAACATTTTGTCTTACAGTGCTGTGGGTCTGTTCCACTGTCTGAGAGAGTTCGACAGTCAAGCGTTACTAAGTGAGGTCAAGTTTTATCTGAAGACAGGCATCTCACCAATCCCTGATTTCACACCAATGCACTGGACATTCATGATCCAGAGAACCACAAATTTTGAGGGGATGCGAGATAGTTTTGAGATGCAAGTGTCTATGAGATGTGATGAACGACTCCTCAGGCATCTGCCAGTTATTTTGAAATCAAGGAAAGCTATGTAAGTTCACACTCACTGGATCCAGACTTTATCATTCATACATAGTGCATTTGAACATTTGTTCAACAACTGTTTGCTTTCTGTTCTAGAGGGAAAAAAAATAGAAATAAAATCTCACTTCCCAATTGTGGTATACAGATAGCTTCACTCATTTTGACATCTGCCAGTAAAATGGAGGTGAATGGACTTTTGTGCTGCTGAAAACATTAGAAATTATATTTGAAAAACTCAACAGCAATGTGTCTTACCCAAAACAATGCCCTGGTTATTCTGGATAATCCACACACCTCACTGCCAGATTTTATAAGGACCATTTCTTTGAAAATAGTTCTAAATGAAACATTTCACAGTGAGGACTGTGGATTATCCCGAATCTCCCGTGTATCTCTCCTTCACTCTGTTGAATTTTCCAGAGGTGGATCACTCCTGGGCAAAATCAAACCCAAATGATCAAAACTATCAGCAACTACTAGTAAAATACAGAAAAAAAGCATTACTATGAAAAAACGGTGCCAAAACAAAAGAAAATGTGTCACTGTTAAAGTTCTTATGTGCATCCAGCAACAAATTATTAATAAGAGGTAAAAATGTATTTGATTTGTAAATGCTGTAATTTATGTTGTGTATTTGTTAACTCCCTTTTCCTTGTAGGTTGCGATTCTCGAACCTGACAGACAAGTGTTGTCCACTTTTAGCAGCTGTCCTGAGCACGAAAGAGTCATACCTGAGAGAACTGGACCTGGGATACAACAGCATCAGCGACGACGGGGTCAAGAAACTTGTGGAGGGGCTGACTGATCAAAATTGCCGACTGAAAATGCTGAAATTGCAAGGCTGTGAAGTGACATCACAAGCCTGTCAATACCTGGCCACAGCCCTGAGACAGTCCCTGAAACTGCGAGAGCTGGATCTCAGCGGGAACGAAATAGGAGACGATGGACTGAAACATCTTGCAAACGGTTTGAGAGCTCCTGCATGCCACTTAGAAGCACTTAAGTAAGTGTCGGTATTGGGATAGAAACTAATCTGTGTTTTGATATAAAGAAATGAAAATAAAAATCACAGAATTGGGCAACAAACAGATTTATAGACAGCTTTTTTTAAAAAAATTCTACATATAAAAATATAAAGCATTTCTGTTATGTCACTGTCATTTTTTTTCATCATAGACTATCACAGTGCAACATTGAGCAAAGGGGCTGCCATTATCTGGCCTCAGCTTTGCAGAGCAACTCTAGCCACCTGAAAGTGTTGGATATGAGCAGCAACATGATCGGAGACAAGGGGGCCAATGAGATCTTCAAAAAATTTGATATATCACAGCTAACAAAGCTGGAGTGAGTATCTGTTATTATAAATGCATTCTCTTCTGCTTGTCAACATAAATGGATGCATTATCCGGTGAGATACTGCATCTCTTCATCTCTCTCTGGCAGGATGTACCACTGCGGCCTCACTAGGTTAAGCTGTGCACGTATTGGGGAATGTCTGAAGCTTGAAACCAGCAATCTGGTGGAACTGAATTTGAGCAACAACAACTTGGAAGACCCAGGGTTTGCGCTGATCTGCGAAGGCATGTACGCCTGGTGTCGTCTAGAAAAACTCAAGTAAGGACCTCTTTCTCCTTTTATTACTTCCTGACTGAAACAGAAGTTTAATTTTAGAATTTATATTTTATTTTTTACTGTTCCACTGTCTTAAGTGTAAGAAGTAAATTCTGCAGCATTCAGCTAAAATGCTCATACACTGACAACTTAATATCTCTAAAATGAAACTTCCTCTTCTCCCTCCTTAGTATTTCAAGTTGTGGAATCACTGGTGTGGGCTGCTTTTATTTGGCGAAGGTACTGTGTTCAGTCTCACAGCTCTACAGTGGGCTGATGCAGCAAACAGACTGGCAGGCAGTTGAGCTGAAAGACCTTGACCTCAGCATGAACTGCCTCAAAGACAACGGAGTCAAAGATATTGCAGCTGGATTGACGAATCCTTACAGCCACCTCAGAACTCTCAAGTGAATAGTTTTCAGAATTCTTCAGCACGCAGTATGTTGTTATTTTAGAAGCACAGCATACTATAACATATGTTTGTTCCATTTCAGCCTGAGCCACTGCAGTCTGACCGATGAGTGTTGTGCAGAGATTGCATCAGGACTTGCCTCAAAGGAAAGCATCAGTGAGCTGGACCTGTCGGGCAACGCCCTTCTAGATAAAGGAGTAAAGAAACTCTGTGTGGGACTCAAGAGCCCTCAGTGTAAACTTGATAAATTATCGTAAGTTTTTTTCATTACTTCTTGAACAAAAAATAACTAATTATTTATTAATGCCAGTCAAAACATTGGACCCAACATGGCCATGTAGTAAGTGCTTTTACTTTAAGTAACTAGCAGCTGGGAACTAGTTCTTTCATATTTCAAAAAAGGGCAAAAAATCACCAACACATGACTCCAGACGGCTTGTGAAGTATAGTCTGCAATCCACCGGCCCACAGTGGACTGAGATATTTATCCTTTGTTTTGGCTGACATGAGAGTGAATAAAACATTACAACATTTTAGTTTTTAGTCCTTTTAAAAAATGTATTGAGCCAATATGAGCAATGCTGCAAGTCAACGAGCAAGACTGCTTAGCGGCAGTATTAGATTAGATTTTTTTATATTTGCATCATTGTGAAGAAGTGCTGTGATTCATCAGGTAATTGATTTTCCATAAAATGTATGTATATATTTAATAATGTATCTGTATTTCCCACTCCTGTGTGGAAGAGGGTCATCTGTGAAAATCAACAGTAGGCGTGAAGTTTTTACGTGGACAGATTGTAATGCATAGAGTGGCCAGTGCTGATGCATTCATGTTTGATATTGCCCCATGTCTGATATGAATTTGAATGAACTTCCACCCTGACCTACACATGCAAGTTAATAATAGAATCAACACAACTGAAAAGTAGGGTTGGGTATCATTTGAAATTCTTTGATACTGGTGCTGATTCGATACCTTTGTTTCTGTACCAATAGCAACACACCGTATTTATAACTTAAAATATAACCATGTTTTTCTACTAAAGAAAACAAAACTGAAGTAGCTGTACAAGAACTTTTCTGCAAATGAAATACAGTCTAAAACTGATGAATGAATAAACAAGACTACATATCTGACCAGACATTTGATGCCAACTTTCTGTATTTGGCACTTTTTGATACTTGGTGCTATGGACACCTTTCGTCTCAGGTTAGGGTTAGGGTTAGTCAGTCTCTATTTGAAAAGTACTAAAATTATAGTTCTGATCTTAATTGTCTTACTCATTGAACAAAAAAAAAAATTTTTGACTCTAATTTATTCAGGTTATCTTTAAATATGTATTCATAGCTCCTCAGTGTTGTATCCAGTATATTAAAGGGGTACATTGAGCTGGTATCTGGTAACATCTTAAATACTTCTTTTCTGTTTCTCCCCAGACTGAGGACTTGTGGCCTGAGCTCAAGAAGCATTCAGTTCCTGACCGCTGCCCTGAAGTCAAACCCCCAACATCTGACAGAGCTGCATCTGTTGGGAAACAATCTGGAAGACTCAGGAATCCGAGTGCTTATGGAACTAACAAAGAACCAGAAATACTCATTGCATACAATAGAGTGAGTACAGATTTTAATGATTTTTAAAAATGCATATCAATAATAAGTTACAGCATGTATTCATGTCTCAGCTCTGCACCTTCTGTCCTTCAAAGATACAGTTGTATGCAAAAGTTTGGGCACCCTACAATCAGTACTTAGTAACACCCCCTCTGGCAGATATCACAGCTAGCAAACACTTTTTGTAACTAGATAAAAGTCTGTCAAATCTTGTATTTGGGATTTTCTCCCATTCTTCCTTGCCTCTAGTTCTGCAATATTTTTGGGCTGTCTTGCATGCACAGCTCTTTTAAGATCTACTCACAGATTTTCAGTTATGTTTAAGTCAGGGGACTGTAGGGCCATTCCAAAACCCTCAGCTTGTGTCTCTTGACATTATCCTGTTGTAGAAACCATCCTGTTTTCAGCTTCAGCTTTTTTTTTTACAGACGTTGTGAAGTTTGCCTCCAGAATTTGCTGCCATTTAGTGGAATCAATTCTTCCCTCCACCTGTGCAGTATTTCCTGTGCTGTTGGCTGCAAAACAACCCCAAAGCATGATAGATCCACCTCCACTCTTAACAGTTGGCAAGGTGTTCTTTTCATGAAATGCTGTTCCTTTTTTCGCCAAACATACCTTTTGTGGGAGTATTAATCCTTACTATTGTTTAATTACCTCGTTATTGGGGCACCACCTCCTTTTTGGTTAGGATTTGTTAGTGCCAGGAGGGAGCACTAACCCTTGTTCAGTTTAATCAATGAATCGGTCTCATAATCGTAAGTTCTTGTCCCAAACAGTGATCTCTGCTTACTGCAGCTCAAAGAAACAACCAAACACTTTTAGGATAAATGAAGACATTTATTAATAGCTAAATATCTTGAGGATACATGATAAAGCATAAAATAATATACACAAAATAATAAATAAAAAGAAAGTAAAATAAATAAATAAATAACTAAATAAATAAGGTCTATGAATGATAATAAAAATAATAAAGAAAATTATTATAAGAGTGGCTTGAAGTGCGTGACTCAAGGCTTAACATGACGTACCGGGAACACTAAGGGGAAAGTTAATTCAGCTTCTCTAAATAAACTCTTAATTTGAACGTTATTTGACATAAACCTTGATCACAAAGCCATGTTATGCCTTACTGTTGAGGTGATGCGTCATGGTAGAGGCGTCATCTTGGCAGGTCCAGCGTTGTTTGGTGCAGCATCACCAGCGGTGTTGCAGTGAAGAGCCGGTATCAGCTGTGGGCTGCGGCATCTTCGTAGATGCAGAGGTGTTGAATGCTGGTAAGGAATCAAACCGTTTCATGCTGCTTTGAAAGAGTCTTTAGGCTGGCTTCACTTCTGGTTTGCGTTATTGCTCTCAGAGTGCAGGTAGAGGTTCAGTTTCAAGCATTGTTGTTGTTCTTCTTCAGGAGTTCAAGTTGAGGATTCAGGCTTTAGTTGGCTTGTAATAACTTGAGTTGAATGCTGAATAAAGTTTTAGTCTGACTACGCTCAAATCTTCAGCGGTGTTTACTTCAAAATAAAATACTGTATGTGTGTACTTCAAAATTAAATTACTATACATGGAAATCCGACACTTAATGTTACTAATAAAACAAAAAAATTAACTTTTTGCACTAAAAGATTAAATACAGATATATTTGGTTGAAAAACAAATAAAAGAGATGTCTTAAGAGTTTTCTTGAGTTCTTGGAGGCCAGCTCAAAGAGGAATCTCTTTGAGGCTGTTTTTATAAGTGAAGATAAAACGGGAGGAGTTTTGGTGTGTTCTAAAGGGTTTTGTGCCAAATTATTGATGAATATTCAATTTCTTGTTCAAGGGGCTTTAGGTGTGGCTGGTGCTTTGCAGCCTGCGTCTCCTGAAGTAAAGGAATTTGGGGAAATCCAATTCTGAGTTTTTACATGCAAAACCTCATACTTCAAATCATTGTTGCCTATTATTTGACATTAAAGCTGTAAACACATTCTTTTCATAATGTTCAAGCATTTCATGATATTTTCTGATTAATAACGGTCCTGCAGCTTGTATCATATTCGTAAAACCAGTAAAGAAACAGTTAAGCAGTTTACATGTTCATAATAAGTCAGTTCTTCTAATAACAAATATTAACCTTCATATTAACACTTCATGATGCCTAAGCATATAACCTTTACTGATTCAACTTTCTCAAACTATTTACACATCTTAAACCATCTACTGAAATAAAGTTTAATACTATAGTGAAAGGAAATAAAGCGAGGCCACACTTATGCGATTAGATTACTTTCAGAAACGTATTTAAATATAAGTTGAACACAACCCTTACTTCATAATATAAAAACATTCAATGTGACTATTGTTTAACAATAAAAGAAAACTTTAAACTCAAATCCTTCAAACATTATATCTTTACATTATTAACTCAGAAACTTCATTCTAAAATCTAAGTCTTATATATCTTTAATAGATAGTCATACACCTATGAAAGTTATACCATTCTTCTTGTATTTACATGACAAATAACATGATATAAGTTGCATAATGATTAGACATTTCATTTACATGAATTTCAGGTTTGCCTCAGATTGCAGGGAGGCTTCACAAAGTCCTCAGGAATATGGGTTAGTTTATGGCTTTGGTGATAAGAGTCTGTGTTCCATCTAGGTGGGAGTTATTTTTCTCCAGTCCAAGTGGCCTTTAGGGTCAGTTCATGCTTTTAGTTTGTGTCATAATTCAACTTATCGAAATGGTTTCTTAGGAGGTCTTTCTGAGTCTGTTGAGCATCACTGATCAACCCCCACTTAAAGGGTTACAAAGGTCAGTTCTGCAGGCCGAGGGTCTGCTCTTACGAACTTAGAAATCCAGGGAGTCTGTCTCTTATTTTCCTTAAGAATCAAAGGTTAATTAACACAATTAAAGAACAAGCGGTTGTCCTCCTACACTTTACTGATTGTGGCCAAAGAGATTTATTTTAACTTCATCAGTCCACAGCACTTGTTTCCAAAACGCATCAGGCTTCTGTGGATGTTCTGTTGCTAACTTCTGACGTTGGATTTTCTGATGAGGACACAGGTAAGGTTTTCTTCTACTGACTTTCCCATGAAGGTTTTGTTTGTGCAAGCATTTCTGCACAGTGGAACGGTGCACCACCATCCTTGAGTCTGCTATGTCTTCCTGTAGGTTTTTTGCATTCAAATGGGGATTTTGATTTGCCTTTCTGACCAGCATCAAGCAGTTCTCTCAGAGTTTTCCTGATCTTCCAGATTTCATCTTGACCTCCACAGTACCCCTAAACTCCCAACTCTTCATGACATTTCGCAGTGTGGAAACTGCAAGCTGACAACACTATGTTTATCTTCTTGTAGCCTTTCCCTGCATTGTGGACATCAATAACTTTCATTTTCAGTCTTACACAGCTGCTTAGAGGAACCCATGGTTGCTGAGTGTTTGCACAAGGTTTGAAGAGTCAGAGTATTTGTAAAGCTTTGAAATTGGCACCAGCTGACATTTCCTAATGGCAATTGTTGACATGCCTCAGGCCTAACGAGCTGATTAAGGTCTGAGACCCTGTAAAAGGTCTGACTCTGATGAAGACACAGTAGTGTTGAAACGTTAGTCTGTTTGCACAATTAAAGGCTGCAAATTAATCTGTGTTCTCCAGTCCCTTTTGTTCTCTGGATGTTGGCTGTCCTTGAACTGAGAAGCACCTGATTCAGCTGCATTTTGCTGGAAGATGCGCAGAGAACCCTGTTTTACCTTGTAAAAAGAATCTGAGACTTCAGAACTCTTTGGGTGCCCAAACTTTTGCACATGCCACAATGATGTTTTTATTTTTGTTCGATTTATGACATAAAGTATCTATGCATTAATATTTGCAGAAAATATTGTTTTTTCCATGTTATAGAAAGGCAATGTTTACATTTTTTTTAAATTAAAAAATCAACAAAATATGTTATTTGCGAAGGGGTGGCCAAACTTTTGCACTCAACTGTATATCTTTGCAGTCTATAATGACTAGCACATCAATTCTAACTGCAAAATGTTACTTACTGCCAGAGTCACTCCCAGACGCATTCAAGTCTTGGCTTGTTTTTATCTTACAGTGTCTCAGCAGATTGAGGAGACAGGCAGAATGCAGAGAACACAGGCTGCTCAATCTGGCTTCTGGTCCATGTAGTCATACACCATCAACTTGATAATTTGAAGGTCATTGTGTTTCAGCACATAGTGTAACTGCAGTATCTGTTCTTTCCACTCTTGTTTCATTCATTTGGCTTTATCTGCTCTGTTTAAAGATTATTTTCAGAAACTATGTGGATATAACCAGTGAGTTTTTTAAAGCACACAATTTATTTTTTCTTTTTTTATTAGCACTTTATGTATTTCTTTTTATCCAGTGCCTTAGTGTTAAACTACACAAGTTAAGTATACAGTACAGTACTTAAAAATGTGAAGGAACTGAATGATGAATTGTCTCAAGTACTGATTTATCTGTTCATATTGAATTGAGTTTTTCTGTCCCTACAGTGTTTTTGTTATGTATCATACATACTGATGGATCTGAAACAAGAGAACATGTAATCTCTGTGACCACAAAATAAATACAGGTCTTCTTGCTGAAAAATGTGCAGAGCTGACTCATTTCCTTGTTGTAGCAGCCCTCCATCTAGTGGTCAAACCTAGTAAGTTCAGTAAGTGACGCGTTTGACGCCAGTTAACACAGCGGTACTTAACTGCGTCTGTCAGAGCAGCACAGCAGACAGCATCCCCTGTGTCATCGCAGTGAACCAGTGGACGCACTTCTGAGGGAAAGGTAGGACATTTTCCGGTGGGACACAATAACAAACTATTGTTTGCGTTCTGGAATAGACATATTGCAAAGGCTTAGTGATTTCAGGCACATCTGTAATAGTGGTTATGTAACTGCATTATACTAAGACTCGAAACTGATGGTTGAATGTTGTGTGGCACTGATGTCATGGTAATTTGATCAAAGCTAGTGCTGCCAAAAAAGTGCAGTTGGGTCTGGGTGGTACTGTCGCTCTGGCTAGGCCGGTGTGGCGCAGTTTCAGCGGAGAAATATCCCACTTGACAGTCATTCGGGAATCATCTCTGTCGACCATCATTTTGCTGCCACAATCACAAAGTGCTGTGTTGCTGTTTGTAGATGGGCGCTCAGACATGCAGACAGTTACGACGCCATCAGCTCTGCAGTGCAATGCCTGTTCATTGCGGTATTGTCTCGCATAAATGTCCTTTACTGGCAGTATACCTGCACACTGACTCATTTTAATAGGATATTCAGATCATCTGTAATGGAGATTTATGTTATTCAGTTTGTGCCGTCATGTCAAAGCCACAAATGAGCGGCAATCATCAGTAGATTATCAGGTGTATGGGTTGTTGTCCAGTGATGCTACTGTGAAGAATTCAGCATGGTTGTCTTTGTAATTACGAACAAACACAGAACAAACACATCTCGTTGAATATGGGCTTCTTTTATTCTCTCGTGATGTGAACAGAGCAGTAAGAAGTCTAAAATAACAGTCATTTTCCCCCTGAAAGCCCAAACATGCAGTAATAACAGGCGGCGTAATCAGAGAAAGTTCAGTCAGCGCAGGTTGAAATCCAGCCGTGTGCGCGCGCACGTGTGCGTGTGCCACAGCGGCAGAGTGAAGACGCAACAATAAACTGGTGTTGCTAGCTTTATCGATTAGGTTATTCACTAATTATCTCACTTAAACGAAGCAAACGGTAAGGTAAGGGGATAGATTGATCCAGTCTATTATTTATGTGGGTGCTTCTGTGTTCAGTATTATAATTTTGAATATTTTCATTTAACGTTAAATCTTAATTAGAAGGGAGTGACTCAATTATTCTATGCGCCATTTTTTTTTGCTTAAGGTTAGCTTGCTCGTGATAAAATAACGCAAAATGAAAGTTTAAGTCCCAGAAGCTAACTTAATGTACATATAGCTGGAATATAACGTTACCTTACTTCTCATTTACTGATAGTTTGCTTGTCGTCCAGTTTTCTTTACCGAGATAATGTTACGCTTTGGCGCGAAATGGCGCAATTTAACTTAAGGCTAACTTAACTGCTTATTGATTAAAGTTGATATAAATTCGGAAACTGGTCAGAAGAATGTAAACTCGTTATTTAGTTAACTATTTAGTTAGTTAGATAGTTAGATATGACAATTTTCACGTCATATATTAAAGTACTAAAGTTAGGACAGACCTGGAATACAGTAAGTAAAGTTAGCTGTATGCTTTAACATTAGTGGAGTAAGTTATTACTATTATTTATGTTAAATACCATTGAAAAGGTATGTTTTAAATTAATGGAGAGAGGTGGGGTTAACAGTTAAAGTCCCAGTGAAGTGAAAAATGTATTTTCCCAGTTTTAATCCTGTATCCCTGTGTTAATTGTTTATTTATCTTTTGTTATATGCCAACTATATGTCAAAAATCAGTATCAGAGTATTTTTACATCAAAATCCCTGTGTTTTCTCTTCCCCTAACACGGTTTCAAATACTTGATGACTCATCCTGCACTCAGGTGTGTTTACAAAAGTCATCCAATAAAATATGACTTTGCGCGGGGAGCAGCCATACCCATTATATAAAACCGCACGTCACTGTTTGTGGGTCTATTAGCTAACAGAGCAATATGGAGAGAGATAGGAAGAGATGTATGTTTGGATATCAGTTGGCAAAAACTTTGTTTTCATTTCCAAATGTGGCTGAGGTCTAATTCATTCATCTCTCCCTCGCTCTTCTCCTGATCTAACAGCAGGTGAAGGAGGTGTGTGTGGAGCCAACAGTCCTCTGTACCTCCATTTCTCTCTACTGCTCCCAGTCAGATGCGAATGATTTGATGTAAATCCCTCTTTTAACTATACACTGCTCAAATATTCTGTTTCACTGGGAAGTACGTCACATTACAGAAGCTGAAGATACTCTAACTTCCATTTCATTGGGACTTTACTGCTCCCTCTAATTAGTGCACATCGTCATAAATTGAGACAGTGAGACTTCAACGGCAGCCTCTTGCCTGTGAGCTTGAAATGCATACCTTTTATAGATGCACCTCTCGTCAGGTCAATGTGTAGAAACAGGTGAAGATATGTGTAACCAGTGCCAGTCTTTGCCATCCATTTTCCCTTGAGTGTCTCTGTAGATCTGAGATTCTACGCTACATTATATCACAACATAAAGGCAGTGATGCCGCTTTGATTTGATCACAGTCAACTTTATTTTTAATGCTTTTGTTCAGTTACAGACTTATAGAAACTCAATCACTTACAGGTGCAGGTCATCATCGTTTCACCTTATACTGCAGGTTAGCCACTAATGATACCTGTTATACCTAACACAGGTCGAACAAGCTTAACTCTGTAGGAGGTAAGGTGTTTGATTATTGCTTAATAACCGCACCATTATTCATTGTGTATATTTGTATTCTTTCTGAACTCAGGCAACAGTAGCATTATCAATATTGGTGGGATCATTACTGTTTATGTTATATGGGTACAAAATTGTGAGTTTAAGTGCACATTGAGAAGTGTGTGTGTGTGTGTGCATGTAAAGCAGTGATAGTTCTCAACAGCTACGGGTCATTTGTCTTGTTAACTGTACCACTGGGATATCTTAGTATTTTCTAGAGTGAGCTGCCATGGGGAAGGAGAAGCTCCACATAAACATTGTGGTAATAGGACATGTCGACTCAGGCAAGTCCACCACCACTGGCCACCTCATCTACAAGTGTGGGGGCATTGACAAGAGAACAATTGAGAAGTTTGAGAAGGAAGCAGCTGAGGTATGACTCATATTATAACCACTTAAAATATGATTTTTTATGATTTTCTATTTCTGTGATTTTGTACCATGCTGTAGCTGTTCTAGAACAGTAGTATATTTTCTGTTTAACTGGGTGCCTTGTCTTGTCTATCAAGTATCATGTCTATACCTGTGTACTCTGTGCCCTGCTGCTGCACTGTTAGGTGGTGGTTAAGCCATAACTCTGTAAGCATTTGGCACAAAAAACACTTTTATTTGATTGGCACCATTGCTAAAACATCTGTAGTAGTTCTGAAACAAGCTTTATCTGCAGCCTGGCTACTTTCTCTGAATTACAAGCAGTGTGACAGAGCAATGCAGCAATTATCAGTTTGACTTTCAGTAAGGTTAGGTTGTCATAGTCCTGTGATAGTCTAGTGTAATTGCCTTATAATAAATAGTATCATTTTAGGCTTACTGTTTAGGTTATTACACTCATAATTTTTGAGGCCAGAATTTGCATTGTTAATTACCACCAAACCTAGAACACACAGAAAAGTTGAAAATATGATATGGAAAGTTTGAATTTTATTAGTAGAATTAGTCAGTAATAAGTAATGTAACAAGTAGTCATTCATATTTTGTGTAGATTAAATATTTTATTACTTTATAAAATGTTCCATTACATGTAATTTATTACCTTTTTTCAACAACAATTCTAAGGATTGAAGTTATCATACTGATTTTTTTTACTTTTATACAAAGTAAGTCCATCCTAGTCACAGTATCATAATTACAGTACTGAGATTTATGACTTGAAACAGTTTTACTATTATAGCATCAGTTATTCTTAAATTTGGAGTATTAATTAATAGAAATAGAAATTAATAAAAATTTTAGAATTGTTCTGTGGAGGCGTGATGAAGATACCATCGTGCACATATGTTTACATGTATTTAGAGATAGATTGCATCTGGAAGCATGCATTATAAATATGGTAAAAAGGCTTTGGACAAAAGTTTAGCAAAGGTATAGTTATAGTAAATAAAGGCTGCATGTCTTTATATTAATTTCCTCTCCCATTACCTAGATGGGAAAAGGTTCCTTCAAATACGCATGGGTTCTGGACAAGCTGAAGGCAGAGCGTGAGCGTGGCATCACCATTGACATCTCTCTATGGAAGTTTGAGACCAGCAAGTATTACGTCACCATCATCGATGCTCCAGGACACAGGGACTTCATCAAGAACATGATCACTGGGACTTCTCAGGTAGAGGGAGAGTGGGAGGAAGAGTAAAAAAATGAGAAAGTGTTTAAGGGAGAGAGAAAAGCATTGTAGGAAAACTGTTAATAGAGAAGGGAGAGCAAAGCATTTCTGAAAGACCAGATAAAAATTTTGTTGGAGCATAGTAAAGAAATCACCGCATGCATGGCCAGGATTATATTTGTGTTTGAGTGCTTTTAGCATACCACACAACTAATCTAAGGTTAGTTGAAAGGTTTCATCTTATCTCTCTCTCCCCCGCCTCTTTCAGGCAGACTGTGCTGTGCTGATCGTGGCTGCAGGCGTGGGTGAGTTTGAAGCTGGCATCTCAAAGAACGGGCAGACTCGTGAACACGCCCTCCTTGCCTACACCCTGGGAGTAAAGCAGCTCATTGTGGGCATCAACAAAATGGATTCCACTGAGCCCAACTACAGCCAGAAGCGCTATGAGGAGATTGTTAAGGAAGTCAGCACTTACATCAAGAAGATTGGCTACAACCCTGACACTGTGGCCTTTGTGCCCATTTCTGGCTGGAATGGAGACAACATGCTGGAGCCCAGCCCTAATGTGAGTGTGCTGGATGACATGTTGACAGTATATACAGAAACATATGGAATAAGGATAGTATGACCATGAAAACCCATCTGTTTAGACTTATATCTCAAGGGAGTGTGCATGGTGCAACTTCTTCTGCTTTTGGACCTTCTAATTAGTCCTAACAAAACTTATGTCCCTCCACAGATGTCCTGGTTTAAGGGCTGGAAGATCAACCGTAAAGATGGCAATGCTTCAGGCACCACACTGTTGGAGGCCCTGGATGCCATCCAGCCTCCTACGCGCCCCACCGACAAGCCCCTACGCCTGCCTCTGCAGGATGTCTACAAGATTGGAGGTGAGGGTGGTGTTGATGTGGGTGTCTGTGAAGGTGATAATTGTGCAGTTTGTTGTTGGGAGTACAGACTTGGAGGATGTAAGTGCTCCAATTATCAAGTTCTCCTAAAGCGTCAGTGGCACCAGATTATATGTTAAAAGTATTTTGGGAATGAGAGCACCTTGAGACAAAAAGAGCAGAGCTGAATGAGGCCTAGAAAGAATTCCCACTAGTTCATTATATCTTAAAGTGAGTGTCTGTCCTTTTTTCAGATCCCACAGTCTCATGGAAATGTTCATGCCTGTTGTTGAGACTTGAAACTATCATTTTACTTGTCGTCATTTTACAGGTAGCTGTGAGTACAGACTATATAAAGTTGTAACCTTTCTCTCTGCCAGGCATTGGGACGGTACCAGTGGGCCGAGTAGAAACAGGAATCCTAAAGCCTGGCATGGTGGTGACCTTTGCCCCCGTCAACGTGACCACTGAGGTGAAGTCTGTGGAGATGCACCACGAGGCCCTGAACGAGGCGCTGCCTGGGGACAACGTGGGTTTTAATGTGAAGAACGTGTCTGTCAAGGATATTCGCCGTGGCAACGTGGCCGGAGACAGCAGGAACGACCCACCACAGGAAGCAGCCGGCTTCACCTCTCAGGTCTGCAAAGATGACTTATAGAGGATTCTGACCTTAATGCATGCATGTTCACGAGTCTGTGCATCTGCTTTACCTGAGTGCTTCTCTTTGCTTCAGGTAATTATCCTGAACCACCCTGGTCAGATCAGTGCTGGATATGCTCCCGTACTGGACTGCCACACTGCGCACATCGCATGCAAGTTTGCAGAACTCAAGGAAAAGATCGACCGTCGCTCTGGTAAGAAGCTTGAGGACAACCCCAAGTTCCTGAAGTCCGGGGATGCTGCCATTGTGGACATGATCCCCGGCAAGCCCATGTGTGTAGAGAGCTTCTCTGAGTACCCACCTCTGGGTAAGTCACCAATCCCGCAGCAGGATTTCCTCTTGTGGGTGAAGCTGCAGTTCTCAAGTATAATTTGTTGGGTTTTAATCAAGGTCATTGTGAATTCAAATCAAACATTAACTTTGATGGTAACCTCACTGATGATGTGATGTTTTTGCATGATCCCCCCTCAGGGCGGTTTGCAGTCCGTGACATGCGCCAGACTGTGGCGGTGGGAGTGATTAAGGGTGTGGAAAAGAAAGCACCCACCAGCGGTAAGATCACCAAGTCTGCACAGAAGGCGCAGAAGGTCAAATGAACATTGTGCTGGGCTGCTGCCCCAAGCACTCACCATGGCCGAAGACACACTAACACCCCGCCCCTTCTGCACACCATAGTCAGCGTCTGGTCTATTATCACAATGCATCGCAAAAGCAGACGAAGGAAAAAAAATAGTACCACACTGTTAATGATTAACATGTTAACACACTGTTATATGTAGATTTTATTGTCACTCAGATTGTGACAGAACAACACAACAAATTTACATAACTGCTTTCTGGTTGTGTGCTGTTAAAGTTAGAATTAAGCTGCTCGTTAACCTAGCCAACAAATGTAGCTGCTTAATAATAAATAAGGCAGAGATGTTCGTTTGCCTGGTCTTTGTTGAAGTAATGCTCTGTGTTCTAGCATTAAAAGAGATATGCTCACTAGCCAAAGGTAGATTGGCTGCTTACATGCTCACTGTTGCATTTTAGAGGAACAAGCTTCAGATAATCTTTGTCTGATTCCTGAAATCTATATGCCTCGCACTTTGCCTGTCTTAAACTCCTGTGCAGTAGCACTGTTAAATGTTACTGTTTAGTTCGTGCACCTTAATCAGTGTCATTTGTGAGCACATGTTCATAAGATTAAAGATGTTTAAAAGATGTTCCCTGTTTCATTGTCGTATCTGCTTTACTTCTATGCTCACAAACCACTGAAGAACTATACACATCAGTAAATGATGGTGAGACAGCAAAAAACAAACTCTTATATGCTCTTCATAGAATTTCCTTTATTGATGAATGAGAATAAAAGTTCACTTGCATTTTCATTACATTACAGGCTTCATTAATCTAACTGAGATTATTACTAGCGTGTAAATATGTGCACATAATTTAAATAAATTAAAAGAAATGAGACAGAATGTTAACATATCAAAGGCCTGTTTTATGCCCAGTAGCAAAATGATCTCTGAATAAAAAACTGCAAAATGTCTGAGGTCAGAACATTTACAGAGAGGGAAAATGAAGACAGTGCAACCGTGTCTGTTCAGAGGAACCTAATGCACTTGTCAGGAAATTGCAGATATGGAGATGAATATGTACCACAAAAGCAAGGCACCAATATACTGTATGCACTGAACATTTTGTAGACTTAATGTCAGTGCTGGGGTCTTTTTTTTTTCTTTTCTTTTTTTTAAACTTCTGATGCAATCATTTTGAACTTTAAATAGTGATTTTTCTTAATGATTCATTCTCAGTTATAAACAGGTTTTGATATGACAACCTTTTCATGCAAAATATATTTAAATATCTTAAGGAAAGTAAAATTCAGTTCCACATTTGAAAGCAAACTGACCCCAAACCTCCTTCACATATTCTGGTCTTTGCTATGGGACTTCAGATTATATTGAGGTACTGTTAGCTAATGCTGATTCATCACCACTGAGGTTTTAGATGCTGTATGATTAGTATCCACCTGCAGCTTATGTAATAGTTTCCCTACAACCTGGAGAGGACCACTTGACATTCCCTGATGCACCTGATTCTGTACCATGCAAGAGGAAGAGGAAAGTTATTAGTCATCTTGATGTCACTGCTCAGCAGTTCAAGCAACAGGTGTTCTGCTCATACTAATAATGATATAAGCAATACATTCTGCAGCGAGTCCACTCCAAACAAACAGAAATCATCTCACATTACAATGAATGAAGAAAAGCAAACTTTGACCATGGTTTAAACAGACACCTTCCTTTCATGATAAAATGTAATACAAAGTTAGATTTCTGAACATTTCTTTCAATTTATATTTTTCTGAACCAAAACAAAGTGCTTTGATAATACACCTTACAAAATGACAGACTGCCTATAAACCAAAAAAGTAACATTCAAGTTGTGTTTCAATCCATGGCTGTCGTCGGCTCAAAAACCAACTGACTGGTGCATAATTGATCTGAAAATAAGCAGCGTCTGCTCCTTGTTGCGCTCCTCTGGACTGTACCTTAGACTGCAGAGTTAGAGTCCACAGTGTAATGGACATGTAGCATCACAGCTGGCCATGTGTGTAAATAAGCATTATTACCTGTACATGTGCATGTATACAGGTGCATATGTGTGTACACTTGTATACAAACGTTTGGGCACCCCTTGATAAATAACATATTTTGATGATTTTTTTAAAAAAAAGAAAAAACGTCTTGCACATGCCACAATGATGTTTTTATTTTATTTTTTAAATTTTTGTCCAATTTATGACCTAAAAACCAACTATGCATTAATGTTTGCTGAAAATATTGTTTTTTTTTTTCCGTAGCCTAGAGAGACTGTGATTACATCTTTTCAATTTAAAAAAATCACCAAAATATGTTATTTAAGGACTGTATCAGTGGTTCTGCTTGTTTTAGCCAATTTACTACAAGTAACTACAATGTACAATTTGCACGGCGCTTTGTTTAAAAAATGTGGGTGTTTCAAGTCTGCATGTATTCTTTGTCAGTGACATCATTGGCAATGCAGCGCTGCCTTTTCAAAACTATCTGCACATACACTGCGTAACCACACAATGATAATGTAACAATGTAAAAATGTGTGAAGCTAATTTTCTCTGTGATGCATCATACACTTCAAGTCTGCTAATTAATATCCATACCATTACAGAAATGAAAAGAAACCAATGGTTGCTTGGAACTGTTGGAAGAATTCATTAGAAATATGAAGATGTGCCGCCTGCATTCCAAGATGGCAATGAACTTTAGTAGATAAAACTTGCTAATATACCATAATGATCTTTTTATTGTGAGCAACCTAAGTCATTGGTTGAGGATAGTAGTTCATATAATTTGACAATATAAACTTTAAGAGGTGATCTGTTCTAAAATGGACAGGATATTTTCGAAATAAAACAGAAATAGAGACAAGAACATAGAATGAGTTCAATAAGTTTGGCCATGTTGAGTTAACATTCATTTCTCTATGGCAGCCTTTCATGTGATCAGCAAGACAGGAAACAGATCTCATTTACATGTGCACATGTAAGTATTCAAGCATTTTTTAATTATTGTGACAGATGTGCGTGTTAGGTGTCCATGCCTTCCTACGTTATTGAATGTAAACTGTATCTTGCTAATCCCAGTACTTTTGACTGAAAACATGCAACGCTCATGCTGTATCTCAAGTTCACATATCAACCAACCATCTTTCAGGATCAAGTTTAGTTGGCTTTGTTAAATAGCGAAGTCTCAGGTTTTGGGGGTCTGTGTTCCCATTTTACAAGCCTTCATCTTTTATCTCAGATTTGTCAATCATATCTTAAAACAAAGAATAACTCATGCAATGATATAGCATACAGTATGTGATCAGCCTGTGTGAAAATACTGTGATTCTGATCAAATCGATCAACATGAAAATAAACAAAAAGGGACCCCTTGTTATATTCCCGCCCTCCCACTCCCCTCCAAAAAGGATAAAAACCGTCTCTGTGAGGTGAGATTTGGGTGCCTTCCAAGCATGTAGCTGGTCTATTTTAGCCGTACGTGTGGCATGTTCAGCAATTCGGTGCTGCCAGCAGAGGGTGAGGATGCATGACCAGTGGCCAGACTACGGTTAGAGCCCCGGGACCCTGTCCCTGCTCTGCCCCCTGTCCTCAGGAGCTCAGAGGAGTAGGTGTGAGCCTCAACAGTCCCCTGAGACAGGAAGTCAAATCCCTGCGTCTCTATGTCCCTGTCGCTGATAAAGAGGTCCTCCTCCCCCCATCCACCACCACCACTTCTTCTTATTCTACCATCACGCCCTCCTCCCCCAGGGTCTTGGCTACAGCTGTGAAAGCCAACGGGGGAGTCACTGCATGTACTGGGGCTTGGAGATGAGAGGCTGTGGTGGGCATCATGGGCTGTCCCCGGGGCTGTCTGCATCAGGTTCTGCACTGACATGGACTTGCCCAAGCCTCGGTCCACCTGGCTGGGGCCTGAGCAACAGCTGAGGGCTGGTGGCACCAGGGGCTCCAGCTCCAGGCTCATATGTCTCCTCCAGGAGCCCTCGTCTTTGGTGCTTAGTCTGCCATTGCTGTGGCCCAGTCTGCCCAGCCCCAAGCCAAGGCCAAGGTCCTCCCCAACACTGCTGTCCTCCGTCTGCGTCCCTAGACCTCCACAAAAGTCGTCCATGTCTGGGGACGCTTCTGTGGAGGTTGCTCGCATCAAGCTACTCGGGCCCCCGCTTCGACTTGGAGGGGGCGGTGGTGGAAGCCTCGCCAGAAGAGGAAACCCTCCGTCTACCACTACTACTCCTCCGCCCCCGCCACTGCTGACACTATTTGGCGTGAGGATGGGTGGAGAGCTTCCCACAGCCTCATCATTGCCACTTTCAGGCGTGGTGGCCTGAGCCTGCGTATGATGATGGTGGGGATGATGGGGATGATGATGGTGGTGGTGGTGATGATGATGGTGATGAGGGAGCGGCGATGGGCTGAAGGAGGAGGATGCATGGCCGGAGGGAGGTGTGGAAGAGGAGGCATTGAGATTGAGGTTGAGCTCGTTGTGTGGCGCAAGGATGAGATGGAGTCCTCCCTGGGAGAGGTGGGAGTTGGTGGAGGAGCGCATGACGCAGCCACCAGGGGGAGCCACTCCACTGTTGCTGACCTGGGTGGAGCAGGACAGGTCCTTGCTAAAGACGGAGGAGTGGTAGTCAGAGGTCTGTTCCAGCTCGAACAGGGGCAGAGAGGAGAGCGTGAGGGCTGAGGAAGAGCCTTTATGCAAGACCTGACGATAGATGTCGAGCAGGGAGTCGAGCTTTGACTCAATTGACTGAACCTATGAAGAGAGAACGGGAGGATGAGAGTGAGGAGTGATAAGTAAGCAAAAGAAGGAAGCATTTTAAAGCCACTATGTGTAGAATTATGTGATTATAACAGCTTTCAAATTGTGGCAAAAGTTTCTGTTTGTAGAAAAATGAGACAATCCTGGTAAAAAAGAAATGTAGCAGTTGTGTGTGTTGCTTTCAGCCCTTCAGTCTACCACAGTGTACTTCTTGATATCATCACTGGGAGGTGTCAAAGTTGGACGTTTTTAAATTCTACACACTGATTTCAACAGTGTATAATATTTACAATTACTGTAAAGCTGAAAAAAGTAAGTTTTGATTGCCTTCTTGCACAAAAAAGATCAAAATGATGGTCAAACAAAAGTAATGACTGCATTAAATGTGCAGATTGTTGAATAAAATTTGGACTAAAAAAAAAAAAGTAGTGATTACATCTGCACCAGATGCTGACATTTACCTTTCCATCCCTTTCATTTAATACACCTATTTGCTTTCTTGCTTTCAGTGAGATTAGAAAAAAAAGATGTCTTCGCGTTAACTGGCGCCAGGAGGCAATTAGCCTAGCTTAGCATAAAGACTGGAAGCAGGGGAAACAGCTAGCCTGGCTCTGTCCAAAGTTCAAAAATTTGTTTACCAACACCTAAAGCTCACTAATTAAAGATGTTCTGTCTTGTTTGTATAACCTGCGCACCGACAGAAATGTAAAAATGACAATTTGTTGTTTTAGGGGGAGATACACAGTCTGATTATTTCTTAGCAAACAACAGCCAAGTTTCCTAGAATCTTGTAGCATCAAGGTTGCCAGGGCTGGTGCTATTGTGCCTGTACAGAGACCAATACCTAAAGCTGTGCTCACCAACCATATCTGGTAACCTGCCAGAGATGCTAGCCACAAGTGCTGGGCAGACAGCTAGCTGTTTCCTATACTTCCAGTCTTTATGCTAAGCTAAGCTAACCACCTCCTGGCTCCAGCTCAACAGACAGACATGAGAGTGATGTCACTCTTCTTATTGCATTACCAGAAAGAAAGTGTAAAGAAGTGTATTTTACAAAATAATGAAGTATTCCTTCTCACCCACTTGACACTTCTCATCAAATCACACTTAGTGCTGATCCCCACATATCCTAGGATATTTAATTCTGAAGCCAAATCAAATTTAAAGATTACAAAGCATAAATTACTTCAGTCTTTTGCATGATAATATGGTGATATATTACTTTACTAGATCTTCTGTAGACTCTGGTGTAATTAACTAGCTTATTTGTCTCTATTATGACCATCAATTACAGGCCACTGCACTTCAACAAGACAGGAATTGATCTTTGTTTATGTAGAGGCAAAGCCTTCCGGTTAATACAAATCACATTATTACACATGATTTAATGCAAAATTAGAGAAGCGGAACACAGACCTGCCGCTCCACTTTACACACGCGACCCAGCATGCTCATGTCCTCTAATAAATCTCCATCAGACAGCAACTTCTCACGAATCTTCTTGTCCAGAGGGATCTGGCCCTTCCCGAGGATTTGGTCCACCCTGGATTACACACAACACACATGCACAAGCACACGCACACACAACAAGACATTAATGATAGGAAGAAAAAGTGTAGAAGAGTGTAGAAAGTAGAAATCCACGAGGCAGCCCACAGAAAAGAAGGAAGGTTGAAACTGCAACAAGAGCTACAAATTAAGCAGATTTTTCTTTCAACAAAATACAGGCAACAAAAAGGAGCAGAGACTGTGGAAATGAGAAGTTACACCTCCTCACTGGATTTGAAGATATTATTTGTTGGATGAAAAAAGGTGCTGACTGTAACATATAATATAAACTGATGACCAGACAATTAACAACAACTTTTTCAGCTATTATCAACAAAACTGTTTGATTTATAGCATATTATTCAAATTTGATTATTCAAAAAGATCCTTTTTATGTAACATTTTTTGCATGAATGTATACATGTATCTGTCTTTTTGCCACACTCTCATTTACATAAACAATATTCCCTTTAAATCCAGTGAGGTTCATTAGAATCTGGTTATTAAAGTCTGTTTGTCAATGAACATTCAACAGTGATAAGCCGAGGCAATGTCATGCAAAATTATGATGCCACCAACATTTTAGAGAAATAAAGCCCCTCCACTGATAAATATAGACCAGACCTGCATCATGTTTTTAAAACAAGAGTTCACACTGCATGAAGTAAAATATATAATTGTACATAGTTTGCCAGTTGAGATTATACTGCCAAATATATACAAAAACACAGAAAAGTATTTCAAGTGAGCAGTTAATCACTTCCAAAAGTGCTTTTTGTATTTAGGTTTCTCTACTTGCAAATCCTGTTTGACCAAAGTCTGATCAGCACTTGCTTTTAAAGAACATGCAGCACTTTCAGTCAACAACAGCAGGGGTCAGTATTACAACAGCAATGCCAGGTAGGTTTTTTTTTTTCAGCAATGCTTGGAGATTGTAGTGTGCATTTGTGTAACAGAATGTGTTCTGTGTGAATTGTGTCAGCACGGATCCCAGAAGTCACTAGAATTAATCAGAAACCACCATTTCTTCAGCAGAGAGCAACACAGCAAACACCCAAACCAAAATCAATATATTGTAGAGTTTTGTTAGTGTTAAAGGACCAGTGTGTAGGATTTAGTAACATCTAGTGGTGAGCTTGCAGATTACAACCAACTGAATACCCCTCCCCCTACCCTTCAAAGCATATAGGAGTACCTATGGTGGCTGTGAAAGTCACAAAAAAAGCAAAAGACCCTCTCATTCTAAGGTAACGAAGTAACAGTTCATATTTCAGGTGATTATACACTAATGAAAATATACTTATGAATATTATATTCCATTTCTGCCAAGTCCGTTCCGCTGGATGCCACTAAATTTTACACACCGCATCCCTAAGTTAGTGGATGATGATTTCATACCCAGGACAGTAAGGTGTGAGTAAAGAGCAGCGCATGACAGGGATGTAAGAACAAAGGGTGGGATCATTTCACGTCCACCTCAATCAATTCAAAGAGTAAATTTGATCTTTTAGTCCTGATTTTCAGTTTTCACACTTTTGAGGACAAACCATCTCCTGAATTGACTGAATCTGAACTGACTGAACCCATCTGACATGTGAGGGGAGGGGACGGGGAAGGGGGGGCATTCTGACCCCTGAGTGGAGTTCTTTCTACCCTGGCTGTAATAGACAGGCAGGGAGGGGGAGGAAAAGGTCTTGGCTCGGCTGCTCAGCGGCTGTGGGCCTACTATCATGTCCAGCCTGTGAGGGAAGCAAAGGGAACACACACGTACACATGTTCATACACATACTGTACATACAAAAAAAATGCAACAGAACAAACATACATACACATATGTATATACCCATGCATGTATACGGTATGCATACATGCACACACATACACACCAGCACAAAGATGAATCAGTTACAGTGTGGTCAAACAGCTGTGGTTAGACAGCAAACACAACAGGAATAAAACTCAGCTGCTGTTGTCATGCAGTGTGTATTGAAGCTGGACTGCACCGTCATCTTTCTTACCTGGTTTGCAGGCTCTTAATGCGACACAGCATATCCAAGTGACCGGCAGAGTACTGTTCAATCACATCCTTGACATCATAAGGACGCAGCGTCTCTTTAAACTTCTTCTTGGCTACATGGAACTTCATTATCCTGGGTGAACAGGAGGGATTTTCATAATCAGCCACAAGGGGGAGCTCTAATACAGTCAGTACAAATGACCTGCAGCGACTCATCAAGCTAAGATATTTCACAGACTGTAGCTATTGAAAACAAATCAAAGCCTACCTTTAATTTTTTTGTTTTGAAAAGTACTCAGAATGTGTTGCTGCATGCCAACATCCTGTTTCTTCACACCAATTCAAACAGCCTGACACCTGAACAATCACTTCACTGGACCTTATAAAAACATCCAGTGAGGTTGTGGTTGTTTTTTTTAGCTGTGTGAGTGTAAAACTATCGCTCTGAAAAATCAGCTCTCTGAGTTAATGCACCTGTGGAGCCTCAAGGCCAAATTCAAGGGAAATTGGCAGAATGTGTGAGTCTCTGAGTCCTCAAGTGGAGAGAGAAAGGAACAGGCAAGGATGGAGAGCAGTTAAACTAAGCATTAGAGTGGAGTAGTTTTTGAAAAACATAAATCATTTAATATGCTCAGGTATTGTGTTTTGAATGCAAAAAATAAATCAATAAAATAAAATGTGAATGTAGTTAGGGGTACAGCTAAAAGAACTTTAGGATGATTGTAGCTAGCTTCTGTTATAATATGAATTTTATTTATTTTTAAATTTATTTTTGTTATAAAACGCTGTGGGCTGAGCCATACGGTACCCTGAATGATAGTTCAAAATTAATATTTGATTAAGTTACTAATGTGGGTGTAAAATTTAGTTTAAATTACAATACAAACCTTTCCTAAATCCAATCTTTTGTTTAGATTTGATCATGGTTTATATTTTTAAAACAAACTTAACCATAATTCACATGTATTTAAGATTTAATTCTTGCTGGTACGACCCAGACTTTCAGTATTTTTTATTACTGCATCCGACAGAATATGTTTCTTTTGTGTCGCATCATAGCTAGCACACAGTGTCCTTGTGGCGTGATCAGTTTGCATGGCCCTGCAGTGTTAATGCTCCCACTAACCATATTTCCTGTCTCCCAACAGTCACACGAACCAAAAATGATCTAAAAATAACCTTACAAAAAAATCTTCCGGTCACTTTAATCTCCTGAGCATGTTCAATCAGGAGAGCTGCTGGAAGGCGAGGGGTTGCAATCAGGGTTTGTTTGCATGCAACCTTGGCAGGATAAAAAATACAGTGATTCTTGGATTGATGGATGAAAAAAAGTCTCAGTTGTTTCGCCTCACCTGACAGCTCTAATGACAGACTTGATAGAGGGCAGCAAGTCCTCAACCGAGATCTCGCAGTGACAGCCCTTCTCATCAAAACCATCCTCCCCTGCCATGTTGGATTCTGCTGCTTGGAAGAGAGGTCACAGAAGAGGAGGACTGTTCAGATTGTGTTTGTTGATCACTGATGACATTTTACATGAATGCAAAAAAACAGATAACTGTGAGGCAGGAACTCAGACAATATGGTTGCATGTGTTGCATTAGTCTTTTTAATACTCCAGTTTAGATTTAGTCACTAATCAGATTCCTTCCGCCTGCCTCCAAAAAAAGCACCTATTTTTATTATCATTGTTTCACTTGAAAATCACGACTATGGCAATGTTTTGGCATTGCAACTAATTATTGCTAATAGGAGCAGTGAAATTCCTTCCTCCATGTCCTTTACCAATGCTGTTATGTGATGTGCAAAAAAAATGTAAAGCTTCATTTTCTGGCCTCTTGAGGGAAATGACACAAGTTTAGTAGTAACCATGTCCTTGTTGTTATGGGAAAAATGTTAGCAAACAGTTTCATAATTACACATCCAGCAGACATCTAGAGCAACATTACCATTAATTGTGTGATGAATTGAGCCCAATATTCACTCTTTTAGCTTTGTTTGAGTCCCCACCAACTCCTGCTGGAAATATCTGTCTCTTTAGCTGCTAAATGCTCCACTATGTTCACCAGCTCTGTCTGTCTGTTGTTCAGTGCTGGGCTGGTAGCATGCAGTGTGTTTTTAAGTGGAAAAAACTGCCTGATGTTGATGAAAATTGATGAGAAAACCAAAACAATTAGCTGAAAGAGGTTAAAGAGGCTAAACTGCTCCATAGAACTCAGGAGAAATGCAGAGTCAAACTAGAATCTCTGTTGGTTCATTATTACAAGCGACCCCTTTCACATTACACATAGTTATTTGAACCATTGTTACTATAAAAATATTTATTAGTGCAGCTTTGAGAAACCTGACTAAGGGTGTCAAGCAAAAATTTGGCTGCATTTACACATTTTGGATTTACATGGATCTCTCTCAAGGTCTGATTACTGTGATACCAGGGATTACATCAGTTCACAACAGTGCATGCAAAGACACATTCAATTTGACTGGGATCAAGTGAATTGAATTGAGAGTAAAAGACACACAGATAGACCAATCTGATCTGACAGACTGTTAACTGCAGACTAGCAGTAAAAAACAGGCCTCTGGTGTGCCTGCAGACATAGAGCTAACAGTGCAACATTGTGATAATGCAGCTCTGTTTATGGGCCTCTTGAGTTATGACACCCTGAGGAGGTAAGAGGATGGGTTACAGTACAAGAGCTCGACTGCAGGGGCAAGCTTTTTGTTCTGCTTAACCAAATATTACAATTTGGATTAGCATCACTTACTGTAGTAGTGCACAGCATGTAGGATCTGCATGTGCTGAAGTGTTTGTGTGTGATACACTCAGTTCTACCTACTGATTAATAAGCTAGAGAGTGACTGGGATAGGGTGTATCACCTGATGAAAATGTATGTGCTGATTTATGATTTGCTCCCTTAAATCATTAAAATAACTTATTTCACATTAAGAATGACTTGTGATTTTGCTATAATGAAAGGAGAGGCTTTCTATCATCTAACATCTCATTTAGCCAACATGTCAGTGACAGTGAATGATCAGAAGGAGCGTGGCTAACCAGCCAACCAGTTTGGTTTTGGCTTGCTTGGTTACTGATTCCGCTCCACCAGCAGGCCTAAGCCAGCTGGCTAGCTCTGACACCCCATATGGCTGCTGAAGCTCACCACTCTCACCTTCCATCAATCCATCAGTTCACCCACAAATATCATTTGGCCATTTACCCAAGAGGGCTTGCCAGGCCGGCACTGCAAGGCCAAAGCAAGGAAGTGCAAAAGGCCATTAACATTCTTCCACTCAGCTGCCTGAATTAGTGGGCAAAACCAGTTCTAGTGGGTTGGACAGTCAGCCAATAAGTCTCAATTAGTCTCAGTAACATGTAGTGAAACTGGAGGATTCACTTATCACATGCCTGGACTTAAATAATGCAACATTTTGGGAAATATTGTATACTTATTTGTTTTTGCTGAGGGTTAGATGAGAAAATTGATACCACTCTCATGGTGGTAATCATGAGACATGAAAGTAGTATCCTCTAATCTCACTCAGCAAGAATTTCCCAAAATGTCAGACTATTTGGGCATGTGATTTTTGTGTTTCATTACAATTCAGCTGCATCAAAATGTGGAATGACGGGACAGAGTCACTCACCATCAGTGGTTGAGCGGGACTGGCTCTTAAGGCGGAGTGAGGGTCTGAAGCGTGTGCGGTCATTAAAGCTCCAGCTCTTCTGCACCTTGGTTGGGCTGGTGCCCTCTGTACCGGCATCCGCCACTGGAGACCGCCGGTCATTCACTGAGGATGTCTGCCTGTTTTTGATGCTCTGACCTCGGGGACTCGCCATCCTCACCCGCTCCTTGAAGCTCAACTTCTGGCTGTAGAGTGAAAAGGGGATGAACAGAGGTACAGAGGGGAGTTGGAGTGAGGAGAAGAATAAGGGAATGACGGTGTGAAGAGGTGGAATGAAAGACAGATAAAGATATGTTAATGATGTAAGTTTTAGGTCAACAACTTATCAAAGACTTTTGGCAAAATGCTGTTGTTCATTTAATGCATCAGTCATCATCCAGAACTTTATCAAGTAATAGGGTGAAGGGCTGCAGGACAAGATGGAGAAAGACCAGCATGCATTGCAGCATTGCATCATTGCTTTACACAAAATGCATGCTCAGGTTATAATAATGCTTCAACTGTGTATTTGTGTCTCAATGTGTGTTTTCATATTTTATCAGCTTGCATCTTAGTATCAGGCAATTCCGCTCATGTCACATTCTCATATTATATGGTAACATCACACTATTACTTTGTATGTTACTTAATATACCCCACAGCAAATCACCATTTAAAGCCATAATTACAACAGCTGACTCAAAATTACTGTGTAATGTGCCCCCAAAAGTTGAGATTATGGAAGAAAATGAATTAATAATACTTGTGAGAATTGAACAGAGTGATGAAATGCAGTGAAAGTAGGGAAATGGCTGATTTTATGTTTCTGAAGATAATGATTGCATGCAAAGTGCACAGGCAACAGGCATGGCTCATTTAAAAACAATCAATGAAAAGGTGTTGTATATGGGATTTAACATGTGTGGCTTTACTTTAATGAATAAGGGTAGCCATATTCAATTTATTTTTCTTATTGTACTGTATGTGTTTAGCCTGCCTGTGGAACTGATCAGGCCCATTTATTCCTAAATCCTTATAAAGTGGTCGCAAATATATAGTTCCATCTGTTAAAAAGGCTAAATAATTTCCCAAAACAGCTGGGCACTGTAGTTTTTAGTAAGTTGCTTAAACAGGAGTAAAGATTGCATTGGTTGAGGACTATTTTTAGGCGTGGATTAATACACATTTGGTGCTCTAGTGAGTATTTCTGGCAGTAGGATGGTGTATGTGGGATTGAATAATGTCACCAAGTACAACAGTATGGCTCACTGATGTGTTTTTAATAGTTTTTGAACAACAATGGAGCTCTATGACACAGAGGAATAAGATATAGTATCAGGCTTTGGCTTCACAGACAATACCTGTTAGCAGGATTAATTCATTGATGGGTTTAGTCTTTTCATGGGAAAGTGTTCTTTAAAGTGGCTGTGAATATGATGTAGAGCCACATGTGATGGGTTTGTGAGTGATTGGCAGTGACAAGTCATCACTAGTGCTAGGGATAGTACCACAGAGTTTAAAAGTTGTATCTGGGATATGGAAAATGGAGTGTAATATGTAGACTAGATGCAACACAAGGAGCTGTGTGAAGAAAAAAAATAATAGCGGTCTATGACGCAAAATAATTTTCATCTCTCTACAGTCAGAAAAAAGCTTAGAAAAGTTCATTACTGCACAGGATCTGCTACTGAAAATGAAACCTGACAACCATTCTGAGAGCAGACATAGTTAAAAACAAAATCACAACAAGCAGAAGTAGCGCATTGCTCAGGCAAAGATCAAACAAAGGCAGATAGTATATTACTATAAATGCAACTGATGTCCCCCTGCCAGTTTTTATTACACTGCCCCATCTGAGGCTGCAGCCTCCTACAGATACCCATGCACCAGGAATTAGTCAGCATTCTCAAAGAAAAGACGTCATGTAACAGGGGAGCATAAATGCTGTGTACCTATGTTTCCGAGTGGTACACCTCCTCAGTAGCTTCTGTTTATTACTATGATTTTTACTAAAAAAATCAAGGAGAGATAGACATACGGTGATATCAGTGTTACATGATGCAGAAACAGAGGAGAGAAAATATTTACCTCTGAATGTTTTTTGGATGAAATAGTGCACTTTTTTACCCTTATTAAACTTTTTACTTTGACCCTTGTGCTTCTTACTACTTATTTTCTTATTCTATGTTGTATTAAATCAACCTGAGTGTCAGTTAAATGCCTGACATGTAAATGCAATAATCCTCTCTTAGACTGTATGTATAAAGGCTATGAAGTATAAAGTAATACAGCAGAGTTACTGCTGGCGCTTCATTTTGTCGACCACTGACATTTAGAAGCAGCAGAACGGAGGCAATTGAGCTTAGAGGAAAATGAACATCTACAGCACCATCTGAAAAAGGCTGCAATTTGGTGACTCACGCACCTCATGTCGATATCCCTCATTTAACTATGTGAATTCAGCTGGGCCATGGCAACAAGTGCTTGAGTCACCAGTGTGAGGCCAGTAACATTTAGACAGACACTTGTGGGTTCACTGAGGGTATTAAGATGTAGACTTGTTTTTTTTATCCTATAGCTGTGTTTTATCACTGTGCTTCTGTGATATAGTACTTTGAAGAATTAACAAATTTAGCTAATAAATAAAGTAAGGCAGCTCCAGTTGCACTGTATCCTGTGGCTGTTAATCTCCTCTCTAGCTCTGCAGTGGAGAGGAGATGTAAATAGTCGAGTCGGGGGTATGTGAAAAAAAAAGAACATAGGTGGAGGCTGTAGCTCTCCTCCCTCGTTCTCAAGACATGAAGGAGAGTGCGTGGGATGAATTCTTGTTCTAGACTGTGCGCAGGCGAGACTGATCCTCTAAAATTTCAACCTGTTTAATTTGGTTATTTTATTGATATTTCAAATGCTTGCAACGTGGTATAGTTCATATATGACACCACACTGAGGGGAAAAACTGTACGTCTGCCTTCAGGTTGCTGTGGTGATTTGCAGACAAATTTTTACTCAGTGTTTCATAACTGCAAACATAACATATTACATCACTCAGCCCTCAATGCCCTGAATGCTGTCCTCCCCAAATTATTCAAAAAATGCATTAGCTAAAAGACAAGCATCGGGAGCAGTGATATTTTCATTTGAAAATTTTGCAATATAAACACAGACTCATACAAAATATAATTTCTAATAAGAGTATAATAGATAACTGAGGCAGGGGTGGTTAAAGATTGTGGGTATGTGTATGTGTGAATGATTGTATTTGGCCTTAAGTGTACCTTAGCATGTGCATGTATGTATGTTTTTTTGGAGAAGAGGGCAAGTGATAAAAAAAGAAAGATAGACCAAAGCAAACGAGTCATAAAGAGTGTTTGTGTAAAAGTTGCTATTAGCAGCCAATTTCATCACCCACAGCCTTAAATACTTCCAGTTACAGTGACTTTATGTTCTCAGTGACAGTGTAGTTCACACAGAAATGGGGCAACAGGAGTCTGTAGGTTTATAATGCTTGATATTTTCCCCCAAAAGGGCCAGGTATCATGAGATTTTTTGATACAAGTGCAGATACAAAACCTGAGCTTAAGTACAGTTACCAAAACAATTTTTGATACATTATTTTATTTATCTTTACATTAATGATGAAAAGATGACGTGTAACGTGAAAGGGGTCGCTTGTAACAAGGAACCTGTAGAAAATTATCACACTGCATTTCCCCTCAGCTCTACAGGGTGTTTTAGTGTCTTTCAGAAATTTTTGCTTTACTGATGCAACTTTATTGTTTTGGTTCAGTCAATCCTGCAACTGTAAAGCGCTATTAAAACCACAGTACGCTACCGAACAACAGACAAAGTTAGTGACTACCTGGTGAACATAATTGAGCATTTAGCAGCTAAAGAGCCAGATATTTCCCTTCAGGAGTGGGTGGAAACCAAACCAGAGCTAAAACAAGAGTGAATATATATATATATATATATATATATATATATATATACTGATAATATCAACTTAGTATGTCAGTGTTGCTTACAGGTTGTTGCACTGCCCCCAAGTGGCCAAAATAACCAACAAATGCAAATTTAAGGAATATAACATGTTTTCCTACTAAATCCTTTCTTATATGTTCAACAAAAGAAGCCACAAAAAGATCTCAAATGTTTAATTTCCCTTTACACAAGCAGCCGTACATGAACTACTGCCTATGTAAAATGTTAAATAATAAAAAAGTCAAAAATTTAACTCAAGAAATGAGTAACGTTCTGTCACATTTCTGCTTGTCTTCCTCCTCTTCTTCTTTCTTTCCGCTTTCACACACTGTCCAAGTCCCTATATTCACAATTCTGACTTCACCGTATTTGCATCTTCCACCAACAACCTGCTGGCTTTACTCCACTACCAGCGTCTAGACACCGGGGAATTCTGTCCTATCTCCTGTCATAATGTGTCATAGTGGGCCGTTGCTTAACGTAGACGACTCACAATGACGGAGTCTAAACAACAGAGTCTTTCTCTGTTGCTAACCTCAATAAATATCTTTATAACCTTCCAGTTGATCTCTCCTTCTTAAGCAATCTGATCAGAAAATGAGTAAACAAGATTACGAGTCTGAACAGAAATGAGATTCCAATTTTTTGGACTGGTCAGTTTTCAGGTTTGATACCCAGTCTTACCTCTGAATTATGGAGCTACAACATGATGGAAAACAGTGAATGTGCAGTCAAACAGCAGAGTCACAAACCTTGTGGTCGACTCTCCCTGCTCCTTCCTGGAGTTGACAGATGAAAAGAAGAAGAAACAGTTACATTAGAAAACATTCTTTCATAATAGTCAAGTATTCATTTAGTGATCAACAGTGTTGCTTAAAGGACCATACTAGTGCTTTTGCATGTTTTAGCCCATTCACTAGTAATCACATATACTTTACATTACAGCTAAGCATTGCTACAGTGGTTTAGAAAAGTCATCGCATTTTTTATCACCATTTTAGACCTTTTATTCATTCTGAACAATATGAAAATCTATTGAAACCTGCTTAAGCTGTGTCATCACAGTGAACATCAAGTATGAATTGTCAAAGTAGCATTATTGTTATGGGGCAAATCAATCTTCATCTTAACTGCATTAGCACATAATGATAAAGGAACATTGATAAAAAGGAATGCAGAAATGAGGAATTTGTAAAAAAAAACAAAACAAAAAAAACAAACAAAAACTGAATAGCCTGAATGCGAAAATGGTTTGAAGTTAAGGAGCTAAAACCTGCACTTTAAACACTATGGTATGGTCCTCTAATTCAGCATGGAATTTCGCATTAAGGGCTTTGTCAGCAATTGCTGCTTTTACAAATGTAGATAATTTGAAGGTAGCAACACATCGATCAATAACAAGCATTCCATGGGAACTAGATCTTAACAAATAGCAGGCCCACTATAGACATGCAGGTCAATGCAGTACGGTCCAGGCAAAACTAAGGAAGCACTTGCAACAAGAGAGGATAGTGAAAATGTATTCACTTAATTACTTTAAGAAGTGTCTTTGTAATCTGAGGGTGTGTTTTGTACATAATGACTATATTAAGTTCATTATGACTGTATAACTGTATGCAATATGCAATGCAGATGGCTTTCCCAATATTTCCAGGCTCCCAAGACAGGTTTCCAGGCAACGTCATTGTGAGATGTGCAAACAAGCTGGGGGTAATTAACCAAAATTAGGAGTTTATGAGAAGATCAGCATAGGAAATGTTTTTTTGTGCCTTCAAGAGCACAAATTGCAAAAATAATGGTTTGAAAATGTTCAATATCCCAAGAGAGGGCAGAATTAGCAATTTGCATCTAGCAATCTGGTCAAAGCCATGGATTTTAATAAGGGTGTGGTAGCAAACAGATGTTTTAACGTCAGGCTCTATAATCAATGCATCAGTTGATCAGTTTTTAAATGGAGGTGGAAGAGTGCTTTGGATGTTTATAAAAAAAGAGAAAAAAAACACTAACAGGTGTGCAGTGTCTGTTTTCATGACCCCCTGCAGCTGAAAAATAATATTCATCAAAGCAAGACAGGCAACAAGATGCCCCTATAGCCACAAGTGGCAATTACAGGATAGTGGAGCATTGAATTTCCCTTCATTGCTGGTGAGGTACACTGTGTTTTTGAATGTTTGTCTTTGATATGCTAAAATGTAGTGTAACAGTATAGCATAAGTAGAGAAGTGATTAAAGAACAACTTATACACATAATATAACAACATAAAGTGACTGTACATATAATTCCAAAAAGTGGACTAGAGTTACGTTACTCTTTAGGTCAGTGAAATCACTGAGTAATGTAAGTTACACAGCAATATCTATCTAAAGTTTGCTAACATTAGCTATCATGATAATCATTGTCTACTGGTCATCCCAGACCATGTAATGCCAACAAAAAAAAAGAGCAAGGGTGTGTTTTGCTCATAAATTCAACTTTTCAAGTTACTTTTTGTAAGAAGAAGAATATTATATAGTCTTGCTTTAAATCCTGTTATCACACTTGGTTATGATTGATGTTTTGCCAGTAGGCCTATACACTGCAGTCACCTGATATGGCAAAAGCATTTTGTATAACAGGCCTTTTTAAAAAATGCTACCCTTACATGTGTGTGGGTGTTTTTAGCGTGTGCTGCCAGTTGATTATTAGACACAGGTCATTTCTCACTACCTGCAAGAGCTAGTTTTAGTAGTCTCAGTCTGCATTATTGTCTATACTAGCTGAATTATGTATTATGTTAGCTAGCTAGAGCCGACAGATGTGTAATTAAAACATTATTGGAAATGCATGGGGATGAATGCCACATACAAATTTACCTCTAAACAGTAATTATACTACTTTATAGCAAGTTGCTCTATGTATAAATAATGAAAATGTTCATAAAAGCGATCATGACATCATGGGAATGAGTTTTCTACCCCCCTGCTGTGTGCACATCCTCGATTGTATGTAAATGGCAAACCCTCTATAGTGATCTATACTGTATATGCATATATAGATATGCTAGCTGCCAAAAGCTGCTGACTACTGTACCCCTAAACTACTGTACTGATGGCATCTGTGCTAGATGATCAATTTAAGGAGAATGAAGTCCTGCAAATTCAAAAAAGCTTAACTGGCTCATTGAGGCCACAATTGCTATCATAAATAGATACAAAAAAATTGCTGCCTCAGTCCCTCAAAGTGACAGCAGTGAAAATCCCTGGCTCACTGAGCATTCAACTGACTCTGGTCAAACACAGAGCCTCACTCAGTATGAATGCCATGGCGGAATAAAATGTTCATTAATATAATAGCAGCAAAATTTAAGAGTTGTTGAGAGATATCTTAGAAGTCAGTGTTTTCTGTTAATTCAAGCAAGTTGAGATTAACGGAGCCTGGAAATTATTAGTCTTTTTGATGGCTGTGAATCATTTTCTTATAAGAAAAAAGAAATTCAAACAATCAATGCATTTATGTGTTCAATAAAGAGAACAAATCAGATACATTAAACAGAAAGACAGAGCACAAAAAAGTGAAAAAGGCTGAATATTTTTTTTTTTAAAAGTATATGAACTTAAAATGTACATAAGTGAAGTACAGAAGAGTGGCACAGACACCAAATACAGACACCAGCTGCCATAATTGTACCTACTTTGTAGGGCTGCAGGTATGCAACGCCTTCAAGTGAGGCTTCCAGGTAGCAATGGAAACCGAGTTCTCATCAGCCGCATAACTACGCCAAACACACTGCATGCAGAATACACAAAACCAAGAAGAAGAAAAAAGTACAAAGAGGAGACCAAAAAAAAAAAGAGATAAATGGAAAGAAAACAAAAAACAGGCCAAAGAGGAAGAAAAAGTAGAAGGAAGAAGATGAGGAGGATGAGGAGGATAGAAAAGAAAACAAATTTAAAAAGCTGATTAGTGAAAACTAAAAAACAGGTGTGTCACACGTCTGTGGTTGGAGCGGAGGTCAGGCATGGATACATGCCTGTGGGAAGGCAGGAGGCTCTCATAGTGCCGCCACGTGGCGTCCAGGTAGGGCCTGGTGCTGTCGGTGGAGTAATAACGCCATGCAGCCTGGTGCAACATGGGGATGGAAAGGATGAAGAGGAGGAGGAGGAGGTGGAGAGGAGACAAGAGAAGGTGGAGAAAGGTCAGGAAAGGGGGAGTGGGAACATAAGGTGGAAGAGAAAGTTGGGAGGGGGAAATGCCAAAGAGGAAGAAAGTGGAGAAGCATGTGGGAGGAAAGTAGGTGAGAGAGCAGAGGATGAAAAGGAAGCATATGGAGAAATATATGAGGAGGACAACGTGAGGTCAGCACTGCTAAAATTCAGAATGAAAAAACAAGGCATGTGTGAAGATCAGGCTGGGAGAGAGGAAAATGTGTGAAGCAGACAAGAGGGGGATGGCAAGAATGGGTTTGCCAAAGTGATGTTTCTGGGGCTCAAACACAGTCTGGAAGAGGCAAAAAAACTCCCAGAGATCAGAGAGCTTACTGCAAAGTGACAGATGAAGGGGCACAGGGCTGGAGAGAGTGAAACTACATGCTATGCGCTTTTTATTGGGTAGTTTCAGGGTTTTGGAGAGTCCACGGAGGAAAAAGAGAAACTGGAGAATGATAAAATCATTTAGGGATTTCAATCACATTTTGTATTTTGCAGGCATTCAGTTAACTTAGAAACTGTGGTGTATTGATTTGAATGACAGCAATATTTCATATTGAAATTGAAATACATGTCATTTACCTGGATGAGGTAGGCGGCCGGGTTTCTCCTTTTCTCAAAGTGCTTCTGTCTGTGCTGCTCCTGGACCTTCAGGGCAAAGCCTGAGCCCAGAATACCCTGATGTGATATTAGTGAGAATTAATACTGGATGCTTTTGTATGCAGATGCACAAGTATCACTCAGCTGCTGAGAATGGCACTACAACACAATTGAGACAGAAACAACAAGTGATATGTTCATTTTTCTTAAAGGAATATTTCAACAGTTTGAGGAATACACTCATGCGTTTTCTTCTTGAGAGTTAGATAAGAAGGTCAATACTGTCACTGACTGGAAACGGGGAAACAGCAAGCCTGGCTTCATATCATTGTATCCTGTTTGAATTATTTTTCTACATGTTGTAACTACTGCTGGGATTTCCCCCAGCTTCTAGGTTTTTATGCTAAGCTAAGCTAATCACCTACACTTGTACAGTCATGAGAGTGGTATCTCAGCAAGAAAACAAATGTATGTATTTCCTAAAAATGTTAAAGTATTCCTTTAAATGGGAATTCAAAACTTTAATTAATTGACATGTACTTCTTTCTTTAGGTTACTGCTTTTCATTTATAAGAAGATTCTCATGAATTGATAGAATTTTGATAATTTCTGATTATTTGAACTAAATATAGAAAAATTAAAGGTGCCCTGTGGAGATTCCATGTAAACAAACAAAGTTATGTTTATATGCAGTGTTTCTCACCAAAACACAGTGAGTGAATCCTGAGGTCTAACAAACATGTTGAATATGCAACCTCATAAAATCTTGAATATCTTGGAATATGGAGTATTTTGAAAGCTGCATTGTTTGACTAGCGCTTCCGCACCGCCTTTCTCTGTGGCATTTCTATGATTCTTGGCACATTGCTGTCACCAACTACTGATCAACAGGGTAGCCTGAGATTGTGTAGGAGGAGCAGGAATGTGTATTACTGTCACCCGTGTGTATACATGTGCATTCTCATGCGAGCTCATCAAAACACTGCTTTATATTGGTTAAAAACTCCAGAGTACAGGGTACCTTTAAAGTAAGAATTATACATATTCAGTTCAGTCACTTCAATCTTACTGTAATTATCTAATAAAATTAAACTTAATTAGACAAAAATTATACAATTAAATGACACCTCTGCCATCCTGCTGTGTACATTACTAATTCAGAAAGTGATCTATCAGAAAATCACTGATAAATAATATAAAAAGAAAGGAATGACTTTGGACTTTGGAGGAAAGAGTTTGGACTTACTGCTGGCAAGGCAAAGAACGAGATGCCCAGGAGGGCAAACCCTGCGGACAGCATCCGTCCTGTCCACGTCTTTGGTGTCTTGTCCCCATAACCGATGGTTGTCAGGGTGATCTGTGAAAACACATAACTAACTAATTATTAGGTCCTGATGGATGCCTGTACCGAGGCTCTGGAAATTTAAATGAAAGAAATGTCAGTCTTGTGCGAAAATGCTGTAGGTTGATAAGAAACTTTAACTGTCAGTATTTTTGTGAATAGTGAGACTGTTTTATGATTGGTCTCACAAACCTGATATTTTTAGTATTTACCTTTATTTTCCTTTGACTAGTTTAAAATGTATTTTGGTGTGCATAGCTGTATTGTATTTGCATGCTTTATTTCATGTTGCATATTGCTTGATTTTTTGCCACATTGAGTACTGATTTGAAATGAGGCCTTCGGGCAATGCAATCACATCTGAGTGATTAGACCTGTGTGGAGGCTTTACAGGAGTGACTCTGTATGGCCTTGGTTTTAAGTACACTGATGAAAGCCTGTGGCTAAAATGTTTATTCTGTCCTGGTAAAAAAGCACAGTGTGTTCTTGTTGTCCTTCATGTGTGCTGTCTAACTTAAAGACACTTATCTGTAAAGACATAATGAGAGGCCATTTTGATAATATTACACCTTTGATTGCATTGAACCAAAGAGAAGAATAAAATGTCCTGTGTGAATGAATTGTATATGTGTACTTGGTCGCAAACGTGCTTGCAACAAACTGCCCCTTGCAGGACGAATAAAGTATTTTTGAATTGAATTGATGAAAGAAAGAGTTAATAAATGACATTTTAATACAAGAAGAAATAGATGTAATTGTGGTAATGATTTTTAGTGATGGCACATTAAAATATGACCACTAAATAGAGGCTTTCACATGTGTTTGGCAAAAGCCTGAAAATTAGCATTTAATGCCGTAATTCACAATGTAATGACAGGAGCAAATAAACCTGGCTGTGAACTGGAACTGCTCGCTAAACTCCTTGCTTGCCTTCAGTACTCCGTCTGTCTGAGTGTCTGTCTGACTCTTTATCTATTTATCTATCCCCCTGTTTTGGCAGACTGTTCAATCTGGATTACCTTTCATTCAGGCTCTGATTGCCAAGCACGACAAAGGCAGCTGAAGCCATTTGGTACCATTATGACATTTTGAGCCAGTATGAAAATGGTGGTTAATGGAGCTGTGCAGGGCTAATGTTTATGGAGGAGCTATCAAAGCTCAGAGGCAACAACAAACTGAATAGGAAAAGATGTTGGCAAGAACACCATTTGTCAGTGTCCACTGCAGGACACATTCATGTAAAGAGATAACTATATCAAGTGAAGATGTGTGAGGTCTGCTGCAAAGAACTGTAACTCTGACTTGTCCGGTTGCCCAAGAAACCTAGTCCAGCACAGACAGTGAAAAAAGCATCAATTTAAGAAATCCAAGCGATAGCTACAGATTATTGGAGGTGGATTGATGGGAATGAAAATATGTCTGGCATATGTAAAATACACCATTTCCATTATCAGCTTTTACAGAATGCTGGCAGCCAGAATGACAGATATTCCTTAAAACTCACCGTGCCCCACCACAAGGCATCAGCGTAGGTAGCAAACTCCTTGTTGAACTTGTTCTCCACAAGGTAGACGAGGAATGAAGAGAAGATGAGAACCAAGAAGCCAATGTACCAGGCGGTCACCAGTTCCTGCAGGCAGAGGTCAAAACTGGCATTCAGAGAGTAATCATAGGGGGAAAAAAGAGGATTTTGATAATGCACACCCACTTTGGCATATGAAAATACAATATAGATCAACCTTAATCGGCTTTTCTATGAACGTGGGGAAAAAAAGTTCCTACAAAATAGAATGAGCGGGTGATAAAAGTGAAAGTTATGACCCTATATTGAATCTGTGTTTTACAGTAAATCCGCTTCAGTCACCTCAAATTATTTTCTAACACGAAGGTACAATCCTTTTGCTTTTAAAGTAGGCTGAGAGCTTTTCACATACAAAAGTTTTAGATAGATGGATAGATCGATACTTTATACACACACAGAGGAATATATTCCTTAATTGACAATATTACCATCAACACTGATTAGACATCCACATAAAAATGAAATTTCCCTTTAAGTTTATGGTAAAAGTAGGGTTGGTTGATTGCATGGACATTTCATTTGTTTTAGAGGTGTTTAGGAGAAGGTTTGACTTCTCACACCAATTTAGGAAGTAGAAGTAGTAGTAGTAGCAGTTGTAGTAGAACTGGCCCATGCTCCCCAACCCCCATAATGAAGTACCTATTAGGGAAAGCACTAGTGCAAGAGTCAGTGTGCAAAATAAACAATAAAGATGATAAACCACATCCCTGGGGGGAGCCTGTGCAAGTGATCATTTTGTCAGAGAGTGACATACCTACTCTGACTACTCTGCTAGATTCTACAGCTAAGAAAATCGACAATCCATGAAATCAAGTCAGCTTCAAGTGAAAATTCTGTAGCCAATATGTCTGCTAAAATACTGGGTTGAATAGAGTTAAAAGCAGATGAAAAGTCCACAAATAAAATATTAGCATGAGTCTTTGGTTTCTCAAGGTGAGTGTGCAATAAGTGCAATAGAGTCAAAATTGCGTCTTATTGCAAATATAGATGATTCTACCTACAGTATTCTACCTATCAGTAAGATGATGTTGTCATGAGGAAATCACATTTAAATGGAACTCAGAGTAGTTTGAGGCAAAAACATGAAGTCATTAGTACTAACCAGATCAACAAAGCACAGTTGATCTCCCTGACCTACAGTAGATTTCTGCTACCCGGCCCAAACCCAACAGACCCCAGCAGAGTATCAGGTTTTGAGTTTTGTTGAGCCATTTGTTGTGTAAAGCTTAGAGCTCGGGCCAGGATCAAGTTTGTTTTTTTGTTTTTTTTCAAATGTAATTTATGAAGAAATTTTTTTCTTTCTCACTCTGACTGTGCCAGCCAGTAGATCCACAATCCCCAGTGAGAAGATTGAAAGAGTAGCCAATATGCTGCATTAGCCTGGTGAGCTACCAGTAAGTAATGGATAAGATAAAGCAAAAATATAGCCCTAGGTCTCAAATTCTTTAGTTTTATTAGTGTTATTAAGTTTGTTTGTCAGGGCCCATGTACAAAAACATTCATCTCATACAGAGAAAAGGGATGCTTTGACCAGATTTAGCTACTGGCTACTTTCCATCTGCAGTCTCTTGGCAGGAAGACACAGGTCAGGTTCAGGTCTCAAACTTACCAGTAGGGTTCAGCTGGGTCGGGTCTTCAAAACAAATGTCCAGACAAGGTTTGAACTCTAACCTGACCACCAAACTACACTGCCTTACAACATAACATAAAAGAGCTGACAATCTACTGTCAAGACCCATAAATCTGTTATTGCTACTGCTGTAGCTGATGTTAACCACTGGCCACTGGCTTCCACTACACTGAAAATGGACAATGCACCTCAGTCTTCACCCATACATCACCCATATACTATCTGCTCTGTCTGTCGCTCACTGCTGGTGGTGGCTACACTGATAGATGGATACACTGCAATTTAAAAAATGCACCATCTACCCCAGCTTTCATCCATACTGTATGCTATTCAATTCAAAGTGTCAGTCACCTCTATTGTATTGGGGTCAAGGCAGAAATGTCAGAAACAAAATCCAGAAACCTAAACAAATATAATCAAAACTATCTGCATTGAGTATGTATTTGTAATTTAGGTGAACCAACCCTTTTAGCTGATTCAGCTGTGTGTGTGTGTGATGACAATAATTTCTGTTACTTCAGGCTGCATAATTAGTTGTTATGGGTTGTCAACTTTTCACCCAGAATACATTACAAACAATTAAGTTGAGAAACTTAATAGTGGCCAAAAGGAGACACAGGAGACAAGAGAGACCATACAAAAGATATCGTCACTAACACACACACATACACAGTCTTACAGTATTTGACCTTTTCATTTAGAGTTTAGTATTTTAACACAGTCATTCACTTTGAATATGTAGCTTTGATAGAAATTAAACAGAACAATGTGAGCAACAATGACATGTCCTGGCATCTCATACTGATCTAAGGCAGAGGTAAAAAGAGGTTGATAGACTTGCGTGGGTTGATGGAGGTGGAGCACAGAGAGAGGAGAATGAGTTGAGGTAAGGAATTACATAAAAGAGATGGAGAGTAAGAGCTGTGCTGCTTACTTTAACATTCAAAAGAAAGATATTTTTACCTACCTTTTACATACCTTTCTATATTAAATTGTATAATATTTCATTATGCTATGTAAATAATTTTATTGGACACTATTGTAAGACTGCCTTCATACAGTACATGAATCTGACCGGGCAACTGACATCTTCTTCACATCTTCTTTTATTTTCATAGGAATCCAACAATAAAGTCTTTTTGATACATTTCAATACTCATGTTAAGATCTAATTATTAGTGTGCATGTAACCACATTATATCTGCAGAAAATGGTGGTGTAGTGAGTAAGAACATCACACTGGAAGTCACATTGAAACTCTTCCAGGGATGTTGTTCTTTAGTCAGGAAAACTGTGTGTATGTGTGTGTTGGCCATTAACCTTGCTGTGTGCGTAGACCACAGAGCCCAGCAGCTTCCAGGTGCCCCCTCTTCGGTCCATTCGCACCATGCGTAGGATCTGAAGGAAACGTAGGCTCCGCAGGACCGAGGTGGCAAAAATGTTGCCCTGGCTTCCCGCTGACACCACCGCCACCGACGCAATCAGCACTATGATGTCTGTAGGGCAGAGAGGAAAAACACACACAAGGGCTCACCAAAAGACACCTACACCTACGTGTATTTTATTATGACTCAACCACGGAAAAAAAAAAAAAAAAAAATCAGCATCAGGTCGATAAATGTTTTAGAAATGTCTTTTAAAATTGAAATAATATTCTAGAACAAGACTTCCTTTAATAAATTAACCTGTTATTTCATTCTGTATTGCCCTTATTTCTTGCATCCTAAATGAACAATTCATTTTATTTATTACATACCATGAGAGAATTGTGACTTTTTGGTGAAATTTTTGTAACACCCAAATACTGGGAAATAACCATTTTGACAGCCAAGATAAAATAATACAAATACGTTGAACATGCTTATATACATGAGAACAAAAAGAAACAGAAATTACTTGTCAGAGGAGCAGAAAAGTACAACCTAAAGGCAAATATATCATATTAATGATCCTAACTTGAAACTGGCCTTTTAAACAGACAGTCTGGATAGCTCATCCAAGCCTTGGGGTCAGAATATATGGAGCTGGCTTGATGTCTATCATGCTGCTGCAATAACAGCAACTCACTGCTGTCACCCCTCACTGTGGCAAATTATCCCAACAAAGGCTCCATATTGCTGGAGCTGACACAATCCGCCAAGGGCATCTTGTACAATAATGTACTGTGTACTCTTCCTATGTATACACACTATATGTATAAGGTGCCTGGCTACCACATCAATCTGCTGTGCAGACACAAACAGGACAGTGGGAGAGAAGTAATTGGGTAAAGCAGTGTTCCATAAGGATTTTTTCACACACGTATAATCATCATTGGGTTTCACATTTCTTTCTTTTCAATTCCCCATATGTACATACAGTATAAGTAACTGTATCACTGTATGTGCTGCAAATTGTGACAGACAGATACTCAAACATCAACAAACAAAGGCACAGAGGGTCACAGGCAGAGATATTCATACAGTACACACACACAGATTTGACTCTGTTCAGAGGAAGTTCACACAGAAACCACACTGAGCAAATGAATAACATCAAACCCACAAAGAACACAGACAACTAAAGAAACAAGCTCCTATGACTCAAGAAATAACATTTTTCCTCCTCTTTTCCCCTTCGCTCCTCTCGCAAACGGATCTTCTATTTCAGTGACGCGCGATGTGAAACCCAAACCTTAAGTAGTGTTATTTAGTTCACTGTGTGCAAGAGGTTTTTTCCCTCATGTATAAACGTCCCTCCCGCTCCTGTCCTTCCGCCGAACCCTATGTTTGAGAGAAAATGCTGACCAAGGTGTGGCTGATGGCTCCTGCTATAAAACCATGGACCAGTTGACCCGTGGTGGGGGAGAGGGAAAAGGGGAAAAGTCTGCAGCAGCACTATGAAAAATATATTAATAACACCCAGGGGATGAGAGTCTCCAGGGCACCCGCAGAGCTGCAGCAGCTTCACTCCCTTTGAAGGTGCAGAGAGAAAAATATGAGAGAAGTGAATGACAGAAGGATGAATGTGTGCGCGCACTTGTAGTATGAGTGTGTGTGATCGAGGTGTGTGCCCATGTGAGTAGAAGTGCACAGGCCGACAAGTCGTCAGTCAAAGGTTTTTCCATGATTATAAAACAAAACACCTCAGGTTTGTACAGGAAGTGAGACTGGAATATCTCATTGATGGACTTTTGGAATGCTGAAAATTTTAAATATTAAACTTCATAAACATCTGTCAAATAATGTTGGCTTTTAGTTTTGTTTTTTGTCAGTCTGTATCTGTGTTCATTGTGTGTCTTGGAGTAAGAGGAGTGATTTCATCCTACAGCGAGCATCAAATTACACCTCAAAAATGGACTAAATCAGTGCGGCAAAGGCTGAGATACCCTGACTATTAGTCCCTTGTACGGGTCAAGCTAAAAACAAAACCCTCCAAATTTTCCATAATGCAGCTCAGTAGTCTTTTCATCAAACTGCAGTCAAACTGGATTTTGCCAGGTGAAATTTACTAACATGCCGTGACAAATAGAAGGCAGGACAGGAAATAGATTGTGTGGGGAGAGTTGTAAGTGCAAACTGCAGGAGCAAGCATGTCTAACAGGCTAACAACAGCATTTCACAAGTTGTAAATCATCAGCTTGGGTTTTTTTTCTCAGATTTTACAACGCTCCGCCAGAGCCACAGAGAACGTTATACAACTGTTTATACAGGCTGAGCAGTACCTCTCATGACATGTAAACTAATATCCTTATGTAAAATTTGTGCATTTCAAAGTAAAGCGATTCAATTGGACTTTTTTTTAACCCTTGAATGATACTATAGGATCATTATCTCAATTTGATCAAATACCATATTGTATAATGTAGGCAGAGAATGAAATAAAAGAGATAAATCTGTTGGGAGCAAACTAACAATGATTTAACCATCTCATCTCTCCAGAAGCCAAATCAATGAATTTTCATTGCAGGTGCTGCACTGATTTCCCAAGCTGCCTCCCAACATACAGTTCTGTCATTTCTTTGGGCTGTTATATTCCAAATTGAGACAATCAACATTTGAAACAAACAAACAAACAAACAAATGATGAACTCAAGGTAATCATTTTACTTCCACATGGGATATACAGCAGATTGAAGATTAAACCCCTCATTTACAGCATAAAGTGACCTTCAGGCAAACTCTGAAGTGAAAGAGCCAACAGGGAAATCAGACAACATTGACAAACACACCTTCGGAGAACAAACCCCAATAAATAACGTGAACTGTGCGGCAGGAATCATTTGTTCAGGTTGGGAATCATTTGTTCTGGATGTGTTTCTTTCTCAGTCCTCAGGGAGTGTCTGTACTTAAGGATCTGGTCCTAACAGGTTTTAAATGACTCTAGTGGACAAATCACCTGCTTACACCACTTAGCTTAGCTATGGTAAAATTGGTTCCAGTCTAATTTATGAGTTCATTTTGGTAATTCCAGAAGCCATACACATACACAGATGTTTATGAAGTCATATATATATATATATGTATAGAGAGAGAGAGAGAGAGAGAGAGAGAGAGAGAGAGAGAGGGAGGGAGAGAGAGAGAGAGAGAGAGAGAGAGAGAGAGAGAGAGAGAGAGAGAGAGAGAGAGTCTTAATATATATACAGTATATCTGTATATGAATGTTGAAATTTTGCATGCAAATTGATATTCTGAACACACCAAGAATTTTCACAGGAGCAGTAAACAACTTCCCTTGGCAAGCATTATTTTGGCACTAATGTGACTCTGTATATTTACAGCCAAGTTGTTTCTGTCTTTGATACCAAGTAACTGAGGATCCCCACTGCCACAAATAAACTGTTCAACATAATTTCTGGCATTATTATACAGCAAAAAGTGTGAACAAATTATAAATTGGATCTGTTTTACAGATTAGATTAGCTAAATGATGAAAATTTTGGCTACAATCATTTGTGCCAACACCAACACGAAAAGTTTAAAGTTTACTTTAAGGGTTCAGTATTCATTTCAGATATTTCACAGGTAAACCAGTAGAGTGACTCGTTCTGATTTATTATTTTTCAAAGGGAAGATCAATAGTATTAATATATAACAGAGTGATATAGGAAGATTACCAGTTAACATTACCAACATTACCAGTTAATCTGCTTCTATGTTCTGATGTGACAATGACTTAACAAGACAACAACAACTGATATAATACAATATGATAATATGATGAAAAATTTAATACTATGTGACAAAGAAAGCTTTCAACCACATCTCATGGTCTTCATCAGCATATGGAACTGGCTCAGATGTGTTCACGTGTCCTACATGTGAAACACCGGTTATCCAATAATCATCCAACCTCATCCCTTCACTGATGAAGATTATGAGATACAATTGAAAGTCTTGCCATGCTAGTAAGTGGACCATTAGTGGAGATTATTTTGTCACACATACTGATCACAGGTCAAAAATGAACTTATATGCTCAATTAATTATTCCTTAAAATTTGATTAAACATTGAAATCTACAAATAAATATATAAATGATAAATAAATAAAATGAAACAAAATTAGGTCAACAATACTAGTTTTGTTTTTTCAAAGGAAAATGTAATAGCTTCGATCAAGCAATTGAAATGCCTTCATTTGCAGTAATGACTAAACTGATCTCTACAGAGACTGATTATTAGCAATATTGCCAAGCATCTTTTAATTTAACAAACATCAGTCTTTCTACCAGAGGAATTGGATTAATTGACGCCTTAATTATATGAATATTTCATAAATTTCAATCTGAACGGTCCATCAGAGGAATGAGGAATGTTAAATTGTCTGAGCGTTTAACTGCAGATTTTACTGCTCTCATGGTGTATTTACTAACTTATTGTTTTTAATACACCAGCCTCTTAATGTCCTGGAACCAGATCAGTCTGTCAGTCACAATCACACACTTCACTCCTCTATCTGCACTGTAAAAAATCATTAAGGCATGTCAAAACTTCTTTGTTAACAATTCTCTATTACACAGTGACTCCTAAATTAGGAGGAGTAGCAGCTGAGCAGTAATCTAAAAACAAACATTTTTCACAATTAATTTTCAGTTCAATTCAACTTGACATAATACTTAGATACAACAAAATGCTGTAGCTGTGATTTTACAAACAACTCCCATAATCCCCTTCTTATCTGCACAGAAAATTTTAATACATAACACAGTGCATGACAGAAGTGAGAACACAGAGGTGATAAGTCATACACCTAATCTATTAATTAGTTGTATCTGTTAATGCCACAAATGCATGATGGGGCTGATTGTCATGCATGCCTGCATCACCTCCATCTGTCTCTCTACTGTTCAGGTTCTCTGAGTTCAACTCAACTTCTCTTTCAATTTCTTACTTGATCCCATCATCTCTCTCATTTTCTCACACTCTCTGTCACACTCTGTCTCCCTGCCTCTCTCTCTCTCTCTTACATTATTTGCGCCTTTCTGTTTTGCTCACATTCCCTCAGTGCTCACCACAACAGTGGCTACTATGTGTGATGATGGGAGCTCACAGCACCCTGCGTGACCGCTAAGCCCTGCTCTCCTTCCCTCGAGCACCCAAACCTTCCAAGAAGGAGCAGAGAGACCCATGTCTAAACAGTGGAAAGAATAAAAGGCAGTAAATGCAACCTCATTACGTAAATGCTCTCTCCTCTTAGGAGCTCTGACCACAACTGAAAATGACACGAGCAAACTATGGTCAATAGCGTGCTGTGGAGCCATGCTTGCGCCTAACATCAAATTGCGTTCACAGAGAAGACAACTGTGTTCACCAGAGGGCAAATAGAAGGCAACTGAAATATGAAACAAGTGTCAAAACAATGAAGGAGAGGAAATGGTGCTACTGCTGGAGTGTTTGCGGGGGAGAATGGTCAAGTGTCTGATTCCAAAAGAGTGATTCAACAAACAGGTGTGCTCCAACAACTCACCTATGACACAGAAAGGCTTTCTGGCGAAGCGGAGTCGACCCTGCCATCCTCTGTAACGACAGCAGCATCCCGCCGACCAGATGCGGATGATGTATTCCAGCCCAAACACCACTATCATGACAAACTCCTGCAGGGAGTTCAAGCAGGTCAGTGACAGAGACAATGCGTTAATGATAATAACAGAATGTGGTTTCACAGGCATTATGTGAATCATTGCTTGTCAGTGTAGATTACAAATACATCATTATATATTATTGTACATCATTAATGGAATGTTTTTGTCATTAAAATGGATGTCAGGATCTGTTAATGCACGCACACTGATTCAGGTTCCATTAGATAACAAAACTGATGAAATTAGTGCAGTGCCATTTGTGAAATATTATTTACTGCTGCAAGGACAACCATGCGCAGTAAATGCTCGACTGTACAACAAAATGACCTCTCCTTTCAGTTAGAGGCTTTTAAAAAACATATGTTGAGTCACACTAAGAGTCTTTTCAAAGGCATTTTTCTTTCATGTGCACTGGGAGTTCTCTGTCTTTCCAGCAACCTCATTTAGTGTTATTAGTGCTTAAAGCAAGTAAAATTACCACCATCAAGGCAAGGACTTAAACAAATGAGTCACTGTCGAATGGATGACCTGACCCTGTCACACCCAAACTTTGGTGTCATTAGTGTATTGTATTCTAACTAGCTTAGTGTGTGTTTTCAATTTGTAACTCATCAGCATTTTTGTAGGTTCATCACACCCAATGTGATAGGAACGCACAACAGTCTCAATCACAGCAACACACTCAACCTGCCATCAGACCAGAGGCCCCTGACCTATAGAACTTTACACCTGTCCTCCAAATTGTTATTGGAATGAGACTTCATGGACTGTGTTGTCCATGAATCATAAATGTGTCATGGACTCATGGTTTGGACTCTGTGTTTTTTTGTTCTTTTGATTTTCTGTGTTACACTTCCGTTGTCCAGTCTTTTTTGTCATTTGGGTTTGCTCATTCATGTTATTGAGTTGTATCTTTGAAAGACTGTATTAGATTATTGGTTAGCTTGTAGTGCTGTGTACCTAGGCTTATTTATTTGGAGACAGTTTGATTTATGCTGAGTTATTATTAAATGGTGTTGTGTTTTCTGGGGTTTGTTTTGCTCTGTGTTTCCTTTGTGTGTTCCTTCACTCCTCCTGTGTTCATAAACTCCTCCTCTCACTGGCAGGTGAGAGGAGGAGACAGTCCAATAGTGGTGTGGAGGCACTACAAGAGGATAGTGTGATCCACAGTGTCAAATGCAACACTCAAGTAAAGGAGAATCAGGAGAACCTGCATCAGCTGCCATTAGCAGGTCATTCACAACCCTGAACAGAGCTGTTTCAGTGCTGTATGCTGAACGAAAACTTAACTGAAATTTTTCAGATAGGTTGTTGTGTTTAAGGTGGTCCTGAAGCTCAGAAGCAACCACCTTCTCCAACACTTTGGGTGGTAAAGGGAGGTTGGAGGTAGGTTTGTAGCTGGCAAGAACTTCTGGGTCCAGGGTGGGCTTCTTGAGGAGGGGGCAGATGACTACAACCTTGGGGGCAGATGTAACACTGCCGCTTTGAAGGGAGAGGTTGACAGTTTGGGTGATCAGGAGCCTGAGAATGGGGATGTATGATTTGAGCAGAGCTGTAGGAATGGGGTCCAGGGCACAAGTATATGGTTTCATCTTTCTGAGGATTTCCTCAATGTGGCTTTGCCTGACACCAGTAAAATGGAGTAGAGACGGAGAGCTTGTTACATCGCTCTTATGTAGCCTCAATTGGGGAAGATGACTATGGCTTCAGGAGATGATTCATGGTGGAAAAAAGATGCCTAGGGTTGCCAGGATTGTTATTAATTACATCAGAGTAGAACTGTGACTGAGCATCTTTAAGGGACTTTGAAAAGTCCTTTGATGTTCACAGAAGGCTAGTTTATGGACAGCGAGCCCTGAGCATTTTAAGTGTCGTTCCAGGACATGCCCAGCTGTTTTTATTTTTCACAGGTCATACATGAACCAGGGAGCAGAGTGTGAAAAATTGACCTCACATGTCTTGACAGGGGCATGAAGATCAAAGACACTGCTCAGAGATGTATTGCAGAATCCCACTAGTTCATCCACTGATGCAGAAGCGGGGCAGGATATGTGCTGGAGCTCCATAGTCTTGATGGCTTTTCCAGTTCCGAGAAAGCATTTGACGCTTAGGGTTAGTAGGGGGTGACAGGAATGTCAAATCCATAGACCTGTAGGTTATTGATGGGGGCGGAGTCAGTGATGACCAGGTCAAGTGTGTGCCCCCTGGTGTGAGTAGGGACATCAACATGCTACTTCAGGCCAAGACACTCTGACAGGAGGGGTTGTTGATGTGTATATTTATATCACCAACAACAGAGTGACGTGAGGAGGTTGTGTATCTCAGGGAGGAATGATGAGTTTGGTTTGGGGGGGCGGTAGATGAGAAGTACTGTCATGGAGTGTGGAGGCTTACATTTTAGAGCAAGGCATTCAATAGAAGAAAGATCAGGCATTGGAAGACAGTTTCAATTCAGCCCGGTGTATGATTGCTAAACCAGAGCTTTGGGCTTTTTCCATGTACCTACAGTCAGGAGTGCAGGCCTCATTAAGGACAGAGTAGTCTCCTGGTTTATGCCAGGTTTCTGTTAGGTACATGAAATCAAGCCCCTTGTCCAAGATGTGGTCATGTATGAGGAGGGATTTATCAGTGAGAGATGATGTATTGCATAGCTCCATGGTAGCAGGAGGCAGAGCTGAGAAAGGAAGTCTGTAAACTCTGCAGTACACTGTGATCCACTCCTTATTTTGCATCTTGCCTGGTATAGGGTAGTCTCGCGATGTTTCCATCGATAACGCCCAAGTTTGTTTTGCTTCTGTATTCTACACTGAAACTTCTATGGATGTAATGAGGTCTTTTTCTTAAAATTCCAAACTCTTGGCAGTGGGTTAAAAACCCCTTTTCGGGTGTAATTAGGAAACTGCGTACATTTTGTAGCTGTGTGGTGGTGTAGGACATATAATTAAAGCAGTTGTGTCATTTGGGCAGCATTGCAGTGTTGGTAACAGCCAAAGTAACAGTCACACAGTGGAGATCATTACAACAAACATGAGGGGAGCTCCAGTTGAAGAAAAACCCCAGTTACTAGAGTCCGTCAGTGACAGTGCAGCTCTGGGTGATTTCAACGCTGATAAAGAGTGCAGGGGAGCCGGATGGGTCTTTGTGGTACACCTGAGCCGGCAGGCTAGAAGAAGAGATAGCCGCTGTCCTCTGGAGAAAAGGGATCCCAGTAGAGCGGGTAGAAAGCACTGTATGTTGAATAGTGCAAAAATCCAATCCCAGTAGAGAAGATAGGCAGTAATTTAGTTAATCCAAAGTCTACCAGTTCGATAGAATGTATTTCAACTCAGGGAGTGATCATAACATGCAGACAGAAAACAGAAAAACATAAAAAGCTTGAGCTAAATGCAGGAAGGCCACTGATCACACAAGCAGTGAAGTTCACAGTCAATTGTCTATTTAGCAAAGAGGAGTGGCAGCCAGTATACGCCAGCGTTCCCTCGTAATGCAGAGTAGCCTCTCTCCCACCGCAACACAAGCACCAAAACAAATCTTGTATTTTTGTTGCCGTGGTGATATTTTAGGGACTGTGGAGGAAGTCTTTCACATACTGATAGTAGTATTTTCAGAGTTACTATATTTCAATTTTACAACCTTTACGCTCTGTTGCAGTTTTGTTCCTGACTATGGATATTGCTTTAAAAAATGATTTCACATAAAATATAATTGAACAGGTAACTGCTTATGTAATATGTGAAAAAAGACATTCTTTTTGGTCAAAATGTTTGAATGGGGTAGAGATTAACTGTGGGGGACAGAATGCACAACCTCTTGTCTTGGTCAGATACAAATGCAAATACAAATCGAGAAAAAATATTAAGTTCTTTTTTTTCTCCAGTTTCTTACCAGAATGAGCAGACAGTAAGAGGAGAAGTCCTGATGAGCCGGAATGGTTGAGAACACAGAGAGGACCAGACAGCTGAAGACCAAGATGAAACTAAACAGAAAAACAAAGGAGAGAATCATAAATACAACATAGATGTAAAGTGAACACATTGACCAGAGGATCAAATTCATAACTTCCAAAACACAATTTTCAATGTTGATTATAGAAATGTACACTAAAGTGGAATTGTCCTCTGGATTTTCCTATATGACAAACTCTTGAACCCCTTCTGGCGCTGAAGGAAGAAGCAGTGCACGAACAATCTGGCAGCACAATCACAGAACTTATTTCCTCTCTGCAGTGAACCATGAGCCTAACTATTATTCAATTTCCTGAGATATCAAGTTAATCATGCTTGTTTGTGCAACATGATTTGCAAGAAACAAGCAGTGAAACTGCGGCTATTGGAAAACAAGCAACATCCGACCATTTCCACACTCTGACTGTCGCTCCCTTGGCCAGGAAACCATAGCCTTCCATCTTCATAAGCATAACATGTTGTTTTTTTTTCCATCACATAAATCTTCCAAAACCACATCATTGTCTGAAATAACGAGCGCAGGGTTTAGAGTTACGGTGGCTCTTGATGCTAAACGGTGAGAGCACATCTGTGTTTTATCATCTCAGATCTCCTCTTAAGCCTGCCGGAGAAAGGCTGGTCAACATGCTGTGTGTGTACTTTATTTCTAACTGTTGTCCAAGTGGAGGTTCAGTTGAGCAGACATGGCTTTTTTTCAGCCATGTCCTGCGTTATGTTTTTACAGTTACACATTAATAATTCATACTGCAGACCTTTAGACAAGCACTAACCTTTAGGCCTCTACATTTGTGAAACACTTTTACCTCAAAAGCTGACTTCAATCTCAGGCCTCTTATTTCATGACAGTGTGGGCTGATGATATGTGCTGGAAGAAAGGTGCAAAGCTAAAAGTAGCAAGACTGAAATAACAAGCTGCATGGTGGGTAATTCTACCAGCCATCTCTGCTACTGATAACATTTATCTCATCACAATTTAACTATGAACTGTAACTGTTTATCTGTAAAAATTCAGTTCACCAATGAGATCCATCGGACGAATATTTACCTCCAGTTCCCGAAAGAAAAGGAAAAACATTTGCTCCATCAATATAAAGGAAATGTGTCCAATACATCAACTTAATTCTTCATTGTGGCTTATTCCAATTCAAATTCCATGTCCATATATATATATATATATATATATGGAGCCTAAATGTGAAACTTGATTTAATTATACCAAATGTATTTCATGAAAGTACAGAAACATAAAAAACATAAATTAAAATTAAAAAAATGAAAACCCATTAAAATCTAATGCACTGGTTTACTTCATTTAAAGGCCTGTATAATAATAATAACAATAATAATATCCCTATATCAACTTAAAACATATCTGGTTCATGATCTTAACATACTTGGATTCTTGTATGTGATTTCTGTATTCACTATAATATTTTATTGTATTGGCATTGTCAGCCATTACCACCAGTTTACTGCTGTGAAACTCAAGTCCTTACATCCAGGTTTCTTAGTCAGTGCAATGATATGAAAACAACTCATAATTATTTCTTAACCATTCATGTTTTTGATGAATACAAAACTGCCAAATATACATTTCTGGCTGCAGACATGTCATTACTGGCCATCTAGTTTGTCCATCTCCACAGCTGTATTGAAGTAAAGACTGGGGACTGTTACTATTGGCCCCTTGGTGCAAAATTGACCCCAGATTATCGCAGAGTTGAAAGGAAGTCTTTCAATCTTGAAAATCGGGGGCTATCAGGATTATGTCCAGCGTATGAATGGCGCCTGTGTGAAAATGGTGGGAGTGCAGAGTAGGTCACTGTCCCGTAGCCCACAGTACAGAACAGGACTGTGCTGTTCTGACCCCCGTTGGGCCCTTGCTGACATTCAGAGAGCCAAAACTGAGGTCAAAATTTTCCACAGCCACAAGAATGGTTATGTCATTATTTCTTGACCCATATGCCCTCCTTCTGCTCTGTCACAGGGTGAAAAGAGCGGCTGGAGGTTCCATGAAATTAAAGTTTCAAACGTTTGAGGTTTGCTCTGTTGACATTTTCAAAGATTCGAATAATGTGATTTTGACTGGTGGAAAATATCTAGTGACAGGCATTGTGGTGCTGTCAGCTGAAAAGCAAACTCCTTGTCACTGGCACACCTACGCGTCTCACACTTACAAGGTTGTCAGACCAAAAATTACAGAGTGACAATCAACTCCCTTCATCCATAGTCTAACTCGTGTTTCCAGTTTTGATATATTTACTTTAAAAGGGGGTAGAGAGCTACTTAAAAGCACCCTGACAGAATCATTAAGCACTCAGTGAAGTTCACTAATTAATCCCACAAACTAGTGTTCTCAGCTGGCCTTGGTCCTCGTGTGTCACGATGCCCTGCGCTCGCAGGCAGCTGAATTAATCTGGAGTGTCTCGCTCCACACTTCCAGCAGAGTGATTGCTCTTAACCTTCCAAACAGCAGCGGCTGAAAATTAAGCTGGCTTACTCTCAGAAATATGCAGACACACATACACTCACAACCACAAACACACCCTCGCAATTACAAAACAGAGACATCTGTCCTTCCACCCACTCACCCAATCACCTCTTTCAAATGCATCCTCCACCCCTCTTCCATGCACATAAACAGAAAGAGACCCAGCTCCCCTCAACAAGTGGTATGTGCTGTTCTCATTTGCATAATTTAATTGATTTGTTCGGAAAATGAGTAACAAGACTAATGACTAATGTCCACACACTGCAACAGTGCATTATACCCTATCATCCGTCATTATTCTGAATCACCTTTGTGATCCCCTTTGTTATCTGTGCAAGATATGGATTTGGAGTTTTGGGTGAAGGACTTGATCTAAGGTATATAATGCAGCAGGCGAAGAGCAATGCAACCTTGATAACCACAGACTGACTGAGAATGAAACATGCAAAGAATCATTACTCTGAAATCAAAAAGGCTTCTCTGATGAGTCCTTGTCATATGTTAATTTGATCACAGTATGCTAACAGACTAATGTTGCCGTAATGCTCAGATCTGATTGGATTTTCAAACATCAGATGGTCCCAGAAGAAGCTCTCACTCACGACATGAGATATGTCCTGTGATGCTGTCCATGGTCCTGAAGCCAAATTCTGCTCCTGCCTGTTGATTGAACTAGTAGGTTGCTGAATCATCAAAATTTTGTTTGCCAGTGGACCATCGTGGTATTTGACTTGACTTAGATATTTATTTTTCTCCGTCAGTAGCTCATAACTGCCTTTTCCAACTGATTCTATCCTATTACTGTGACAGTTAAACTGAACCTTGTCTCAGTCCCAAATTACATACTAATATTGTTCAGCATGTAATTATTTACCAGTTGGTAAACCAGAAATGAATGCACTTTATCATGTTGTACAAATAGAAAATAACATAAAAAGTGTGCCAACAGACACCAACTCACTATGGAAAACGACAGCCAATTAAAGGACCAGTGTGTAGGATTAATGGCATCTAGCAATGAAGTTGTACATTGCAACCAACTGAATACACCTTCCCTTCCAAGCATGTAGGTAAACCTACAGTGGCTGCAAAACTTGTGAAAAATGTGAAAGGTCCTCTCTAGAGCCACTGTTTGGTTTGTCTGTTCTGGGCTACTGTAGAAACATGGTGGTGAAACATGGTGGCCTCTGTGAAAGAGGACCTGCTCTCTATGTAATTATCAAGAATTCTTTTAGGTGATTATACACTTATTAAAACATACATATGAATATTATATTCCAATTCTGCCAAGTCCATTCTGCTAGATGCCACCAAATTCTACACACTGCACCTTTAAGTAAACAACAAGGAAGCACAATTTTCCAAAGATTTAATACTTTTTTTTTCTTTTGAGAGATGTTCCTGGAGCTGTTTCATCCCTGACCACAATTTTTTTTGTCATTTTTTTCAAACTATGCTATGCTGTCCATCAAAAAACCACACACTCAATTATTTTTCCAGTTAATCAGTTAAAAGGGCGCTCCATCAATTTTAAACATAATGTTGGTTGGTACTACTCAGCCTGTGAAAACAGTTATATAATATCTTCTGTAGCTCTAGAGGACGCTTTCTAAAGCCTGAAAAAATAACCCTAATGATGGCATCACGTAATGATGTAATTAGGGATATTGTGGCTTGTGCTATGAGACTTCAAATTCTGAACAGAAAGCCTGTGTTACACACTGGAGACGAGAGTTTAACAAACATAAGCATTTACAGGGCAGGAAAGGTGTAACAAATTATGCAGTCGAGTTACATTATGGGAATTTTAAGATCAACAATTTTTGGCTGTTCCAACTTTATGGAGGTGCAATGCTAAACCCATTTAATTGTTTAACTGTTTAGTATATGAAAAGCTAAAAATACATTTTAAAATGCCTCAAAAATTTGCAGATCCTAGAGTGATGTCTCCAAATGACTTGTTTCATCCAACCAACAGTCTGAAACCAGTGACACTTTGGTAAGTTTGCTTGATGAATGACTTCAACAATACTGATTATCAAAACTGTTCTCTACAAATGTTCTGTTGTTTTTACTAATTGATTACTCAACTAATTGTTTCAGCACAAATTAACTCACTCCATAATTCAAACTGGGTTATAATTAGTATGTAGTATGGAATTTAGATACTGGAAACAGGTCAGAGTTCACAGCCTGCTGAGGTGGTTAGTGGACTCGCATGCTTTGGCAGAAGATACCTTTATCAAATACCATAGCTTGAGTTGCAGACAGTAAAAATCATTTTCTGCTTTTTCACTTTACCTCTCAAATAAAGCCGGGCCGGTGACCAGGAGAAGAGTGTGTCACGTTAACGTCAGCTCTGTGTTATCCTTAGTGACTTTATGAGGAGATGCAGACCACAAAGTGAAACCTAAACCCCAATAAAAGACCTGTTCGGGGTCATAAAAATATTCGTGTCTGTTGGCCTTTCTGATGTCTGTCTTGTTAGTACATATGCTGTGCGTGACTGCTATTGTTTACATGGCCACAAACTGTATCCATTCTATTATTAGATTAACACCTTTTACAATCTTTGTTTTAGCTTAGGTTTCATGTCTGAAGCCACTGGACTTAAAATGACTCTATATATTAAGCAACATGGCCATGAGATGTCATCACTACAGTAGGTCCAAAAAGCTGGCACAACTCAGAGTAAAACATCATCTATAAAAACGTCATCACCAGTGGTCTCAACATAACTAACCACAGTAGTCTGTCTGCCTCCTTTTATGGGGACTGTGAACCAAGGCCATGACCTTATGACCTTCGACCTTCCCTTTGAGGTCATGTGCTTACATTCTTCCACACAGACATGCATTGCATGTCTCAAAGCATTCTTTACATTTGCCCTAACAAAGTGTCAGTCTATTCCAACAGTGACAGGCCTTCTCAGTGTACTCAGCACATTTCAAAAGGCGTAAATGGGGGAGGAGTAGATTTAAGGAACGAAATACTGCAATTACATTCCCTGTCTTTGCACTCTTTCAGCACGGTCACACACACATGCACAAACACTAAATCTGCAAGACAGCATGTGTGTACATGTGCTTTTTCAGCCACTATGTGTGTGACAGTGAGCTGGGGGAAATGAGTGTGAAGCTCAGAAGACGCTGCTACAAGACCTGAAGACGACAGAACAGTTTCCATAATGCACCTGGGCCCTTTGAAAGGCTGAGCTAGGGATGCACACTGTATTTTATCAAGCAGCAGCAGGGAGGGGGGGAACATTGTGTCTCTCCCTCCCCATTACTCTGATGTTATGCACCTCAGTCTCCATGAGGCATTGAAAGAGAGAGCAGAATGAGCAGAATGTGTTCGGGAGATTAGATGAGTGTAAATGAACTTGCGACGTTGGCTCAAAAAGAGACGGGGAGCGAGGATTTTCATGACATCTGGCTATTGATACAGTGATGCATTTAGGAAGAGCCCTGTGTGTTCATTTGTTAGTGTGTGAGGTTTTTTTGCTGTGCACAGTGCTTAGAAGAATGACACTTTGATAACACAGGCAAGAGATAGCACTGTGAAAATAATGCACACAGAGTCAGATCCACATACATCCATCCAATGTGGCATCATTAAGAATAACAAACACATAGACTCTGACATATTTCCAATCTAAATATAAAAAAAGTCTCAATATAATGTGGTCCAGGGCTGTCGTGCTGTTTATGTTTGGGTAAAGGAAAAATTACAGGTTTGGAGCAGATCACAAAGTCAACAGATGACATCCATATTGTATCTGGCTGCTGCAAGAATGTTTTGGTGTGGTTGATACTTTGTGGACAAAGTGCTTCCTTTTTACGTCATTAAATTCAATTTTTTGTGTGTGCACGCAGGCTGGACACATGTTACTGTGTATGTTTTGAGTATAATTAGGCAAAGGGTGGGTATTTCCATTATATCCTCGATACTTGCCAATTGCTGCTCAGCTGTGTGTAGCTCTGGCATCCACTGACATGTTCTGACGTCACTGGATGGAGGAGGGACTGCAGGGAGAGTTTGGCTGTAAAGTTTAATTTGCTGCTCTCTGTTTGGGGGCGTCAGCTACACTTCAGTCATCCATACTATTTCCTAGTATAGCTTCACAAACAGTAGGCTTTATAGATTACTTCACACTGAGGCTAGAAGGCAAGCAGCCACTATGTCCAGCAGCAGCAGCAGCAGCAGCAGCATGGATCAGTGGAGTGCAGACTCAGAGCATGTGTATGCTTATTTCCAACCTTAAACGAGCCACTGTAAAATTTTTACTGTGTAGTTTTGTCGTTTAGCTTTGCTGCCAATGCCAGTACACAGAGATGAGTGCTGGTGTGTGTGTGTGTGTGTGTTTGTGTGTGTCTGTGACACAATGGGGCACTTAACCTTCTGAAAAGATAAATAAACAGAAAAACAGAAAAATAATGCAGCAACGAGAAAAGTATGGATTCTGACAGGTTTCGGGGGGAATTCTTTTGACAAATCTTTACCTGGACTGAGTATACCCTTGAACAATCATATGCACTATATGATGTTGAATAAAACAGTCTAAGGTTTGCATACTTGAATATGTAGACAGAAGCGGACCTCTCTATTAATAGTGTTACAAGTGTGGGGCAAGTTACTAGAAAAATGCAATCAATTACACATTATATCCTACTGGTTACATAAGTAATCACATTACTTTACTTTACCTACTCAACAGCAAAAGCCACTCACACTTACTCGTTACATTACTCTTGTTACTCAGTACAGCTCCATTAAAGGATTTGGCTGGTGATTTTCTAGATTTTTCTTATTGTCAACAAATCTCATGTGCAGAGCCAAACCGACAATGAATTCATGCTACTTACAAGTATTGTGTGTGTATTACAAAATACTTGTGTATATAAATGGCTCAAAAGAATAAAAACAGTGATAAGATATCAACCCTCAGGAGTGAGGTTCTTTGCACGGCAGATGCAACTGAAAATGTGCGGAAATGCAGTTCAGTTTACAGAGCTTCACTAGCTTGCTGTGCTACATATCACAACTTCTTGACTTTGTGCTATATTATAAATTTCTCAAAGAACTTCAGTCCAAAGTCAAGATGTGTTGCAAGATGCATGTGCATTGGTGTCTACTGTACTGGGAACCTCACTTACTGTTAGGAGCTGTTTCTATGCAAGCTATGATAACCACTGTGTTCAGGGATGAAGGAACATGTTACCCAGAACAGCGGTGTGCCTCACTGAAGTATTTTTGGACAACAATGGAGGTCTACGGCACAGAGGAGTAAGATATATCAGGCTTTGGATACACACACACAATACTTTTAAGTATGATGAGTTCATTGTTGGTTTGGCCCTGCACATTGTTGTCATTAAGAAAAATATAGAAAATTGCCAAATCCCTTAAAGGTGCCTCTATATGACTCCAAAGCCTCCACACCTGCATATTACATCAGAAAATGAAACACCGTGGTTTAACAAGCAGCCAGCTTACAATTTGGAGGTAGCTATTTACTGACCATCAACATACTATTGTATAGCTTAGCATTAGCCTCAGTGACTACAGCAGCAATCCAAAAGTCCTGTCCTCACAATGAAGCTGCGGAGGTCACACACAGTCCAACTTTAAAAAACAAACAAACTGGATGCCTTCTGAATGTAGGTGTAACAGTAGCTAATGTTAGCAAGCTACTAACAGTTACTGGGAAGCACATTTCTTTTGGTGGTGGATAAGCCTACCTACATCCAGCTCCCAGCAAATAAGCTGACCCCAACATTGTCAAAGTAACAGAGCATTACTGGGATTAGTACAGTATGTAATTATGGAATTTCAAATTGCAATCCCTCACACTACCCCTTTTCCAGAGCTTTTAACCGTATTTCATGTTTTCTCAGTTGTCATGAAGATTAATCATGGATGCTGGATAGATCATACACCCAACTACTACTAAGTCAAGAACAAACTTTCATGCCTCAGGTTTTTAAAGTTTACAGAATTTTAACATGATGTGTTATAACTCCTCATAACTCAAAACAACACAAAAAAACATTCACAGTTCTGAGAAGAACGGATGGGTGTGAAATGGTATATTTTTATGACATTAGCATGATATGGCTGTAACATTACTGATGATTGTTATTTCAAGGTTTTATGAGCACTGATGTGGTGCTGTGAAATGTCACGTTGTCATGTTAAATGCGAGTACATTATGCAGACACAGTTTTTCCTGCGGCAGCCTGCTGATACTGGAGATGTACCTGTCTCTTTTTGCTCTTACTTTCTCCCCCATCAAGCATGGAAACCTTTAATGCTACATTCAAGTGGTGCACATTCTGGATTCATGTAGTTCAACACAAAATCCTCAATATATTACAGCAAAGCTCTGTACAGGGAAAGCTTTTTTCCTGCTGCATGGTGAAGGCTGGAGGCATCTGTAACTACAAAGACTGAAAATTTACAATCTCAAGTTCATTTTCATGATTGTTTTTCAGGATTTTATGATTCAGTTTGCAGAATAATTAAAGTCTGTGATCAAAGTTGTGTAACAACTTTACTTGTGATCTCACTGACAAGATGATAACTATCTTAAAGTCGTACTGTAGACAAAAAGCAGCAGCGACGTTTGATTTCAAACACCACTTAAATAAATACTTTAGAAATTACACGTAACATCACGTCCTGATGTCCCAGGAAGACACATAAGGAACACAGGCTGTAAGGTTTACAGGACCACATTATACACTGTGCAGTTTGTTCTCTTTTAGCTCATAATGCATAGTGATTTTTCTTGGGTAAGTTTTCTGAAATATATTGCAACTATAGACATTCAATTCAAACCACTGTGGAATGCTTTTCACAGTTTATTTTGCTAACTTAGATATTATTTTTTCCCAGTCAAAATCTTGTCCTATTTGGTGTTGTATATTGTATAACCAATTACTCCTTCATCTTACCTCATTTCCTACTGTGCCCCAAAAAGATAATTAGTGCAAAAAGCAGATGGACTGTGTGCATCATCTTGTAATGCTTCCCCCCTCACAGCAGCACTGAAGATAGAGCTAGCTACACAGCTGGGCAGAGATATCACAGCTCAACTCCAAAAAAAGAAACACAAGAGGAAAACAAGATGAGCCTGTGTAAGGGCACACACATAATCCACTGTGCTGTGAAATTATATTCTATTACAAAAGCTGCAAAGGCGCTACAAGGAGATAAAGCCACACAGACCACCTACAGTGCGCAGCTATTTCACATTCGTCCTTCATTTGAACAAATCTGTAGTGAAAACTCAGCAAAACTGCTGATGTATAATGAAAATGTAAGGCCCTTTAACATGCTTGTTAGAAAAGAAGGAGAAATGCAACTGGATAAATGTTAAAAACCACAAGTGTGCAAACTCGTAAAGCAGCCTCACTCCAGTTTAATGTGTCCTGTTCTCTCATGTTGAGGCACGTAAAGAGGCTCTGCAAATTAAAACCCCATCAGCAGAGCTGTAAGAGGACTTGTAATGGAAACTACAGAGGAAGAACTAAACAATTCTGACCTCATAAGTGAGCCAGACCCTGACTGTGCGGTCTTCCACTGTTTAAGCTCAACTATGTTGTTAGTGAGGTGTCTGTCCCTATATTTACTATGTAAGCACTGCATGTTGGTAGGACTGCAGCTGGGTGTTGAAAGATTAATCATTTTTATATCAAAGTTGCCATCTGAAAGAGTGCAGTTTTAAAATGACGAGCTGTGTGATTTTATTTATAACAAAAAGGGGGTGAAAAAGTTTCATCAGTAAGCGTTGATTTCACCAACTACATCATAATGACAACTGTTGCCAGCAAATTTGCTCAGCTGTTGCTAATTAACATTTATCACATTTGGCCAAACAACAAAAAGAAACTCTTGGCTGTTTCCTGGTTAATATGCTTTCTGCATGTTGGTGACTGAACTATTTACACTCAAAGATGGTCGTGTTGAAGAAGACTGCTGTGTCTGATCGCTTAACGTCAGTTTCAGACAGGTAGTTAGCAAGTAGCTTGGTAGTCATAAAATTCAGCGTTAAATACAGATAGTTGGTGGGCATCGTTGTCAGAATCTCCTGTTGTTTCTGAGTTTCTGAATGTGGATCTTTGGACACACAACTGTAAACCAGCTCACTTTGGCAGTCTGTGAAGCTAACGCTAACATTAGCATGCAGAGTTGTCAGCAGTATCATTAGAGGTCATCAGTCCAATATCATATTGTCTGACATGGCTTATTGTAGTTTAATTCAGTTTAATTATGTAATTAGACAATATTTCTAAAAGCAGCAGTTTGCCATTGTAACCATATCTGGATAACTATGTACCTGAAATCAATAAATCTGGGACACAATTGAATGCCATGATCACAGTATATCTGAATATTATTTACTGATGTTAATGTACACCATTGATGTAATTACCAGCCTTAAAAGTTGACTCTTCTCTGACTGACTGGTTTAGAGGAGCCTACATAACAAGATTTTCTTTGTGTGTGTGTGTGTTTATGTGTGTGTATTGCTTTATGATGCAGAAACAAGTAAATGTATATAAAAGTAAAACTATGTAGATCACAAATTAAGGTTGGGAGTAACATTCAAAGAAAATAATCACAATATAAATCTCAGTTACAATATTGGACAGAAAATTGCAATTTTTCTCAAGTTGTAGCAGCACCTAATGATTATTATCATTATCCATTATTTTAATAATAATCATTTTAACTGTCTATAAAATGCCATAATAGTGGAAAATACCTAATTACAAGTTCACAAGGCTCAGGATGACATTTTCAAATGTCTTGTCTTGTCCGACCACTAGTCCAAAATGCAAAGACATTCAATTTATAATGACAATGAAACAGAGGAAAGCAGAAAGTCTTTACTTTTTAGAAGCTGAAGCCAGCATTTGGCATTTTTGCTGAATAAATGACATACATGATGCATCATCAAAATAGCTGTTGATTAATCCTTTGACTCAACTGGCTAATTGATCAACTGTTTCATTACTACATGTTGGCAGTAACGGTGTACATTTGAAAACTGTACACTGATCAAAAGACTGATTAAAAGACTGATTATTTGACTGATTAAAAGAGTTTTTGCATAGACACACTTTCACATCTGGGGTCTAATTGGAACAGATTTCAGACCACCTACCACACAGATTCCCATCTGGTAACTTGGCCACTCCAAATCATAATGAATATTCAAGTCCAGCCATGTGCTGGGCTGGAGCTGAGATGCTAGACATCCTGATGGGCAGCATCTTGGAACAGAAACATTCCACAGTGTTTGGCAACACGCTGAAACTAATTTCATTATCTTATGAAAGCACTTATGTAGAGAGCTACACTGGTTGTTGTGTATGAGGGAGTGTGTCAGTGGTGTAACCTCATCTTCTCACTGTGAATCAGTATGTGCGTATTAACACATTACGTCTTTCTTTCATTACCCAGCTTCAGATGAATCAAAATCAAGAGATGCTGCTGCCAACAGAGACTGATGTGACAATTTTAAGAAAATGCCCTTTAGGACAAGACTGGCATGACGATTCATCCTCACTACTTTAATTTGAGTATTTCTCATACAAATCTCTTGTTATCCCTGTTAGTGTCCAAAACAATCATTATCAGGAATTAATCTGTGTCATTTGCTAGTGTATTGATCCTATTCCACAGTTAAAAATATCCACAGTGACTTTCTCGTACTCGTCTGATTTGCTCGGCTGCGATATGCTTTGTTCGGTGGCGTCCCACTTTTCAGCGACTCTCTCCATCGATCAACACTATTTGTCTACTCTCTCCAGCCAGTGACGAGTCAATACTTGGACCTTTAGGCTCCGCCCCACTCCTACCTCCAATCTCATTCTAGGCAAACAAGTATTGATGGTGCCAGGTGAGGGATAATGAAGCACCCAGACATAGACTCACAGAGGTCGGGGAGTGGCAGAGACACACAGTACTCTCATTGTCATGCAGTAATAAGAGATGGACATGGGAGAGCAGTGAAGCTGTGTCCTAGACTAACCCCACAGAGTTTAAGAAACTAATCCCTTTATGCCTTGAATAAAGATATCACCTGTCCAGATGGTGTTCTGGCCAACAACCACTGGAACCACCACGCCCACACTCCCCTGTGGTGTGCCCAGCCACCTAGTCAAAGGTCAGAGTCACAGATAAATCAAACTACTGTATGTGTGGAAGATGAATCAGCATGGGGAGGAAAAAATAAAGTTAGAGGCCTCAATTCATTCAGGACAGCAGCCACAGAAAACAAGAATCTCAAAGGTCAGCAGAGTTTATATCAAAAGATTTTCAGAAGAACTGGTCAGCGCTAAAATGAGAGCCATCGTCAAGACAAACTGACCCTGCGCCTCATACTTTAGAGCTTCAAACTAAATCAAAAACCACTCTCTCTGAAAAACTTGCCAGCTCAGGGGGGTAAGCTAACACATTACCTTCCAACTTGTGTATGGAAGAAACCAGCAGAGCCAAGTGCAGTAAATCCATTCACTGTGGTATCCGCTCAGGCAAACCCCTATGACCTCAAAATAGCAAGGACTCCATTAATCAAGAGTGCAGGAGTGGGCTGGTCGATGGGCTGACATCTAGCATCCATCTCCATGCAGTCTAAATTTGGGTGATAACGAAGGATGAGGCTGATGGCTGAGAACATTAAAATGGGCTGCGCTGCTGTGCCAGAGCTGAATTATTAATCAAATACAGATATACGCTGTGACGACAGCTTTTCAATCAACAGACAATCTTCGCTTTCAATCTTCAGCTTCTCTCTTTTGCTTATTTTCTTCGGTGGTAACTGATGCTGGACATTGGCTTTGAATGTAATGAATTTTGTCTGCTTCAAACTACAAATAAATCTCCCTCTAAAGTATTAGGTCACATACAGCTGAACTTTGAGCAATCATCCGCTTCAAGAGGCCTGGGCCAGGCTTAACACTATGTACCATCAACTTCTGCAACTTTGGCATTGTACAGACTGACATTCCTTTACAGTGGCCATTTTTTAAAGGATGTTTGATGTGCAAAATGTGTAAGCAAACAATAAGTTTAGCTAGCAATTTACACACTAACTGTATGTGCAGTACATAGTTGTGTGCCTAATGTATGTATGTGTTTGTGTGACAACTCAGACTGACCAGGAACTAGTGGTCTGTTTTTTTCCTCCAGTCTCTTCTCTAGAGACTTTATATGTATTGTCTCCATGCATTCATGAAGTACAGGCCTAAAGCCTTGGGATCATTGCAACTTTTTAACTTGCGCAGCTATGTTTTTGCCTCAATTATTGCCACCCAGGGTGAATTTGCATCTACCTGCGTCTTTACATGGACTTATATACAATTGTGCTCTTTCTAAAATTCGTTTTGTATTCAGCCTGAACATCCCAAAATAAAGCCGCACAGTATCCTTGGGAATTATTAGGATTATTTTTGATTTACAGCCAATTCCAGAGTTTAGTGAGATCAATAAATGCAGGAAGTAGCGCACTTCATTTATAAAGTGATATGGCCAGGAAAGTAGGCTGTGGAAGTTGGGGTGGTGAATGGTAGAGAATCCGACTTTCATGCAAGAGACTGGAGTTCATGTCCTGTTATTATTGATAGGATGTAAAGATTCCTTATTTCAAAATCTGTCATTGTACCCTAAAATAGAAAGAGCCACTTCTACATATACTGTACCTTTGCTGGCTTTTTAAAAGAAAAATAAACAACAGTGCATGTGAATTTGATGTATCAACATCTATATACAGTATATCTACTTTGTTGGCATTAATATTCATAAAACATCATTAGAGAAGTCTCAATGGAGTTTTGTTTCTATACTGTATGTACAGTTTTTGAGCATAAATAAATCAGAAAAGAGAGAAAAATAACAGCTTGGAGGCTCATGCAATTTACAGTGAATATCTGAAGATCCATCCACAAGGCTAAACATACTGTACCATTATTTTTTAGCCCCAGAGGAGGCAGAAGCCTCGATCAAGACCACACATGCATCAAAAGCTGGAAAAAATCTGGGCAGTGGGGTAGGGAGGGTGGCTATTGGAAAAGCAAGAGCTGAAGTGGGATCTCTGTGGTTGAACTGGGTGAGGAGAGATCCATTTTAAATCATTTTTTCTTCAAACACTGAGCCTTTTTTGGTTTAGTGGGTTTAAAACTACCTCTGATATTGTGGCAATGCATTAAAATATTCCAAATGTGGAAAATTCTCTAATGTTGTCAAGAGACAAATTTGTCCTGCACTTGTCTGATGGTAGAATGTCTCATAACCTGCCCATGAATGCAGTATATATTTCAGCTGTTAACAACTGTATTGGAGAAACATTATCACTTACAGTAAATTCCTTTCAGTTCTTTAGTGGTAGACTGGGAGTATAATCATTGGTAATGTGATAACGCTGTGATGAATGACCCCTTGATGACATGACAAATGACCTGCTGGGGAACCACAAAAGATGTTACTGTGACTCCATATCTCCAACACTGACAAGATATCATAAAAATATACAGAGAACTACAAGGAGGACTGTGTGAAGAGGCCTTAATGATTCTCTGCAGATATCTGATCTAACAAGGAAAATGACTGTCAGCATTTTTAATGGCACCTGCCATAAATTATCTGAGTGTTTTAATCCAAATATGGGAGATCATCAATAGCCTTATATCATAACATCAGTTTGGTACTGCATCAAGCACGTGTTCACAACATGTGTATTTTTACATTTTTTCATAATAACCAAAGCTTTTTTGAAATAAAATGAAATATATGGATTGTTTTGCTACACAACTCATAGAACACTTGGGTTTAAAACCATTCAAACATTTTGAATTCAGTGTTTTTTTCCTAAATTTAGTGAGAACAAAAGCATCCCTCCAGCATCACCTCAACTCAGCTGGTCATAATCTCATCAGAGATCATGATGATAGTGTCACATGCAGTTTTCTAAACATAGCACGTAATGTATGATCCTTGATCCAGTTAGTGGAAAAACTGCCACTGTCCAGTCCTGTCTGCAGCTTGTAGTTTGTTTAATATAAACAGAAAGCAAAACCAGATGCTTCTTTCACATGTATAGTATATACATTCTTACTGCACTTTTAGTTCTACATTAAAATAGCTGTTGGACGCGTCGTTTGGTGGAGTATCGGTGTCAAAAAAAACAGTTTATTCAAATTCCAGCAAATGACAATATAATAATATTTCAAAATTTCTTTTGGAAGCACAGTAGGGATTTCCAAAATAGGAGCTTTATCTAAAAGGATTCCAAACAGATTATTCACTTTCACTGTCACTTATGTGCAACATGTCATGTAGCGTATTATTAGGTGTCCATCAATGAATGGACACCAAATGACACCAATGAATCAAACAAGCTACTTTTGCTGTTTGGTTTTTTTTTTTGTAGCGTGGACATGTGTCAGTGCTGGGGATGGTAGTGCGTCAAACTACGATTATGCACATGAAGATGCTGCCTGTGTGCAGGCTTACATAGAAACGACTGGTGCAGTGTATGCTGCGATGTCCGCGCGCTGCACATGCAAATAGACAAGACATAAGTAAATAAACAAAACATATCCACCACTTTGACACTGCACAAACAGCATTTAGGAAAAAAATTGCTAGAAATACATAAAAAACAGGAACATGGAGAAATGCTGCAAAGTTTCCGGAGGCCATTAAAACCTATGAACATGTTACTAAAAGGCAAACACTAGGTGTATAACCAATATCTCCACTAATAGCAGAATCAAACACTGTTTTAAAACTATTTTCCAACATCAGCGATGAGTGTCCCCTGAAAACTTGCGACATGTTTCTTAATTTGCTTCTATTTTATTTATTTCCTGCATTTTTCTCTGAATGTGTCATGTGTTTTTTTTCTATTTGCGTGTGTTTTTTTTTACATTGGAGTGTGTAAATTTGCTCAGCCACTCTAATTTCATACTGTGATAAATATTTTTTAAATTACACTTATTTAACACTACTAACTTTCAGTTACCACTGCCAATTATAAGACACTGTGCCATGTACATACTGTATTCTTTGGTTGCAAAAAAAAAAAAAAAATGCAAATAAAAATATCAGATATAAATATATAAATAAATCACTGTTTTACAGTGTTTGTGTGTGTGTGTTTGTGTGTGTCTGGATATGTGTGTGTGTGAATGTTTGTGATGAGTACATTAAATATACATTAAGCATAAGATATCAGCAAGTCTGTGTCAGTTTTTATTAATAGGAAGACACTTTAATGGCCCTCATGGGGAAATTGGGTTATCATCACAGTAGCAAATGGCAGGAAATACAGTATATAAGATAAGAGTCAGAAAATAAATCAAACAGAACATAGATAACAAACATGTTGAAGTGTTTACATCATGTTAGAGCAGAATCACTACTAGCTTAGATAAAGCTTTGCTATGTTGAAAGGTTGAGACACAAATTTATAACAAATATGCAGGCTGTGCAAATGGGAGAGATGAGATGAATTGAAGGTGTCACGACACAAAGAACAGTCAGTACAGGAAGTCATTTTTCTACAAGTGCCTCTGCAGCAAAACACAAAAACTTAGCTGCAGCTGAGAGAAGGCTTCATCTTTCGCCTCACATTTGGCTTTTTGTCAACAACAGCACCATCAGTTACCTTTTATTTCCTCAAATGACAATTTACACCAATATATAATAATTGTATTGTACTGTTCATTAACCCAGTGATTGGCATGTAGAAATCTGTACATTTCCACTCACATCACTGTGAATATTTATTTTTTCTTCATATTTAGTTACATGCAAAGAAAAAAAATACAATTACTGAACGAACCTCACGGTGAGAGACTAGATACTGTAGTTCTCTCATCACTTCATTACATCGTGTGGGCCCTTGAACACTGTACGCGTAGGCCCTTTCATTATCATTCAATGCAGAAGAAGAATGAAATTTACACAATGGCTTTCTGAAGCACATGCAGCACTGAGCTCTAATATGAGGCTGGAGATTTACATTATTAAGTTGCAATATGATGAGATGAGGCCCAGCCCCTGGTTCATCCCTTTGCTCTCAGTTCTCGAAGATGAATTCAGCCAAATAAAATCAATTACAACAAACAGCATCTGACAAAGATGAATAGGCACAAAGAAGAGGGAGGCTTCAGTGAAGTGATGACATTGTATTCTCAGTGGGTGATGAATACCTTCCTGCCATCACTAACCTTCAGCCCCATCACCACACAAAGGTAGAGGGCAGCCATTGTAAAAAGAGGAGCTCTATTGCCTCTGCTAATTCAGCTACAACAACATTCACAACAGTTTTCGGCACCTTTCTCGCTGTTGCGCCGCTGAGCTGTGAGCAGAGTTATTAATTCAAGACGACGAGATGCACAAGAACTGAGACATGATTGATGGGAGTCTAACTCCTCCCTGACGCTGCTCTATTGATCTCTTTGCCTCTACTGACAGCAGATATTACAGCCAAGAAAACACATGCACCTGATTGCATGCCGCCACTCCTGGGAAAACCATTTTCTGCAGAGTCTTGTGGAAAAGCACTACACTTCCTGCTCGGTCGCAGAGTGGTGAACAGCACATTCTTTGGTGGTCCTCTGTATCTCTGTTAAAGGGATTTGTTATGCTGTTTTTACAGAGCGGGTACGCTTCTCAGCCGATGTGTGTGACTGAGAGAGCTGCTCGGTTTTTGTGGAAACAATAATAGAGGTGCAAGATAATCAACCTCACTGTTTTCTGGCAAAATTGTTGACTCTTTTGTTCAAGGTCATTTGAGCTTCAAGCCACCGCGGAGTAACCAAGCGGTAACAACCACGGCTTGAAATCGAAGCCAATACAAAAGCCCCTTAAAGTGCAATACCACTGACAGTCGCTGGATGCTGGCTCCAAAAACTCCCTGGCTCCAACTGACTCCCATTCAAAAAGCATCATGAAATACTAAGTCAATTTTTTCAATGAGTCACTATGGTCTCAATCTCTAAATTTGTGCCCTCTGATAAGTTTGTTGTTACTGCTCCGTCAATAAGATATAAAGACTTATAGTAGCTTTGATGTCTACTGTGTGGGTGTTGATTGACAGCTCTGATTGACAGTTCGCCTGTAGCTGTCTGCAGCGCCGGTGTTCCCGGTAAGTTAGCGTTAGCTTGGGTCCAAGTTAGCGGGGTTTGTTTCCAGAGCATGAAAGGAAACACCCCACACTCCTTATTTGGAACGTCCTGGCTCCAAATGGAAAAGTTGGCGCCGAACATAAGCTGCAACTCTGGGCTTCAAACTGGCTCCAATGCAAACCAACGGGTGATGTCACACCTCACTACGTCCATCTTTATATACAGTCTATGGGTGTAACACACAAATCAGAAATCAAAAACGGAAATCAAGAAGCACATGAAATGGTCCTCCAGTATTTCAGAGGGACAGAAATATTATCTGGTGAAAGGTTACACATTGAGACTTTTTATTGTGAATTATTGTTTTTTAATAATCACGCACGTTTTTCAACTGAGGGGCATTTCTAGGGTCAGGAAGATAAAACACATAAATACAGGAGCCTGTTGGCTGTTTTTGTTACAGTAACGATAACAACCTCACAGTAAATTACAACTGGGCTCAAGCCGCGGCCATGATGAGAGACAGCCTGAGAGAGCCAAATGGAAAGATGATATAAATCTGAGATGCTAAATCTATTCACTTAGAATGCACAAGTTGGAAATTATGAGAAGTTTTCTGGTTAAAGGGTGTGGGGAGGATGAGGTTGGAGATGGAGGTATTTTCCATCCATTAGTGGCATAGCATGAGATACACACATAATTCACTTTCCACATCTTCACCCAATTAACTAATCGCATCATAATCGAGAGAGCTCCGGCTGGATGTTTCACGTCAGTGAGAAGTTATCGAGCCTCGAACGCCAAGCAAAGCTTCCACACATACACACAAACACACACAGACACTGAACAGGTCATTTGAAACAGCCTGCCACATGAAATGCATATGGAATATTGCTGTGCATTTTTCTGTGATTTCCTGAGATGCAAACAGTGTCTCTGTATGCTTCACTCTCATCAGCGCTCAAGTGTGTATGCAACCAGGATTGAGGCTCAGAAGCATTTTGTTATGTACAGTATGCAGCATTGAATCATCTTATGGAGACCTTTTGAATCTAAATCTAATTAAGTTCAGTTTTCAACATCTGTAATTAAAATTATATATATCAAAAATTCAAAGATTCAGTTGAAATATGTAACCACATTTTGTTAGACAGGGAGCTGCATATTGTATCCTAAAATTATATGAATAAACACAGCTGATGCAACAAATAAACAATTTCCAGATACAGTCTTGCAGATGTGAGCTTCTCAGTTCAAGTATTCTAAAAGCCAAAAATATGTATTAAGAATGAATAAGGCTTTGGCAGGTGCTGTCCATAACACACTGAACACAAGATGAGAAATCCTGAACCAAAGGAGCACACTGATGAAACGAATAGTGAAAGGGGAAAAGCGACATACGACAAAGAGGACTCCGCAGGTCGAAGAGACACACAGGTGTGAAACTAACATGTTCACATTGAGGCATTTAAATTTACAAAAGGATGTGTGTATCCTTCTATCATTTGAGGTCTTATCAGGACAGACATTAAGCCTCCAGAGCAGCTTCAATGCTCACGGTGGCTCTGAAATCTCCCGTAAGTGTTCAATTGGTTGAACCATCTAGTGATACCTCTGAACCAACATCTTTGGTTTGTTCAGCAATTGAAATAGAAGAAGAAGAGAAGTTTGGTTTATTTTAGGTTATTATCAAAATGTGTATTAATCTATAATTTGCAAAATTTTGCAAAATGACTCGCAGCAGGAGTTTTTTCTTCCAGTGATCAGTTACAGGCCATTTGTACCATAGGCCATATTTCATTAATACGTGATATGTTTATAGCTCTAGATTTTAAAATAAATCCACTAACTAGGGATTGCTCTAAAGTTTGGAGTATTCATCAACGCGGTTTATCAGTGAAATGTATGGAACAACTGACTATGAATGTGACCAATGTGAGTTGAATTAAGTAGATTAGTTTTCTTTGCTCCACTCCTGTCTGAAATGGGTTTATTATCAGTACGCTGCATTTTCACAAGCTATGATCACCTGGTTAAGGGCTCCATCTCTTTACCTCTTCCTCTCCTCACAACTTTCATGCTGAGTTCAGTGTTGCTGTCAGTGTGCAGCATTTTGTGTGAGGTTATTATGGTGAGTTTTGTACAGCAGCCTTCCAGCATCCTTGATACACACTCGGAGAGTTTTGTCTGTCCTCTGTCCACAATAAGTTGGAGAATTAATACTTATATGTTTTGTTTCCTCTCATTCTTGAGGCTCTTTCAACCTGTGTCTCTGTTTAGTTCAGCATTTGATTTGTTCGGCCTCTTATTCCCAGTGAAGCTGAACAAAGTGCTTAGTCTCACAAAACCAGGGAAGCAAAATGTCCTCAGAGTAGTTTTATGATCAAATTCATCAGGAAGTACAGAGGAAGATGTCGTGTCTGGATGACTTTATTGTAGGCTGTGTTTGGAAAATGGCAGCCAAGCAGAGAAACATTTCAAACAACAATATAGAGAGGAAACCAACAATGGCAGAGGATAAAAAGTGCTGTGACCAAGGCTGCTCAGATGCTTGGTAATGCTACATCTGAATGGCCTACAGTCCTCTCTTTTATCCTGGTGACAATGACATTCTCGTTCCCATCTCCTCTATCATTGACCCTGAATTAAGAATCGACATCCATTAAGCCTAACCACTCTCGGTTTCAAAGCCAAACAGCCCTCAAAGCAGACATTTGACAACAATGTTCAGTTATAGACATATTTGCACAAGAACAATGCGAATAATAAGCTCTCCCCAGTCTGGATCACCAGTTATACAAGCAGATACCTCAAAAAGTTCACACAGATAGTTTCTTGTCTCCAGTTTTACTTTCAGAGGTATCAGGGATTTAAAAAAAAAATACTGTTGGCGAATAAAACAATTAGTAACGATCGCTTTTAGCAAACACTGCAGCAATAAAGTCATGTATTCGTGCAAAGTGAGCATCAATAATAATGGAGTGGTGAGAACAAATGGATTTGCTCACAGTGCTTTGATAGATGTGAAAGGTCTCCAGCCAAAAGAGACTGGCTGTCGTCTATCACGCCTAACGTACCTTTTAGGAAACTTTAGTAACTCCGCTAGCATGTTTTGTCTGCTTTCTAACATCCATGAGTGTGTTTGTGAGTGTTTAGAGGCAAAGTATCACTGACACAAACCCTCTTTTCCTCTCTGTCTCTGTTGTTTCTCTGCTGCAGTTGTAAATGCCAAATCACACAAGCAAAGATTTTGATTTGTCTGAAGACAGGTTATGTTTAATTACTCCCACTACTAATTGGCTGTTGTTCCCTGTCAGGCCCATGGGGGCTGCATGTACATGTACAGTATGTGTGTGTGCATGTCTGGGTGGGTCCAACTGCACATGTGGGTGCAGCTATCTGCAAACATAGATAAATTTAGATTATTATGTATTTGTGATTGCGATTCATTCATTTCTAACATGTGAAGTGTGTGTTTGGCACAGAAAGTTGGCCACTCTACATGCTGTGTTATTTCAAATCACACTTTTAGAGCTTGGATATTGATTTTCACAACAACAGAGTGCCAACACTAACTGTTAGGAGAGTGGCTAAAATATCTTCAGCCCTAAAATGAAATCCTATCTGGCTGGCTGTGAGTTTGTTCCATGTCCACATCCTGTTTAATTCATGTTCAAAATCACTTATTAAATTACACATAACCATTCCTCCATCTGACTTTGGCTCTATGATCTTTGACTTCTTCTCTGTGACCTTTGACCTGTTGCTGCAGCAGGTGTTAAAGCACCAGCATCCAGCCAGCGGCTCCTTGGCTCAGAGCTCTGGCAGCTCAGCTACTTCACACTACTGTACGAGTGTACGAGATTTTGCATCTGGAAGCCATTGCCTTACAATCTCATTATCAAATTACCAGCCTGAAAACACACTAGTGTTGTCTGCTAGCAAGCTGCTGTTGTAAGCTGGAGAGTGAAAAGTTGCCAGCATACTCCATTACACTTCCCCATCAGACAGACAGATATATTGGAGCGCTTTGGTTAAGCTTCCTGTTTCACACTGAGAAAAACATGTCTGGGATTGCTAGTGTCACTCAAAAACATTTTGTTCTTTTTACACTTTTAAAATTTAGTGCACAAACAGTACAGACTACAGTAGTGGACCTTCCAGAGAACTGACTGTGTGTTTATTGTGAAGATCTCAAATCATTACTCTGGACAGATTAAAGGAACGGTACAACATTTTGGGAAATATTTGCTTTCTTTTTAGAGGAAAATGAAAAGTTTGATATCATTCTCATGTCTGTGTGCTCAGTAAGGAGCTGGAGTCAGGGCATAGTTAGCTTGCTTAGCTTAGCATAAAGGTTGGAAACAAGGAGAAACAGCTAACCTGGCTCTTTTCAAAGTGAAATTACCAAGAAATATTTAGACGTATTTTTTAAATTTGGACACAGCTAGGCTAACTGTGTCCCCCTACTTCAAGTCTTTATGCTAAACTAAGCTAAGCTAAAGGATAATCCTGGTTTACTATGACTGTTTTTGGGAACTCAGCAACATCTCTACAACAAAGTCCGACAGGGCAAGAAACATGGTCAGACAATAACACAGGCTGTTAACAAGACAGTTTCGTCAGATTATCTAAACCACTTTATTTGAAGGGAAAACTGAAAGTGAGCACACTTGTGTGAGAACAACTAGGCCTACTGCAAGTACAGTCAGTCAAACTTTAACCAGTTTGGCTAACCTGGTGATTTGTTTAAAACTGTCTTCCTGCTCATAGTTCTTGCCTCTTCTGACTTCTTTACCTCTTCTGACTTGTTTGTTATGGCCGTCTGCACAAATGTCATGGTGAGTACAGAGATACCATTAGAAACGATGGCCAGAACCACAAAAATAACACTCTAGTTGTAATAAACCCGAATAATCCTTCAACGCTTCATAGATAAAGATAACAATTCTCTTCAGAAATGGGGTTTTTGCTCTACTTTCATGTCAGCAATCATTTTCTGAGAGCAGACAGCAGAAGAGTCTGTCTGACAGGAAAAAAAAGAATTTCACTTCTCTCAGACTGCACTTGATCATCTCCTGCTGAAGTAGCAGGAGTGTAGAGTCCCACTAACCTCTCCTGATCTCTTTTGCTTGCAGTTATGTTCGAAAGTACTGGCTGTCAAACTCAGCCTAACCCCCTGCAGCTACAAAATGGTCAAACCCTTCACTTCACCTGTCAAATCTCTCTGTTTGTCAAACAAGTGATGAAGCCATTAAAAATTGACAAACAGTATGCTACAGTGTAAGGGAGAGTGCAGACGGAGGCTTCATGGCTCATGGTAATTCACTGACGAGGCAGTTTGGGTATTTGTGAGTGATCACGCCTCTCCTGTTGAGATTGTTGACAGAGGAAATGATACACAGTGTCAGCTCATGACTTATGGACAAAAGCCATGTAACTGCAAAAGATGCACTTCTCAAAAGTGTAGACTGTGTATTTTCTGAGAAGCAACGCTGTTAGTCTGTTAGTCAAGTACCATAAAGTTGTGTTTCCCTCATGCAGCAATCTTTAAAAATAACTTTGAACAAGATCAAGGGTTCAGCTTGTTTCAAAGGAACTAGTTTGTACAAAGTGTTATCCAACCACAGCTATCCTTTTGTAGGTATTTCCCTATAAAACAAAGTATTAGAAAAACTGAAATTTGACCTGATGATGGTTTTACATGAAAAGTCAAGGGATCGACAAAGTTTTTCCACTTCATCCAGTGAGTAACAACAATGTCCTGGAAATCCATCCAAGAGTTCTCAAGACTTTTCAAGCTTAGGATTCATCCTCTGGAGACCATGAATATTATGTATTTGTCACAATATTTTAGCCTGTACCAAGGTGGCAGATGGACCGACCAACTGATCAGCTGATCCCTAGGGCTTAAATGCTAGCACGGCTAAAAACAAAACACAATATTCAACTTTTATTACATGTTTATGTATATTTATTGTGATTAAACTCAAAAGAAGAAGAAGTGACAGGATGAAACAAGAAAAAGCTGCCCTCTGCTGGTTTAGTTGGTTTGAAAAATGAGATTTAAAAATTCTTTTATTTCTGTGAATTAATGTATCGTGTCTGTAGCAGCAGCAATCGTAGGGAAGTTTATGACAAGACTGGATGTCTATGTGTACTGTAGATGCCTTGAAAATAAATCGCGTCTATATATGAAATATTAAATAGACCTTCACTAAAACTCAGTGCATGAACTCTCAGAAAAAAGCACTAAATCTATCAACACAAATGTACATTGTTACAGCACCTGCATGTACAAGAACTCTCAGAGAGAACTACTTAAAGGTTCATTTAGGATAATGATGTCTGTCACTGTGGACTTCAAATCCTTAAGGCAAGCATGTGCAGTGTGGGGTCCGCATCAGTGTGGAAACCACTGTTATACAATCCCATCTGCTCTGCGGGCAGACAGGTCAGAAACACAAGTAGCTGAATGAGAGTTTCTGAGAACTCAGAGCCATTAGATGCAGAGATCTCTGAATCGCCTCCACACGAACTCAACGTGAGGCATCAAAATGGACCCGAAACAAAACAACAGAAACAAGGGGATGAAATCCTGTGTCTAAATCCCTCAACAAACATGGGCTGTGGAAATGAATCGCTGTGAAAATCAGCCTCTAGTCAAGAGAGTGCAGAAAGACATCTGGTCCTGATTACACTACTCGCTGACAGCAGGATGTCTCCTCTCCTCTTTTTGTCTCTGCCTCATCAGTCCTCCTCTATCTGCCGTTTCAGTGTGCCCTCCGTTTTTCTCAGCATCACTCTTTCTCATCTTTTTTGGCTTTTCTCCCTCACTTTCTGTCTCAGTTTTCTCTGGCTCATGTCCAGGAGTTCTGCTAATACCTCGGCACTGTCTGCAGCTCTGCATGGCTAGCAGTAGTAGTTTTAACATGGAGGTAATCAGAGAGGAGTCTTAGCTCTCCATCCAGACTAGGCGTGTGGTGGTTCTGCTGCTGGAGGATGATGACCGTCCTGTCACCTGGACTCACCCACCTGGACTCACTGATCCCTCTCTGAGTCGGCTTATTTACAGCCCCGAAGGCTCGGCGAGGACAGACAGAGTCAGTAGCGATAGGATCAGCAGGGTGACACAAGGTTACTCCATCACTGTAGAGTAAAAGCTGTGAACTTCCTGTCTTTATTTCAGAGTCATTATGAGTCATTACGGGAGGAACGAGATATTTTTATGCTAACTGCTATGAGCAGTAAGAAGGATTGAGATGGAAGAAATATCTAGAAACATCAGTATTGATTTGTACAGGAACATTACAACAGATTGAAATGCGCCCGGAGTGGAAAAAGTCTTGATAGTCTGCCCAACACATAAAACTGCCCTACACACACACACACACACACACACACACACACACACAGTATATGCACACACACAGCCCCACTGACCAGTGTGGCTCGGGGTGACGGATTGTGCCCTTTGAGAACAAACACATTAAATAATACAGGAGCAGTTGAAATGCTTGCTAACATTAAACTGCTGGTTTCATTCTGCAAAGTGACACAAAAGTTTCTTTTTGAAAAGTTCCTCTGTGCCATAGAGTGACAGGAGAAGGGTTTTTTAAGATGGCAGGAGCTTTAAATCTTTAATGAACGTCTGTTGTAATGATTGTGTAAGACAGGAGCTGGCCGTTTCCGAACTGCACACTGGTGTAGAAATTGTGTTTTTCCTGCTTAAGTGTCTAGAAATAAAGAGCTGGCATGACAGCAGATCAGGCTGATTGGCCAAAGTGCTTTCTGCTGTATGACAACTCTTGCTGTCATTCATCAGGAAAAGGCTGAAATCTGTGTACTGCACTTTTGTCAAAAAGTAACATTGATTTAGATGGAACAAAAGGAAGAAAAGCTCTCTTCAGTCAAATGTTAGCCTAATGAAGAAACAAAACACTGAACTTGAACACTCTCAATCCAGCAGATGTGTAAAGGAGAAGGAGCCTGCAGGCTTGTTCAGACCACTGGATGAAAAAAAGATACACTCCACTTCTTTCATTAGCTATTACTTTACTTATGTATTTTCCAGGTGTTGCTGCCTTGTATCATCAATCTAGGATCATACAAATGTTGTTCTCTTTAAAGATAAGGCATCAACCACTGCACTTCTTGCTGCTGGTGTCTTGATTTTGGAGATTTCAGCTTGGCACTGTCTGATTGGTATGGATAAGGTTGTCAGTTAAAAGCCAAACAGCATGATGTAAAGTGGATGTGGAGGCACGGGGGTCCCGTCCCTCCAGTGGCTCTCCACATCGCTCCTCCAGACAGCATGAACTCACCAGAACAGCATGGTAAGCTCATGAGACGCAGGCCATAGCGGCTTTGGAAAACCTATCCCCTGACATTTTCCATTCATAAAATTCCTGGAATTGAGATGAAGGAGGGAAAATAAATCAGGCTGCCTGGTGTCTGTGTTTTTTCATATATGTTTTTTTTTTCATGTTGCTGTGATTGGCAGAATGAGGGTTTAGCCATATGTTTCCTCCTGCTACCATTCTCCACAGCCTCCTTTTATTTTTCCTATTGACATTAAATAGACATAAAGAAGGGATTTGCTGAGTGTGCCTTCCAAGTGAAGTGGTTAGAAATGAGAGGCTTTTACGACATGGAAAGGTCTTCATTACTCTGCATATTACCAAGAGCCATCTATTGATGGAAATTTCCGCATCCCCTCACTTTTCCAAAAAAAATAACATGACTATAATTTCAAAAATGCCTCTTTAATCTCTCCCCCAAATACCCTTGGTTTTGTTTTAGCTCTTAAACACTCAGTCTCTGTGATGTACAGTATGTGTACCTCATTGCGGCTTATTTGGTTTTCATATTTATTGAACAAAATGGGTGAGCTGGATTGAATAAGGCAATTCAATTCCCTTTTCTAATCTGCAATTCTTTGAGGTGGTTTTTCATTCAGTAGTTAAGGGTCCCCTACTAACATCCACCCCTGCTGTGCCATAGCCGTGCACTGTAAAGATAAAAGGATCAACTTTGAAGTAAATGTAAAAAAAAAAAAAAAAAAGAAATCAGTCATTTCATCAACAAACAGAAGCAATCCTTTCTTCTGAGCCCTTACAAACCAGATCAGAGTAATACTGAAAAGCTGATGAACTTCTCTGTCACCACAGACACCACACTGAGCACAAAGCAGATGACCTGGTTTAAGGCTGAAAATCAGAATAAGGAGAATTGTGATGTCAAAGCATGCAAAAGAATCCAAGCATTTGGATCCTATTGTGTGTAAGCCTCCATTGTGTTCCTTTTCATGGTGAGACACGGGCTGATTGTGCCTGAAGCGCCGTGACAAGCCGATCCTCAAGTGTAGCTGGTTATTACTTCTGGATAGAGCTAATTAATCACCTTGCTCATCATTTTATTCATCACTTCATACAATAGCTTTGCCTGGTCCCTCCTCATCCCTTAACTAATTTATTTTTGGCACATTGATACAGTGCCAAAAGGTGGGCTGGGCCAGGTCACAGGAGGGAAATTACATGCAAATCCAGATGCAAAAATCAAAGCTGTGTTTAAAAATCAGCATGCTCGCATGTGTGCCTGACACATTCACACACACATAGTGGCACGTACAAATCAGGCCGTGCTATAAATGCACCACACACTGTGCTCAATGTTGAAGCATTATACTGAGTTCACTTGAGACATGCATTAAAGTGTTGTAAATCATGCTCTCTACAATGGTGCATGATCAAACTTAATGAACGGTTCATTTTTTGAACACAAGAAATCAAATTAAGTTTATTCCAGAGAGATTTTAACCAAAGCACACAACATTAAAATGGAGTGAATTGATTATGAAAATTATGCCCTAAATTGAAACTTATTCTTGTGGTTGTAAGTAAAATTAAGTTTTGGTTTTACAAATCAGACATTAGCCTTTAGACTCTCTATATAGTATCTAGTGTGCTTAGGTCATTTGGATGAAATCTTATTTTACAGTATATGTAATTTTATATCACAATTTTGATACACATTTTTTCTGGAAATTCAAGTGATAAATTGTTAATGGATGAAATAACCAGACAGGGATGTCCATTTTTGGCAAAATAAATTCCTAAAACAAAATTAAAGTGCTTTATCAAACTGATGCAAGAAATCTCACAATAATGCAATTTAAAATAATGATTTATATTATAACATTGCTCACAATGGTTTAATATACCCACAGATGTATAAAATGTGCAAAAGCAACTGCAGCATAAATGTTACTGCAAAATCTCTGACGTTAAACAAGTTCATATGAAGGTATAAATTATTACCCACCCGTAATCTACCTTATTTTCTTTCTATATGAATTTCTATTTGCCTTTTAAGTCTCTCTGAATTTGTGTTGTGTTGTTGAGCAAAGTGCTGGTAATTTGGGAAAACAGGAGCAACACAGCCTGCGGAAAGGTTGTCGTCGGCTATTTACTCTTCATTTTCATATTTCCACACGCGTCCTCTCCTGTGTGACTCATGTGGACTTGTGGTATGTGACGTCCCCTGCTGCACACCACTGCTAATTGGGATTAGCATATTACCCACCAAAACAATACTGTGGTGTTACGAGTCCACTGGGTCCGGTGGCCTTTATTCACCACAGACCCAATAATCCCCCTGTCTCTGGAAGCAAAGCTCATTAAATCTCACGGAATGGAGCCCATTATGAGCGCCTGCCGGCTTTGGCACCTACTGCAAATCCTATCATGGCACAGATACTGGAGCTGTGGCTAGCGCAGGGCTAGTGGACAGCTAATAACAGCACCGGTGTTTGGACTAGCCGATTAGCACTCCTCACTGATCCCTGATCCCTCTGGATTAAAGCAAACAGCAGCAGAGCTCAGCTGTACGGGACAAAATGGAAACACACACGCAAATCTGCCCTTGCACACATATTGATATATAAAACACTCTCTCATGTGAGCAACAAGCTTTTCCTTTGTGTTTGCCTCCAGATTTGTTAAAGTTAATTGGGAGTTAAGAAACAGCTGATCCTCATTCATAAAACAATATAGCATCTTTCATCTCAGTTTAGAGTACCAAGGAAGGAGGGTAAGAGAACCTTAAATTTCAACATCATTACAAGTGAAATGATTTAGCAACTTACACCAAAAAACTGCCTGTAAGTTGTGCCAACAAGTGACTTTTATGTCACCATAATGAGCTATTTACTTCATGTCTGTCTTATCATCTCATGTTTGTCTGCATGGTTTATGCTGTGGTTGTTTCTTATGTGCCATTTTAAGTATTTTATGTATTTCTATTCTGTTTATTGTGTTTTATTGTCCTTTTATTGTGTGTTTTTATTGTGAAGTGTCTCCAAACCAAACCTCCCTTATGGGACAGTAAAGTTTGAATTACAGTTAGAACTGGAGTTTTTGATCCACAGAACATCTTTTTAGGAGACTAATGGGAAACAGGACACTAGAAATTTGACTTAAATTGTTGCTTCAACTACATGGCAACACCTACAGTATGTCTGAATGGCTTTAACTTGTTTCTACTGACTGTTGCCAGAAAAGTATGACACATTGGTCTTGGAACGCACTTGCTCCCTTCTTCACATTAGCCCCCCCCCCCCCCCCCCCCCCCCCCCCCAAAAAAAAAATGAAGTTCATACAAAATAGAGCTACTGTGTTCTAGTAATTACAACGCAGCCCAAGTTGCCTTATCCTACATTATGCTGTTGAATTGACTGTTCATTCACGATGCCTCTGCTACCTTACTTGAGTGACAAGATAACCAACTGTGGGGAAGTTGTGCTGTACTTTTTAAGTCAGCAAACCGCCTTTATCTACATTTTTCCTCTATGCTGTGGAATCTAAAATCCTTCCTAGTTTACAGATAGAGCAAAAGGGCCTGCAGTAGAATAGAGTGATAGTGTATTTTACAAACATTCCCTGCTGACATACGAGACACAGCCTGTTGCGCTTTTACACTGTGAATTTTGAATTCACACAGATCATTGTAAATCAATGTTCAAATGGTAGTTAACATTACGAGTAAAAAGTGACAGCCCTACTCCTCACTGCCCAAATTTCTTCCAGTGTATCACCCTTCAGTGATCAGAATAGTTGCTGCATAATGTCATTGCTAAAGTGTCTCTAATCAAATCAGGCCATTAGTAACTTATAACAGTATACAACCACACTTGCTAGCTGGATGCCCTCACCCGTCTACTGATGAAAGGCTGCATGTTCTCATAATCTCTGCATGACTCCAATGTGAGTCTCCCGCAGAGAAAATCACATAATAATGACATTGTAATTACATAACATAAAATGCATTGTCAAACAATTGAAGTGCTCCACACTTTTCTCCTTTTTATTGCTGTTAGAGAAAGTAAACCTGCAGCTATGTAACAATATGAAAAGATACAGGACTAAATATCATGCATGCAACAGATTGTGAGACACTGGCTCATTCTATCCTCCAGAATATTAATCATACTATATGTGCACATACTATATATGCAGATCTGGGAGTAAGGATGGGATAATTATGTGCATGACTTCTTATTCTTGTGCATTGCCTCAATATGGAAATTCACAGTATGTTCAGGCACCCAAACACTGGAGGCGTTAACTGTTACTGCAGATGGAAAGAAGACATGATATTTCATGGTCAATATCTTGTGAACAGCTAGAAAGTCTCTTGGCTGATTTGCATTTTTTGCATTTAACTCTTAGATGACGTTGAAGAAGAAGAAGAGCAATAGTCTTTATACATATACAATTGAAACAGTAAACAATTTGTGTGTTGTATTAGTTATTTTTCCTCTCTATTGACAGTTTTAACTCAGTTGCAAGTAATAAATTGCTTGAGGCAGAAAAGCCTGGTATCTCTTCTGAATATGTATCAAGTCATGTACAGTATCTGTCTGTTTATCAGCTTCAAGGCTCTGACAGAATTCATGGACTGTCTTTACAGCTGTGAGGGAGAAGAACGTCAAAGCACACGAACCAAGGCCTTGAGCTCAGGCCGCAAGACGGAGGTACAGTGAAGCAGAGAAAAGGAGTGAGGGAGAAATCTCTATATACGCAATGATAGGCCATGGTTACTGATGATAACTAGGGATAGTGCCAGGGGCATCCTTAAGGGAAGGTCGGTTGCGCCATGGCCCTGATTCTCTACTGCACTCCATCCCTGAGGGCTTTGGAAAAATCTGATACTTAATTAAGAACTAGGAGAGCTATTGGGGTATGGCATTACAGACAAAAGAAGGAGACTGCAGAGGTGAATGTAGAACTAGTATTAAATTGTCAAAAATCCATATTTTACTGTTACATACTTATTTAACTTCACGATTAGTTTGTTTCCGCCAACAAGAGAGCCAGTGGTTTTATTTCAGAGTTGAATGAAAATCAACATGTAGAGACTCATAACTACTTGCCTCTTGTTATTTTAATGAAAGTTACATTTATTTATTATATTTATTTATTTATTTGACATATTAGAGTCTATTTATCAGATTAGAATGAAGCTTTATCATAGTTTAGGCTACGGTTACTGTCTTTCACATGCAAGCACACGTAGTTTGCGCAAGGTAGAGCACAATATGAAGAGCACTCATTCTATGCTAACCAAACTGCTATAGACTTAATTTAAATAATCACAATATTCATTTTCTATCCTGTGATCCCCATCCTCTGGTATTTTTTGCCATGCTTTAGATTTTTTGCCCAAGTCCAGGTATGATCGAAAAGTAGCATTACATTACTCCTCCATTCCTTTTACGTATTGAGAATGGCATTGACCTGACCTTTGCCTCATGTCATTCCCAGGGATGCCATTGGACACAGGTAGTGAAGCTCAGCACATTTGGTGGTCAATTTAGTTGACTTTTGGATCAAAATCTGGTGGAAAATCAGGTCACCACTATTGCTTGCACAGCTACGCTCTTCATTGAAAATAATGACTAACTTTGTGTAATGTCATACAAGTCTGTTTGTTGTGTAAGCAAGTTTACCCTTGATGTATTGATTTGATGTGAATATCTTCTTACCGATATAATATAAAGGTGCAATACCAAATGAATCTATGCTGCAGCAAATTTTGGTGTGCCACCCTAAAATTTTCATTGGCCACATCTGCTCTACTTTTTCTGGAGGCGCCACAAGTAGAGAGACCAAATAAGAAGCTGGGAAAGAGAATGCTCTTTAACCCAACTCTACCCTCCTTGACACCCTGTAGAGGCCTTCAGATCAATCACTTTATGGCCATGTTAATAATGAATTACTGATAGAATGTGTCAGATATACTGTAGCATCTTTACATGGCAAGGAATCTCAACTCTTGTGTAAGTGCATCTTGTTATTACAGTCCATCACTATCAGCCTTGCCTTATTGGCAACAGATTTTTCTGTCAGGGGACTATCTAACTTCTACAACCTTTGAGCCTGTGCAGAGCAGTAAATGGTGTGGAAAAAGTTGTTTACTGAAAACCCAACAAATAGCAATACCAAGAAAAAAGGTTGTACCCTGTGTCAAATCCAAGCCAGAGCTGTAAATGATTGGTGAGTCATGGGCAGGGAGGAAATACTACATGGTGACTCAGGGGGCAGAGATCCATCTGTCAAGTCTGTCCATTTTCAAAAGTTTCAAACACTGAGGAGCACTAAGTCATCCCGCAGGGCTGATGGCTTGTCTCTTTTTGATCCGTTATGGTGAACAGAATGTTTAAGCATGTGGAGTTTTTCGGAACATAAGGAGATTTCTCTGATTTGTCACAGTCTATGCAGTCAGTGCTCAAGTTTGTTTAGGAAAGATGTCGACAATTCAAACAAGTAAGATCCATGTAGAAGAGATTTCTAACGCTATTTCCCACTGCTAGTTTATGCACTGGATGGAGAGACCTTGACATGATACTGGGTAAACTGTAGGGTTAAAAGGTCACATGCATGACATGGTAGGATGAGATAATACAGCAAGTTCTAATTTTAAAACAAATGATGGTACAGTAATGCCCTTATTGTTCTCTTTCAGTCCAATTTATGGCAAATTAATCTGGAAACTCCCGTTTCCAGGCTGCTTGCACTAAAGACTGGACTCTAAATAGCATCACACAGCATCACATCCCGGTGCTTATGACTGAAGAGGAAGGGTAGAGGAAGGAGGCAAGGAAATGAGGCCAATTTCCCTGTGGGGCCCAAGTAACCAGGAGTGGCAAAACAGGTTCCACACAGAGGGGCCATTAGACTACAGCCTAATAGTAGCTCGGACCCACCCACTTCCTGCCCAGTGTCCCCCAAGTGTGCGTTACTGGACCTCTGATTTTCTGTCTGAGTATCTTCCTCTAAGTTAGCCTGTCTTTCTGCACTTCATTGTATTTAGTCCAACTGTGACTGCCTGTTTAGCTCTGCATGTCTGTCTGTTCCTACGTAAGCTCATCATGATCCTGCCCCCTTTTTTAGATTAAAGAGGCTAAACAAACAATATGTTCTATAATGGACTTGAATGATGACCTCAAGCTGAGAAAAAAAAAGAAAAAGTACTGGAAGTGAAATGTTACAGAATGGCTACTGTGTAGGGAGAGAGGATGCTTTGGCCAGACGACTGGGGCCACTGAGGGAGGCTCACAGTGTTTCCAGTGGCAGTAAAAGGGAGCAGGCCTCAGTTGCAAGCACAGAGAGTGCAGGGCAGATTGGAAGTTGAAGAATTTCCGTCCCGGCGTGAGTGTGAGAGAAAGAGAGAGTAGGCTAGTGTCTGCCAGCAAGAGCAGCACTCTCTTTTTCCACAAGGGAGAAGTTATGGCGTGATTTGCATGTCATCCAAACCACTCCATTTGGCAGGAAATTGGTGTGTGTGTATCCACATATGAGTGTGTGAGACCATCTAGTTAGTAAGATCTACCCCACTGACTGCACACACACACAGACATGTGCACACAGGCACACACACATCTGTCAATTTCCCACCTCAACAAGTGTGCCATCATGCTGGGCGCAGCTCGGCAATTCAAAAACCAGCACTTGACATATTCAGCCACAAAGTCCAAACTGCTATGGAAATCATGCACATACCACGGTCAATCAAACACTAATAATAGCTTTGCCTCGGCTCAAAATTACAGTTGGGAAGGGTCATTTTGTGTCAGTCAGCTCTGATGTCTTTATTTCGTATCTGCACGGCTGACCGCTGCAAATAATTGGATGCTCGCAAGTGCATCTGCAACCTTATTGGTTGTATTTCAACCTCACACCTCAGTCGTTTCTGGCACGCACTGCAGTCACCATGCTGGGGTGCAGGGACGCACTGGTAATCAGGTAAGTAGGTACAGTGTCATATCATAGTAGCAAAATAAAAACCGTGTCTGAGGTTCCAGATTCTATTAGCTGCGCTAATATGACCGCTAATGAGAAAGCATTACAGTGGCCAAAAATAACCTGGCAGGTCGGTAAGGCTTCATCCCAGCCCTGGATGCCGTCAACTATAAGAATATATGGACTGTAGCCGAGGCCAGCTCAGCTCTCACTCTCATGTTCGCTGGGTCTCATTATCGCACAATCACGCCTCACTAGCTACGAAGCTGCCTCTGTCTGCCTGGCTGCAAGTCCAGACAGGTGGGAGGGAAAAGAAAAAAAGACTCAGACAAACAGAAAGAAAGAGAGCAGCACTGAAAGGTAAATGTGAGAGAGTGGTAAAAGGGTGGAGATTAAGGCCACTGAGGTTGCAACAATGAAGAGGTGGCAAGAGACAAGAGGAAAGTGAGACAAAAGGGGCTCAACTCACGAGTGCAGGGAATATGAAAAAAAGCTGAAAAACCTGGCAAGTCCAGAGGAGAAGGTAAAAAAGAGGGTAACTGAGACAGAGGCCAAGAGAGAGTGAGGGGGTGCAAGAGTTTGTGGATGACCGTGGCAATGTTTCTCTCCCCCTCCCCCCACCCCCCCTCCTTATTTTCCGTCTGAGTTACACGCTCATTTGGCGGCACTGGCTGAGACCACCGGCGTGTTTCCACTTGGCCGTCTGGTCGTCTGCCTGTTTATCTGTCTGTCTGTCTGCCTGACTACAGGTTCTTGCTTTCTTCCTGGTCATCCACTCAATTCCTCTTCCTGCCTGTCTTTCATCCAGTCTGACTGTTCGTCTGTCTGTTTGGCTGGCTGACAGTTTCTCACTGTGATCAACTTAGGAAAGCACAGCCCTTATTTCCCCTCCACCACAGAGTCAGGACTTCTGGGGGGGCTAAGCTGAGTGAACACACACACACACACACACACACACACACAGATTGAACAGGTCATTTGAAACAGCCTGATACATGAAATGCATGTGGAATATCGCTGTGCATTTTTCTGTGATTTCCTGAAATGCAGACAGTCTCTCTGTATCCTTCTCTCTCTTCCTCTTTTGCTCTTACAGTATTATTTCAGTCTTCAGCTCTCATCCTCTGAGAAATACATTGCTATAAAAAGATCATTTTGGACAGAGCTCTCAAGTGTGTAAGAAGTGAGGCTGAGTAGCATTTTGTTATGTATGCAGTATTGAATCATCTTATGGAGACCCTTTGAATCTCGTTAAATCTAGGTAGGTTCAGTTTTAAACATTTGTAACTAACTAAAGTTATATATATCAAAAACTCAAAGATTCAGTTGAGATATGTAATCACATTTTGTTAGATGAGAAGGCAGAAACACAGTTGTTAGTGATCACTTAAGCAATGTTTACAACCTGTAGCTACAAACTGAAAAAGAAATGAGCACTGTGAGACATTAAATTTTAATTAAATGTATCTCACACATTGAAACAACAGGTGTTGTCTAATTACTTATCTTATTTTTGACAAAATAATTGATCCAAAAACCAGATGTCCTTGGGCAAACTTAAATTATTGATGTTTATAGAGGTTGGGAGGTTCTGAACGTGACGTGATCATCTAGATTCTTTCACTAGGGAGGACTGACCTCTCTCTCGGTTTCGTTGAACTGAAAAAAAATCACGCAATCCACTCGCGATCTCAGAGGTTAATAAGGTACAGTTGATATAATCTGTCAGCGGCGATGTTTGCCATTTCAACCACAGAAAGCAACAATCAGTGCAGGCAAAAATGAGAAGACTGCTACCTAAAAGTTTATAATACATCATTCGAGGAAAGAAGAAAGATTTGATGAGAGATTTATTTGCATTGGAAGTTCCGATCTGAGTTTTTTGACAATCTGGAGCTGGATCCAAAATGGAAACAGCTATCTGAACCCAACCATATGTGCAACAGTTGCTCACCCCATTTTACCTACCTGTTAAATTTTCTAGAAAGCAACTGGAGCGTAAGGTTGAAGTTTCATATTGTTGAATGGACTGAAAAACTGCCTTCTGCTTCAAGCTCTTGTCTGCAGTAGCACATTCAGACTGGATGGAAGCTGAATGTCACCTTTGTGTGCACATTGTCTTTGTGAGGGTTCAAAAAGAATACTTTGACAGTGGAGATCTTACAGCTGTTTGACATGCACAAACACACCAAAAGGTGACATTCAGTTTGAGAGCCTGTGTGTGTATATGTTTCTTGCATGTGCAGCAACATGCCTCCTCAGTTTAGACTCCAGGTTTGAAGTGTGATCTCTCTCGAGTGGATGAAAACAAAGCAAATACAGTAACTGCCAGCCGAAGCAATAAACTGTTGAACCTCAGGCTATGAGCCTGTCGCACATTCTTTCAATGAAATGTGTTTGGTTCAGTTATTTAAAGAGACATTAACCCACCTTCAATAACAGCCAAGTGGAGCAAACGACACACACATGTCTGACTTATAATGGAAAAAAGTGAGTAAATGTTGCCATCCGTCTGGAGCCAGCTTTTCTGTGCCTTGTGTTTCCACACCTAGTATTCAACAACCAAACCTCTTGAGCATCTGAAAGCACTACCCAAATTCCAAATTTAGTTAATTGTGGTCTTCATCACCATCACACATTGTGGAAATTCAAACTCTGATATCCAGACAAGAAAAAAGGATTTTGTGAATGGTTAACAATTCATTATATTAGTTTTATATAACCAACAATCCATTCATAAATGTCAAGTGTCAAGGTCTTTAATTTGTAAAGCGCATTTTTCTATATGACATCACTCCGGGTTGCACCGTACAGAGGAACAGCAACACATTTTACAGTAGCATCTGTGCATCATATTTGGCATCATATGCAGTCTAATGTGACTTCTTGGTTCCACAGCATTTCTATTAGCCAACACTCTGGCTGAGCGGAAAATGAGGGACAGAGAGAGACACGCAAACGAAAAATCTGGCTGGCTGGTTTTTTTTTTTTTTTTTTTTTTGCTTTTATAGTGGAAAACAACAAAAGCACCCAAAATCAACCACAGAGCGTAACAACTTAAAACCACTGGAGCTGCGTTAAAGCAGGGTCAAAAATGTAACAAGGACAGGGTCAATGGTCCTCTGGACACATGTGGAGGATTGTTGCTGAAAAGCTCACTCTGTTATTCACATTTATATGATGTACTGTATGTGAGTTATATTTATATGTGTTATTGTTTTCCAATGCTGGGATGAATTCTGAGTTTTAATCAGACGTAACTTTCTTTCCCTTCCCGCCCTCTCTCTTCTCTTCACCCGCTCCACACCCTTCCATTAGCATTTCACTTCTCCTCCACTTTCTCCATCAACTTGATACACTATTTTTATTTCCCATTCCCCACTCTGTCACAAGGCTCACAGAAGAAGATGGAGAGAACATAATGAGAAGAAATGCGGGCATAAGTGAGGGAGATGACAGTGATGGCAGCTGGCGGCGGTTAGCACGATGGCCACTGTGGCTTCCAGGTGTGATGAGACTTGACAGCTCGCCAGGCTGCTCCATCTACACCAGTGCTAGCCAATGTAAAATACTCCAGCACTGCATTCATCCTGCTTTAGTACTGCAATTTATCCTTTGTGATGCAGAACTGGTGGTAAAACAATAACTGATCTTGATCAAATAAACAAATGTTACCACTATTATGAGCTGTAAGCAAACCCCTGTGGATTGCACACAGTACATCTGTTAAGGTGGAGAGCGCAGTGCTTTCACGGCAGAGACCTTTCCCATCAAACAGGATTTGACCCAAAGTATTGGTTGGTGTTGAAAAGGGTGCAGAAGCTGGAGTACTAAAAGAGTTTGTTGAAAAAGAACCAGTATTCACTAAGTGAAGTCTTCATCATGAAAGCAGAAATCCAGACCTTTCCATATGTTGGCATTCTTGAACTACAGATGGTGGAGAAGCACCTTGAGCCTTGTTACATCATCCGATGATGTTGCTGTTAAGGTCCTATATGTCAAACAAACTAGGTTATGATGAGTTGGCTGTACAGAGAAAAAGTGATGGAAGTACTGTAGTTGTATGGAATGGAAACAAAGCTTGAGAGAGAAGTTCAGACCTTGCCAATCACTGTTATATTATCGAAAGTCAAAACTTTTATCAAAATTGACGATGATCTAACAAGCACTTGGTTTGAAGCGTACTGAGGTCTTTGGTAATTAGCGATACATAACCTATATAGAGAATCTATGCCTAATAATTATTTTCATTATCCTCACCTGTCAACTACTTTTTAAATTAATTTGTTTAATCTGTAAAATGTCAGTAAATAGTTACAAATGCCCATCAAAATTTCCCATAGCCCAGGATGACTCTTCAAATTGCTTATTTTGTCTGACTAAAAGTTCAAAACCCTAAGTTATACAGTACATTTTCAGAAAAGGTGCAAATCCTCACATTTGAGAAGCTGGAACCAGCAAAATGTTTTTCTTGTTTGCTTGATAAATGACTTAAACATTAAATCGGTTGGTGGTTTCAAAATTGTTGAATATTTTTCTGTGAATCGACTGCCCACTTAAGAGACCAATTCCTTTAGCACTAAACTTGAATTCAGTTTATTTCACTGTTGCAACCCAACAAGCGGATCAAAATTTTCAATAGTAGAGTATCTCTCGGTAATACCAGCCCTGGATTTATATTGACCAAAACCACATTTCCAATAACACCTTTTCTAGTTGAAAGGATCTCTACAGAAATATGTGATTTGTCTTGAGTCAAACAGGAAAGGCCCTTTTTGTTTGATATTACTGTGGCTTTAACATCCCTATTCCTTCATATGGCTACAAAGAGATCAAGTCCATTTTTGAAACGGAAATAGCACAGCTGAAATTGAAAATTCTTCCATTTACCTTCTCTAAAGGTTTCACAGTTGACGTACTTCAATGCTTTACTCCAGGTAATCTTGCAGCATGTACTGTAATAATAATCGCCTCCAGAATAATTCCTATAATCCCTACATGAGCTTTTTGCAAAGGTCATCTCTGTCTCTCATGTTGACCTCAGACAGCCTATGATATTTGAATCTGCTGACAACTGTACCATATAGTGTTTTTACACGTAAGATTGTGATTCAGTGTTTACTTGTGTCACACTGTGATCTTTCAGTGACCTGGACATACACAGTACACAATATGGGCTGCGCCAAAGCCGCCATGTCGAAAAGCAAGGGATGAAAAATAGTTATGAATGGTTAGAAATAAGCAGTAGAAAGAAGAAAAAAGCAGATGGAGGAGTCAAGAACTACCTTAAAGGGAGAGTCTAATTAGCTGGGTTTGGGTTAAGAGTGCAGCTTGGTTAATTTAGAGGAGAACTATATCAGTATATTAGCCGGTCTGGGAAATGGATCACCGGGCTGTTTTGGGGTGCTGCGGGGTAAAACAGATATGGTTCTGAAATAACAGCAACAGCGGTAGCAGGGAACAGCTTGTTTTAATTGTCTCTGAAGTGGAACAGCTGGCTGCGACTACTGGGCCTCACAGCATAACAGAGAGAGAGAGGGAAGAGGGGAGAGTGAATGGGAGAGAGAAACAGAAAAGCAGAGAGAGAGAGAGGGATTTGCATCCACAGCCAGGGGCTGAGGCTCTGGTGTAAACTTTTATTCTGCTCAAACATGAGAGAATCATCTATAGATGTCAAAGAAACAGTATAACAATTCAATAAAAATGTGCTTACCAGTTTCTAATAACAGTAGGCATCTTACTTTAACACCTTGGCCACAGCCCATTGCTGCTGGAAAATGGACCAAAACTGCTAGTCAGACACCCAGCTACCTGCTCATTTTGGGAAAACATCCAGTGGAGAGGCTGAACTCATTTCCTCTGGCGCCTGTTTGCTCACACTATATTCTGGTTGCTTTCCATTGCACTGCAACAACTGCAGACACCTTCTTGATAAGTGGCAATTGTTCAAAAATAGTCTGTAATTATACTACTGAGAAATAAGTAATGCTGTCTTTGTCCAGTTGTTGCGAGAGTCGCTCCCTCTTCAGCTTTAATAGTGTTAATAAACCCTCTGAGCATTTGGTTATGGAGTGGTCTCTAAAGGATGCTGATTTCTAACTGCTAAACTCCTCCTAAAGGTCAAACTCATCACATATTCTTCATGACAACAGAGGCGAAGCTTTCCTTTTTCCGCTTTGCCACTCTGTCGTCTTTGTTATCAGCAGTGCACAGGAGTTGCACGAGGAGCCACGGCTCATTCCACATATTGTGTTTCACATGTGAACTTCATTTTTCACTCAAATGACCCTTCTTTTTGAAATAACATAACATTTGGTGCACTTCATGGAGCAGATAAAGCAGCTATTTTTATTGTACTGTCAGAACTGGTATTGATGGTTCTAGTTATGTGTGTGTGTGTGGAGGGCCATTTATCATAAATGCTCATACATGTAACGTCTGCGTCAGGATGGCAGGAATGATAATGACAGCAGTTGCTGAAAGACTGACAATGTCGTGTCTTTGTGGGTCTGTGTGTATGTTAGGGCTGAATGATGAATGAATGAAATCATGATATGAAAGAGTGCCATTTTCAAATCGCAATAACAGCAATGATTTTTAACTTAAGTCTTAACAAGCTGTAAACATGTTACTGAAAGTATTGTCAGCAACAGCAACTGTTAACGTCAAATGTAGCTAGTAAGCTGTAGCTAATTAACATTAATTGCATGAGTTGTTCTTTTCTGGTTTATGCTCTGGTATCTGTACTCTTTCCTCTTGAAAAAGAAACACTGCTATCATTTTGATATTTAAACACATATAAAGTGGACTGTGTCTCTATGCTGTTCAAAAAGACCAACAGAGTATAGAGGTTTTCTCAAGATAAACTATCTAGCATTAGCTGATTAGCATCTTTACAATTTCAGGTAGTTAGCAGCTTGTGCTGGTTTGTTTTTCTGAATATTTCTGATAGTTATTTGGTAGCTAAATGTCAATATGCCTAATATATGTTAATATCTTTCTAAATGTGAGCTAAAATGCTAAAATCCTCAATGGAAAATTAGTTATGTTTCCCTAAAGGTTAACTTTTCTCCAAGGGAGTGGCTAAAAAAAACAAGGACGACCTCAGTGACAGGCACCAACAAGCAACTGTATTATTTTTCAGATTTTTTAATGTACAAGTATGTCTGTGATTATGCTTTGGTAATATGTATGAATTTATAGAGAAAAATTGCAATTTAAATTGAAATCATAATATTGGTCAGAAAAATAGCAAGAACTTTTTTTTTTCTCAAATCGTTAAGCCCTAGTTTATGTGTGTATGTACAGTGGGTATCAGCAGGAGACTTAAAGAAACAGATAGTACGATATAGAACAAACACACACAGACAATGTGTGAAACACAGAGAGAGCTTTGCTGTAAATAGCAGTAGCTGCTGGAGGCATCTGAACATAACATGCAACTGACAAAGCCACAGAGAATGCAAAACAAATGACACGCCATCACCAACGAAGGACTAGCAGCCAATGAGATGCTTGGGAGAATCTCCACCCTCGTTCCTGGATTGGACACCCTGGGGTCCAACCAGAGGCTTCACTGTCAGTCATGGGTCATGATGGAAGAGAGATGATCACAACACCAGAGTCTGCTGGATGTTTCCACTTCCTGTTCCCACAAACTGATGCTGGAGAATCACAGTGGATCAATCCAAGACACTTCTTCCTCTTATGGTCCAAAGCATAGCCCTATATATAACACTGCAGCCGGTCATCAGAGCTGTTGCAACTGGGACACCTCATTTCAAACCAAATATTTTGAGAAAAAAAAAATTATAAAAGGAGAAAGTAAAAATACAAATTTACAACTTAGTTTGCTGCCTGCTACATCTGAAATGTATCTGCATGTTTACAGTGGCTTTGAACCTAAGCGATAAATCACTATTGGATATGAACCGACAGAAAAGAAATTATGTTCTTGCAACGAGGCACTTCTACTGAGTACTTAACCTGATATATTGCACCAAGTTGCTGGTGAGACCAAAGGCTTCTTCATTCTCCTGTCATGAATATTCAAATGAGATGTTCAATTTGTGTTGGAGAGATTATTGGAAAACTACAGAAGCATGCAGGAGTCTCCCTAAAGCCTGGTTGAAACCATGTTATGCACTAGACTGAATGACTTGCTGAGATACCAAATCTGAAATTAAAGTGGGATCTCCTCCCTACGCCCTTAGAAAAAAAAAATTTGAGTCAGCCTGTTGGCATTTTAAGCCGTTGGCAAAATCCAATATGTCTGCTGAGTAAGAGTTTCTGAATTCCGCTCGGCATGACAGAGCTTTATGCAACTGCGTAAGTCTGAACTTTGTGGGACAAGAACCTAAAGGGGAAGTTGAAGAGAGGAAAAAATCCAAAAGCCTTTTCAAATGTTTTTTTTTGTTGTTGTTGTTGTTTTTGTTTTTTTTGTAAGAAATCATCTTTGCAAAGGAGGGGATTTTGCAGCACTGACATCAGAAAGGAGTACGACAGTGATATGAATGAGATACAGTAAGATTATGTTGATTTATTCTTGTATTTCTGATGTAGGAAATGTGAGATATGTACAGTTGCTCTGCAATCACACAATATGAAACACATGCTTATCTCAATCTTTAACTGACTTCCTGGTGTGCTTGTTGTTGGCCTCATTTATCTAATGTGCCTCGGCAGGCTTCTGTCAGCTCCGGAGGCTATGTAAACAAACAATACAGTAGAATTTCACTTCTTTTTCTCGTTCTTTACTCGATATTGCAACTTCTCAAATAAACCCATACATGTTCGAGCAATCAGATCCGAAATATGGAAGAGGGCAACATGAACAACCTCAGCAACAAAGATTACAGAACGGACGACCATTTATGGACATGCACTGTGAGCTGACTTCACCTTGTAGGGAACTGAAAAAAACACTGCAAATGAAGAGTTCAGAGCAGGCTGAAATCTTGGCTTTTGTGTTACATTTTGTTGTTTAACATGTGATATCATAACAGTATATAAATCACAGTAAATCACAAAAAGCATGATGTGTCCCCTTTAAAAAGCTCTAGCAGCAGCAGCCTTGCTGAATGAGATCATTTAGATAATTTTTCAAGAAAATACCAAAAAAGTTCTGGTTGTCAAATGCATTTTTTGCTTTTATCTCATTTATAAAGGCCTTTAGATTTTGGACTGTTGGTTGGACAAAACAAGAACTTGGGCTCTGGGTAACTGTGATGGTTATGGGACATTTAATAGATTAACAATGACTCCTAGGAGCCAGAGAAGCCAGAGAGATGAAAAATAGAGAGAGTTAATTAATCTTAAAGGCAATAAAGTATTACTGTTTTAAACTGGGTTATTTTTAAATGAATATTTTAGTCATTGTTCACTATGTGCTCCATGTTATGTGAGTCTTCCCATATCAACTCCATTAATAAGCTGTAGAGCCCCACAGTTCTGTAAATGACTTAACACATACACACATTTAGACACTGGCTGGGTCAGTAGGTGAAGGATCTGAAGTCACATGAACAATGACAAATCTATTTCAGAACATGTAGCTGCAAGAAGGTCAAGGCTGAAAATGTCACGACAAATGTGGATTTTCTCATCTGGAAATTTCACACATCGAAATTGTGACATTCACACACATGAAAGCACTGCCAAATTCCCCTGCAGATGCACACACAGCAGCACACACTATGATGTGAGTGGTAATAACCTGTGCTTGTGACTCACCAGCACCCAGACATGTTGTGTTTTAATATGAGAGGCCATTAAAAAGGCAACACAGCCGTTCCTTGCACACTGAAAGACTTATGATGTGTTATGTGTTATGTGCGGCTGGTCTCTATGTGTGTGTGTGTGTGTGTATGTGTATGTGTATACGTCTCACAGGTATAGTGTGTACATTTGCATCCCAGTCTGTACATGCCGGTCCTCTCCTCAGACACATCCCTGCAGACATGACTTCACACTGAGTACTGCTGGAGGGCCACACACATCTATCTCGCTCGCAGCCCTTCAGTGACTCACTGCACTCTGGCCAAAGAAAAGGGTCTTCTGCATTTATCACCAGTTGTACAGTACGCCTACACTCTTACTGAGGAGAGAGCCGAAGAGATAGAAGAAGAATAAAAGACAGGGTGAAAAGACAAACAATAGTGAATAAAACTCACAAGTTAGGTTGCAGTGAGTAGAAGAAAAGAGAAAGTGTGCATGAAAATACCAGAAGACACTAGAAGAAGGTTTCTTTCAGTGCTTTCAAAGACAAAGCAATGCAATAAGTGTTAAAACAGTGTTTGAAGCACTCTCTGTAAGCTGCACCAGCGGCAGTTCAGCTGAGGTAAACCTCAGTTCTTGAGAGATGGAGAAAAAGAAAGAAATGAAAAATAGGCTCGGAGGCAACTTGTAGAGAAGATGCGTGCAGAGGTATCACAGCAAGGCTCTGTGGTTAATAAAAAAAGTTAACTTCCTGAAATGAAGTGATGCCTAGGAGATGGACCATTATACACATGAACATCACTGTGCATGTAGCAGGAAGGAAGAAGGGCCCACCTGACACAATGAGACTGTTTAATGTTCAAAAGTGTAGCGCATGCAGAGTGATCCACCATGTACTGACGTGTACAGACACATAAATGAAAAGGAAAGCAGGGCAACATGTAGGAGGCGCACAACTTGTAATTTTGGCTTGAGTATAATGTATAATGAGGTGATTTGTTTGATTAGAGGAAATCAGCAGACTATTGAGAATAAATATTCAATCAATATCTAATTTTAAAACCTGAACGAGGACACAATGATTTGCTGCAAACATATGGACTTCATACAGAGCTGGGAGCTGCTCCATGTGTTTATACTGGTACTTAATTTGGTCGATTTGTGTTTTAAGGACAAGCAGTGAACCTGATCAAAGACATTGTCCACCAGTGTGCAAGTGTACCAGAGGGAGTTACCATAATGGATGTCACTGTGTGTGACAGCTACAGCTAGATAAAATCTATATTCCAGCTTTAGAAAGACTATCACCAGTAACTTCAAGTCATCATCACACTGTGCCAGAGTTTCTGTCAAACTGTATAGGTTTAGTCACACAAGGGTTTTCCTGTATTACACCTTATTTTTCACAAGCCTCAACTACAAGAGGTCCTGATGCAGAGCTATTAGGTTAATAAGACATGATTGAAAGTTGAACTGACTCCTGCGGTTGAAGTGACGCATTCAGCTAGATCGTTTCATCAGATAAGACTTGCCACTCTGCACAAACACAAAGTCTGTTCACAATCACCAATCATCAGTTGTGTATAAAGTGGTGTTCCTGTTTCTGGGAAATCTTTGAGACCATCATGCGAAGAGAACATTAACCAGACAACAGCCAAGAGTTTAATTTTGGCCTGTCATGAAGTTATTTAGAGAATCAATATTAACTGGTAACAGATGATAAAAATGTTAAAATTGTAATTGTAATTATAATTATTCTAATTATCTGTTAACTGCCACTGCTCTTTCATCTGTTCCTATCTGCGGATGTCTCTTGTCTTTCTAAGACTCACTCTGTATTGAGTGTTTTGTCAGTGATTGTTATTCTGGGTGCTTTAACTGTGTGCTCTCCTTCATGCCTCCTGGCGCATGAAGAGCTGTTTTCTCTCCTACTCTGCAGTACTCTGCACTGTTTGCAGTTGAAGCCATTTCTCATGTGCAGCAGCGCAGCCCCAGGTGCATCACCAGGTGAGCTGCCGACATCATCCGAGTAGCGACAAGGCTCTCCCCGTCGGCACTGAGGCCGCGGACCTCATGCCGCTGTCAGCCGCAACAATGCCTACACATGCTCCTCCCACAGTTGTGCAGTCATGGCGTGGGAGTCCAGGTGGGGACCGAGGTAAGGTATCTGCTGGCTCGGCTGCAGGGCGCTCTTAGCGTGCAATACATTTTAAATGAGCTGCAGTCAGTGAATGGGATTGCTGTAAACGCCCCCTGAGGATGTAATAGAAAACTGTTCGCGCTGATTCATTTTGAAAGAGCAAGGGCTAATGAGGAAACTCCAACAGTCAGCCAGGCGACCAATGTTGTAACTTCATCACTCAGTGAGTCAGTCAGTCAGTGACAGACAGACATCCCCATGTGTAGGGCTGGCTCCACTGTTGCAGTCCAGCCAACAACACACACAAGCTGCACACGTACTGTAAGCACTATCTATTTCTGGCCGTTCCTCATATCAAAGAAAAGCCTGAAAAGAAAATGTCCCTCTACTTTAGATTCTTTCCCAATCAGCAGTGAAATATCAAGGACAAAGTGCAGGCAGAGTGCAGCTGGTTTGAACAGAGGGCCCTTTCTGTAGTAGAGTAGATGGTGCATGTCCAAGTGTAATCATATTTCAAAAGTGCACTGTGTTACGACAAGCAAGGTGAGCCTTTGGTTTATTGGGTTAGGGTGGACTGCGAAGCTTTTTTCAAATTTAATAAAAGTCAAACATACAGAGATGCACCATTTTTCCTAGACCAACAAGTAATATGCACCTACTGTGTACTGATTTAGCCTGCTGTGATGAAGAGCTGCTGTTCAGATTGATACTTGGTCTGTTTTTTTCTGTATTTCGATTTGGATCTGAATCCAATTCCAGATTTGTTTTGGCACAGGCAAATGTGCTGCGACAGACTATATACTGTACTCTTTTACAGTGTTGATTACCCAAAAGTGCAGTTTTTTTCCTGCACACTTGTGGCTTTGCTTGGCAAAGCTGTACCTCCACCTCTTCTCTGGTGATGGTATGTCATCTTGTGATCTTGTAAGTGTCACAATGTACAAGGAGAAATTTGTTGAGATAAGAAAAATACTCTGACTTCATTAGAAGGATGATATTATGACAGACATTGCCAGCCAAGCTATACTCCATGTGTGGAGATTGGCTCTTCAAGTGGGGAATCACGTGAAATAACACACCAAAGAATCCTGAATCCAGCGCATATGCACTTATATTATTATATATTATTTAATACACTGTGTATTTCAGTTGATGTGCCTATAGGGCCTATGAGTGCTGTATGACATGCGTTATTAGCCGCTGTGCTGCAACAGCAATGTGTTTCAAGCCTCATCTTTCACCAAGGGCACCATGGATAGTAAGAAGGCATCAGCAAATAAAGTCAGCAATGGAAAACAATAATCTAATTAAGCAAACCTCATTTTATTAACTGTGAAGTAGACTCTTGAGATGTTGCCATTACATCCAGGCAGCTGTAGACCACCGCACAACTCCTCAGTAATGCAGTGAAGAGTTATCAGAACTCATAGTATCTGTTGTTCTTGAATTTGTTATCATTCACATACAAATAGATAAAAATAGATGGAGTCCTGACTGGAGGAAAATTTATGAATGAACAGAGCCACTCTTAAACCATTCACTACAAACAACACCCTTATCTAAATCCCATCAACACTCAGTAATTATTCCGTGTAATGATTTAAGCACCAATCCTCAAATGTGCCCAGAACAGCCAGAGTTCAACCGCTACAATCTGCTGGACTGTAAATGTGGATTTACAGTGTTGATAGTGTACACAGAAGGGTTACCAAAGTTTATCCATGTGGGCTGAGTGTTAAACAGTCAAAACTGTCTGTTAAACAGAGGCACACAGACTCTCTGTTGTTGCTGACACTATTAATTTAAACCAGATCAAGTTACTGAAAATCATGATGCAGGAGGATTATCATGTCCCTGTTTTGACTCTAGTTTTTCCCTGATACATGAGCTCAAGTTCTATTTGGACAGGAAGAGGGACTGATACAGACTGATGTCTGTTCTTCATTCTTTCTAATCTTCACTCAGTATTCTGATGTCAGGAATATTATTTCTTTTACTGACATTTTAGAATGATTCCAGCGAGATATTATTGAGTTTATATAGTGACGTTGCTGTTGTAAACTTTACTGTTGCTGCTCTAGAAACAATATTTAGTTAGATTTAAAATATAAATCAATTCTAATCCTGTTCTGAATTTTTTTTTTTTTTTAAATAAAAATTCAAAAAACCCCAATTCTATAGTAATGTAACAGAATCAATAAGAGTACCAGACTTTGGGAGGATGAGCAAATCTCTTCACTATAAGCCTTTTTTTACCAGTGTTATTTTGTGATTATTATTATTTATGGCGCACAGTGCAATCACTCACATAAAAATGCGAAGGATTACTTCAGGCCATAGCACCTACGTATCTGTTTCACTTCTTCATGCTGATGTCTGAGTGTACTGTGTATTGAAGCACTTTCTTTGATTACAAAATAGTGCAATATTATGTTTAAATCGTTAAAAACCAGAATTCAGAAAAATTAAAAAGGAAAACACAGAACTTGGGAAACAATTAAACAGAATCTGGAAAACAGATTTCATAGGGCCCTAAAATCATTTTCCCTCATTCTTGCTCCTCTGTCTTCTCTCACTTGAGGCCACACACACTTTGTTTTGTGCGACACACTTGCAGCCCCTCTCTCCCTTCAGTTTCCACCGCTGTCATATCATCTATTCGTCCTTCTCTGCTCAATCTCTCTTTCCCTCCCTCTGTTTCTCTGCTCTTTCTTTCCATTTGCTGAACTATGCTCCAATTAGTTTGGCCCCACAAGGCAGCAGTGTACCAGTGAGGGCACTTTATAAGGACATCTCCACATGCATACACCACACACACACACATATTCACACATACATATTCACACACAAACATGCATATATTCAAACACACACACATATTCACACATAGTGCTATATTAACCTTTGGTTATATACTGGCCACCTTGTTATTGATTACATACTGTATAAGTAGCACCACAAACATGTTTATTTCTGCTTCACTGCCATAACAAGAATGTCTATCATTATTAAAATGACACAATACCATACTGTCATACTAACTAACCTGTCATCATATGTTCTATTTTCAGATTGACATAAATAGGGCATAGGCCTGGTATAGTTGGTTACAGATATTATATAACTATATTTTCATTTGCCTGGAAAACATAGTCATCATGACATGAGTGTGACTCTGTAATCATGTCAAATCCTCTGTTCCACTGACAGGAAAGGAGTCATTGGTTTAGGTTTCTTCTGCCACTCATTAATCATGAAGACAAGTGCATAGTGCACACATCAACAGACAGCGCTCACTCACTCAACTAGTGAGTCCCAGCATAGTAAGTGGTCAGTCACAACAACAGATGTAGAAAGCACATTCTTAAAACTCAAGGTCACTACTGTGGTCATATTACTGTTCAGAGTTGATGCATTAAAGAGGAAGGGAGGGTGTAGATGTTGGTGGTGTTTTTAAAAATGGTCAAGTGACAGGGCATGTAACAAAAAATATGTCATGTTGACCCTCCCAGCACTGTCGCTTTGGGAGTAATTCATTACTAGTTGCTTATTTCTCTTCTAAAATTGTAAATATTCAATGAGCAAAGTAACCCCTTACTTGTCACTGGTATGGCAATCAAATTTTGTCTGAAAGACGTCAACCCTACCATAGAGACTGATACCTGCATGATCATGTGTGACCCCTTTATGGCATTTGCACATGTAGTGTTTGTTTTGATTAGGAAAAAGTGTCAAAATGACTATTCACTATTCCAGGCTAAGACATTCTAACCTGTAACAAGACGGGACTCTTTGGCCCTAGTGTGACATGATCAGGTGATGCATCGGGTTTCTTTGTTGACTGCTTTGTCGCTGCTGAGGAAAGGTGATTCTGACCTGGACACAATTTAAGTTTTGCATTGATATTCTTATCTTATTGTCAACATTCAAATCATTCAAAGTATCTCTATTAATCAAAGTATCCAGCCTCCACTGCCATTCTGTACTTTTTTGCCTTCTTTTCTCCTTCCCTTCGTCCTCACACTCATCATGGCAGCAGAAAAGGTGCTGAAATAACATTTTGTCTCTGTGGGATATATTTTTCATTATGCTGGTAATATAATTACTGATAATCAAACAGTAGTGAGTTGCACTGCTGTGTAATGTGATTGCAAAACACTGAATTGTAACACTGCCTGCTACCATCAACTATATATATCTCCGCCAAGTGTATTTCTTGAAATTTGAATTCTGTCATTCAGGGGCCTAAAATAGTCCTTCGGTGTATTGTATATTTTGTTTTATAATGCTTTCTTAGCTGCTGTGTGCTCAGTAGCTAGGCTTGCCTGGATCAAAATTGCAGCATACAACCCATCCAGCCTGAGGTCTAACAGCTCCTCAGGCAGTGTTAAAGGGTTTATTTAACACCTCAGATGTTGCATGACAGATAGCAGCATTTATCCTCATACAGAATTTCAATAGCTATTCAATAGTCTGCTGCCTTTCTCTCAGGTCCAATCAAGCAAGCTGAAAGGCTACCAAGGCTGCACTTAAGCAAATCCACATGTATGCTGTGTGGTACACATGATGCATTTACTTTGCACTCGGTCACACGTTCACTGACACTTTCCATTTTGCCCCCTCATCTTCCTGAAGAACACCAATTACTAAGCAGTGGAAAGAGAGGAGAGAGAGGAGAACACTTGTGGTGTGGAGGATGAAAAGACAATTCACAGCATGAGGACTGAATTATTTGCATGGTTATTTGCATGTTGGTCATGCCGCCGTGTGCATCTTTGCTATCGACCTCTAAATGATTTTCCTACAGGCTTGGAGTTATTGGTAAAAAACAGTTGCCTCAGCGTGTATAGCAGCTGTCATTCTAACTGAGACGTTAATGCTCCTGAAGCACATCTAAGCTAGCATTTCTCATTTCCAGGTGTCTCGCAGTGAGGTGCAGGTATCAATATGTATGGCTGTGCACATCGCATAAACATGGAGCTCGAGGCTCTGCCACCTGTTTGCATGTGCGCATGTTCTTACATGCATGCATGTGCATATGTGTGGTTGCTGGGCATGACATCATATTGCTGAAAGGTGTCACCCCACTCGAGGCAGACAGTGACATCATCACTGCAGGCGTCGCTGCTTTTCCCTGGTGTTCAACTGTAACATCAAACCTCACTAATCCTCTCAGCACACAGCCCAACACACAAAGCACTCGCAAGAATCCCCCACAACTCCTAAGATTTGTTGATTTATTCATAAAAAATGTTTAAATATGTTTAATCTGAATCAGATGGATTTATGTAAATTTGCTGACTCATGAACACTGAGTTATGGTTATTTAAATTGATCATGTTGGTTAGATGCTCTCAACATTTATAGGTACTGCTGGGAATATATGGATTCTGAATTGTATTATATTGCATGATGTTAAAGAGTTGAGACAATTTATGGCAAATACAACTAGCCTAAAAATATTTGGCAAGCAGTGACAGGAAGAAAATATGGAATATCAAAAACCAGATTAATATTGGATGACATTTGCATCAGGAGCAGTCATTTGAAATATCTTGCTAACTAAACTAACAGACAAACAAACTGGACCAAAAGCATATATTCCTCAGTGGAGCTAATAATGTCCTGACTGTTGTGAGTTTCTCTGTGGGAATCACCTTTCAAGATTAACTGAGGGTGAAAATGCTCAACACAGTCTGATCCCCTGTGAAAGACCTTTTTATAAGACTTTTTTTGCAGTGTACGCACTGGTGCATACACTGCAAAAAATCCAAAGAATTTTCTTAAACAAACAGCGTTGGAGCAGAAATGTTTTACTTTTAACACTAAATATGAGACTGCATTACCTAAGTAAAGAATTAATATGTAATAACAAATGACTAAAATAATATTTTTTACAGTGTAGCTCTTTGCATTAGGAAAACACTTAACTTAAAACATGTCTGCTCATTTCTCACAGGTGCACAGAATGCAAATGCAGTCTCAAATCACCAGTTAGTCTGCCTGAGCAGTTCTATTTAAAGTATAAAACCAAATGTTTCATCTAAATTGATAGGACACACGGTGCAATATCAAAAACAGCACTCTCTGCTGATTGAACTTCCAGTTTTAGTGGTCCTGTATGTGAGAGACTGAAGTGTTCAGCCGAGCTCCAGTAATTCTGGCTGTCAGTTGCAGCAGCGCAGAGTGACAGTGAGTGGGTTATCAGTCAACACCTCGTTAGAGACAAATGGAAGCACATTTCTGAAAAAATAAATCCTCCATTGTTGTGTTTCCATACAGAGGTTCTTTGGCATCTGTTGGCATGTTGAAAGCCAGAGAATAGAAGCAGGAGTTTCTAACTGTTTTCTAACTTTGTAATCCTAACTGTGTGCTTCTGTGTACAAAATATATCACCAGCATATATTGATATATGCTGGTGAAAAGCAAATGTGACACAAACACAAACAAAAAACACATTTTATTTGCCCAAAATTGGCTAATAATGAATCATAGTTCTTGATGTAGTTTATCATATATAGATATAGAAGGAGATCACGCATTTGGTTGTGTGTGTGTCCGTGTGTCCATGTGTTTATCTGTCCACAGCTAATCTCACATACTACTGGACCCATCAGCTTGATATTTTTTGTGCACATTTGTGACTGTATGCTCAAGGACCTCTCATGGTTGCAGTGATTCACAATTGTTGAAAAACCTATTATATAACACATTTTATACCACCATCGACTCCTCACTCCTCTTAACCAGCTGGTAGGGGCTGCAAGTGATCAACAACTGCAGCAAAAGGCATCTCCAGCAATCGGCAAGGCTAAAAACAAGTTTGTTGCAGGCTATATTTTGGCCTTTGTCGTGGCTCAAAAACTGATATCCATAGAAAAGTTTGGTCTCATCTTGAAGCGGAACATCTACCTTATATGTTATGATCCACTTAAGTTAGGCACAATAAGACATGATTAAATCCCGATTTTTGTTGGCTTTGCTGCCATCTTGACTGTAAGGGAGCCGGAAGGGACAATTAAGTGAGCAGTTATATTGGACCCACTGTGGAGTCTTCATAAATGTTTCAGCAGTAGACAGATCAGCATGTTGAAAGAATGAGGCAGCAAGTAGGGACCAACATGTTAGGAGCTAACGCTGACACCGCTATTAGTGCCCTCAGAGGGACACACACGGTGAACCACACGCGATAACGATGATGATATGTCAGGCTTTTGCAGCTCGACACCCGGGGCTTCCATTAACATCCACGTTAATAATTAAGAGATGACTGCTTTGGGAAAATAGCTTGGCTGTGCACTGAGAGGAGAGAGAGGGGAGGCGGGTTGAGAGAAATGGAGACCTGCTGCAGTGACAGGTTTGAAGAGAGGGTGAGAAAGTTAGCAGATAGTGTGTGAGAACATGTTACATCCCAGAATCAAATGAAGGACAACATGTATGCTAGCTAAAATTATAGGTCCATGTGTACAGATTAAAGATGGCTAAAGTAAGGTGTTGAAAATGGAACAATTTCTCTGAAACTAAGTAATTTGTACAAGGACTACTTTAAAGTCTGTGTAAAGCAATAATAAATATGTATTCTGAGTTTGTCACACCACAGAAAAATGTGTAATTAACCTCCTTTCCAAATTTCAATAATTAAAAAAATTGCCAAGCATAAAAAATTAGGTTTCAAAATCTTGGAAAAATAAGCAGTATTCTCTGGTCTGAAACGCTGGTGTCGTGTCAGCTGTAGGCACTGAAAGCACGGCCCAACTGAACAGCCTCTGAGTTAACAATGCTGATACCAAACTCCTGTATAAAAATACACAATTTAAAATAGGCCTTGTTTGTGGGTGTAAGGTCAGCAAAATGGATGATATTTTAAACATAAAGTAACGTTAGGAGCCACTGTTTAATTTGGCACATATTTTGTAGGTAAATGTGGACTTATTTCAGTAAAAATGTAACTTAAATGGCTTTTCGGTGAAGTGCTGCCTAGTAAATACTCTCCCTCTGGCCGGGGACCTCCCAATCGCACAGCCGGTGCTGAAGCCAAAGTCGCTGGCGGCTCCACCCATCGACAGACGCTTCAGCTGGGTTTAAAATAACTCCTTGAGGGCTAATGTTTACCGAAAATGGCCCCATTCACCAGTAACAGCAGATTATCCAAAGTGAATCCTAGTTGTCTCCAATGAAAGTTTGTAAAACTACCCAGTATAAAAATAGTAACTATGAGTATGTGCACTCTAGTGTTAATATAGAGGGGCAAAGGTCATGCTAGTCACACCTTTACATCATGGATCCACCATTTAAGACCCGCCCAAAAAATCCTGAACACAGAGATGTAAAAAAAAAAGTCTAACGGTCCAACTCGACAATTCAGTACTACATAGTTGAGTCTTTTCACATGTTTTCAGCAATTATTTTCTAAGATGTATAATTTATTAAAAAGAAATCTCTGATTTTCCTTTACACAGATTTTAAGGATTAATTTATCAATATTCAATGTAGATTCTGGCCTTTTCCTATCCATATGTTAGGCACTCTCAAGTTAGTGTGTCATTGAGACCATTTTTTTCTGAACTATTATCAATTGTAATAGTTGAACACAATCCAAAACTTAATTTACTGTCATGCACCTTTGTGGCATTATAGTACAGCTGCAGTGGCTGACTTGCAAGTAAAGGGTCAGTTCACCTAAATTAAGCACTTTTCAGACATGGATTATGTACAGTTCGTCCTCACGAGAAAAACGGCAGTATAGGTCAAAAATTCAGCCGGCAAAAATGACCTATAGCTACGTTTGAGTGACAGACACCATCTAGTGGCCGTAGTAATTATGACCTGGGGAAGTGATGCAGTTGAGATGATGTCAATATAAGGTGACAAGTGTTTTATATTAGGAGGAGGCAGGTTAGCAGGTGGATGATAGATAGATAGATGCAGAAAGCGGGCTTAGCTGCAGAGGACCGCTGTTCGCTTCCTGGTTCCAACCACAAGTCAGAACAGTTTTTTAAAAACTGTAATTTTGATTGTCATGGTGTTTACTGTTGCAATGACGACAAAGATTGTGTAACTTTAAGGAAGTAGTAACTTTAACCCACATCAACCCTAACCATGATCTTTCCCTAACCAGGTGGTTTTTGTGGCTAAACCTAACCAGAACTGAACTACAGTGGTTTCACATCACAAAACATCGTTATTTTTTACAATTACTGCTGATAGAGGCAGCATATTTGAAAATACTCCTGTGGGTCGTTATGTGCAGGTACAATCAACCTGTGTGGTCATTTCATTACGAGGATGTGTTGATTATGTAACATTGCTGGTTTAATTGATCTATCTTTAAAATAAATATATTGTATTTATATTTTCTGTGTATCATTTAGATGATAAATAAATGATGCATTCATTTCAGTCCTCTTAATAAGGCAGAAGAGGATGTGCATTTAATATCTCTCTGTGTATACATTATACATTGCTGTCTTGTGTGAGACAGAAATGTTACTAGCTCTGATATAGTATGATTGCTGTTGTGTCTTTTACGTAAAAGTGACTTTGTCCTTATTCAGACATGGGAAAAAAACTAATTTTTAGTAGTATGTAGCCATGAAAAGAGTTTACTCTGGAGATAAATGGAATCTTGGTTGTGATTGACTTGAAAATGTATATTTGAAAACTTCAAAAACAAATTGTCTTTCCAGAAACAATTTTCTCACACAGGCTTCTCTGTGGCCAGTTTTCACTGGAACTACTTTCTTCTGAAGAAGTAGTTTCCAGGGATTAAAGCAAGAAAAGATTTGTGAGCCTGAAAAGTTGTCCAGCAGGAGATGTGTACAATTTATTGAATGTAGTATTGTTTGAATTTAAAACTGCTCTATGCCTAAAATCAGGCATTGTGCCTGAGAACTTTAACCCTGTGTTGCTATGAAACCTGTTCACACTGAGGTCTGCAGATTTGCACAGTATTTATCGGTATTTATACAGAATTCTTCAATGCTGTGAGCAACACAATCAAAATTCCAGTTGCTTCACTTCATTTGGGGGATGGCAGAAATTGCAGAGGATGAAATTTCAAAACCTTGGCACATAAAACTAGTGAGAAATAAATTATAAGTGAGAAATGAATTATTTATAATAATATTGATCCTAATATTGACTCTCTCCTAATGCATCAGTAAAGGTACAGAGTTCATGGCAAATCTGGCAAAAAGAAAAACACTTTTCTTTCAATAAGAATCAGGGAGGGCCAAGTGGAAGTGTTTGCACTTACACACTCAACTACATTGCACAAACACACACCCATGGGAGATATGACAGACATGGAGAGAATTCAGCAGCAACAAAGTTGGCAGTGGTGGCCATGACGGGGGTATAACTGGGAATAGAGGGGGTTTCTGAGGGGTGGGGGGTCTGGTAAGAGAAGGGTTGAGTCAGACATGGAAGCCCGCTTCATCAGCCTCTGCAGCTGTTGTGTTTTGGTCCCCTGGCAGGTCACATGGTGCAGATGACGAGATGTATGGTGGTGGTGGTGGGAGTTAGAGGGCGGGGATCTATTTTTGAGCACTGTCATTCTGAAGCATGAACCCCCCCTCCTCCTCCTTTTGCCTCCCACATCCCTCCCTCTTTTCTCCCCTGGTATCCCATTTCCCTGTGTAATTAGGCTTCTAATTAAGGCTGTGGCTGTTGAGAGGATGAATGCCCACTGTCGGCCCTGCTTCTCTCTGTGTGTTTCTTTCTCTCTCTGCATGGAGCCTGCTAGCTACTCTGCAAGTCTGCTACACAAAGACCCCGCACTGGCTCCTCTGACAAACTATGTTTTTTGTATATTTAATATTGGTGTATTCAGCCTTCTCATGAAACGAGCACAATGTCATAAAATGCAAATATGCGCTGTGTGCATGAAAAAGGAGAGAAACACATTACATTTCCCCACAAGGATTACAAGGAGGAAGCACAACTAGAAACAGGCAGCAGTAGCACAATGAAAAGAATAAGGAGGTCGGGGTGGTGGATAGATGCTTTGATTTCAGGTACAACAGGTCGACGTTCATGTCACAAATCATTCCAAGAAGCTCTCTAGTGCATCGCTCAAACACATTGGTATTTAAACATTATCAAATCAACCAAACTATTTCATCTGTCTTTAAAACTATGCTTTACCATAGTTGTCTTCTCACATGACAGACAGCTGAAAATGGCACATTCAAGATGGACAAATGTCACATATTTTCACATCATACATGTCTGCACCACATAAACTAGATTTTAAAGCCTATGCTATGAAATTAGCTAGTTAGCTTGTTAGTTAGCTGGTTGTGTTTTTATTGTGCCATGCACATACAAGTGGCTAAGCCCACATGATCCTATAAGCCTCCAGAGATCCAGCTACAGTGCTGAAACTTCTTACATATAAGACTACAAGGCAAAAAAACTTTCTCAGGCTCTACAAATTTAATCTGACACACAAAAGTTTCACTTTCTGAATCACAACTATTTTTTTAATCAACCAATCTGAAAAAACTCATCAGAAATGAAGAACGCCTTAATGTGTTTACCCCTTTAATCATCATATAATGAACAATAAAACATGAAATAGACTTAGTCGTCAATCTCACCTAAATCACATAATAAATAAGCATGTTCACTTCAGGGAAACAATTAAATCTACCTGTTTCTATAGCTAATTGTAGTTTACCTGAACATACTGTATCTGTGCACAAATCTTTGACTTTCAGTTACATTTGTGTGAATGTCTGTGACTGAGTGAGTCACTGACTGAGTGATGAAATTTTGAGGCGGCCAACCCATGGTGTAACTTTATCACTCGCCTTGGCCAGGTGTCGCCACGTGTCGGCACTTCCTGTATCCATCATTTCAAATTAAAAGCCCTCTATGGTTTCATACACGGTCCGGCCATATACTAGGATATGACCTAGTCTTGTTTTTCACATAAGGTTCTACAATCCTTGTTTTTTGTACGTGAATTGAGTTTGTACTAGACATCAACAGACCATCTGTCCTCACACACATAAGGTACAATTTGCGTTAGGTGTCACAAAAAATAAATACATTTCACCAGCAGCAGTAAAAACTAAGGAGAAGGTGTCAACAGCTGCATATATCTTATATATGTAAGTGTGAGGAACAGACCTTAAACCAGACGATCCAGCAGACTACTAATCCTGCGTCAGCCCCTGCTCACATGTCCTTGAGCAAGACACTGTATCCCTCCCAATCTCAGCAGCACTGTTCAGTAGCTGACCATGCACTCTGACATTAGGTTGCCAAAAACAGAACTTCCTGAGCTAGAGTAGATCAAAAATGTGTCACTCAAAAAAAAAAAAAATCACTTTAGCTGCAAATATGACTGATCAGCATCTGTGAAGATGTGATAAACTACTTACAGCAGGGGTTGTGTTACTTGACTTTTACTAAACAGTTTAACACCTTCCAACATACGGCCTGAAATAGTATTCTGTTTATGGAATATTTCTGTTCTAGATCAAGGTGAAGAGGCTGCTTTTTCTTTTATTGCTCCACTCATACTTGAGGTTTGGCAGGCTGTAAAAAGCTCTAACAAGCAGTTGAAAACCTAAATTTGCCAACATTCACCTTGTTTATTGCTGTTTGATCTCTTCCTGCCACCCCACACCTCTAAGTTGTCAAGGGCAGGGGGATAATCAGGGCTAAGGATGAGAATGGTAGGTATGTGGACTCCCAGGTGGAGGTTGTCCATCCATCATATGGATATTTATACTCCGAGTCCCCCCCTGACCCTCACCCGTCCAATTAGTTCAAAGGCCCAGTATGCAGAGAACTACTGTCAGTCATACGGAGCCTGACCGGGTGACTAGTGACAGCACACACAGGGAATGTGCATGCAGAGTGGATGGATGTGTATAGGTGGTTGTGTGGAGTGTGGACAGATGGATGGATAGATGGATGTGCATATGGATTGGATGATGTGTGGGCTTTAAGTGTGTGTGTGAGTGTTTATGCATGTTTGCCTGGTGGGCGTAGGCAGGAGCGGTCATTGGGTAAGTACTTGTTTATGTGTAGTTGATCTGTGTGTGTGTGTGTGTGTGTGTGTGTGTATTAATGCAGTACAGAGTGTGAAACGGCTGATGGGTTCAAATTAAAAGCGTGACAGTGAATGTGTGGGAAGGCTGAGTGGCCTGCCAACACAGGCAGCTGCCTTTCACATTTAAATCACATAAATCACTCTTTTAACATGATCCACTCCTTCGTTCCACTGAGAAAAAAATATATTGACCGTCTTAAGTACCCTTTTTTGTTTTTCTCAGATTTGGTACCTTCAGTGTTTGTCAAATTTAACAGCAACACACAAATGGAGAAAATTTCACAGCATTTCGTTCTTCTCTTCTTGACCAGAGAGAATGTGACAAAGACCAGGATGCAGTGTCACAGATGGAAGATTTGCTAGATTTGTATGGAGCCAAAAAAGTTCTGCCTGTGAAGCTGCCTCAGGGCAACAAGTCTCCACAATGATCCTGGTTCAATATGTGGTCTGTAAAAACTAGCATGTCCTGCACGGCCGCTAGAAAATATTGTAGTAAGATTATAGCATTTGAAATCACTGTGTACTGCTTAGGCGTTTGATGAGCTTTCAAACTCATGGATTTTTTACAAACTCAACCATCTTGGTTAATGTAACACTACTGTATTTTCATGGAAAAAAAAACATATATATATAATAAGAAGGTAATGAATAATATGAAAAGGGATCATGGTGACAATCATTTCATCCCTCAATTACTATTTCAAATGTCAGCAGTGAACTGATCTTTACTACCAAGGCCACTACCAAGGTCCTTTACTGCATTATCTTTGATGATCAGTTCTAGCATTTTTTAGGAGAACTATCTGTAAATAAAAACAGATTAAATAACTTTTTTTGACTGAAAAATGCAGTGGAGGTGGGCTGCTTTATCAGCCCCGCAGTCTGCAGTCTTTCTCACAGGCTGCATACAGCTCCAACAACTCCACCACACGGATAGGACAGCATGTATATTGCCTGAGAGGCAGAACCCAGCGTAAAGAAAGTCAGCAAATCAGTCACTACCGCTCTAAAGCTTAATTGCTGAGAGTGCACAGTAATAAGAAGGTGACGTGCTGGTGAGAAGTTGATTAAGCTACTCTCGTCTGGACTTTAGCAGCTGGACAGTGAGAGGACACTGTTTAGATGTATTTTAGTAAATGAATCAAACTGACACTGAAAAACTGAGGGCGACATGTAATTTGCCCTTGATCCTACCTCACAGTGATTGGCAGATAAACAGTGGAAATACTATCAGGAATGTGTGCTTGACTGGCTAACGCAGCACTTTGATGGATGACTTTGCATAATGGCAAAAGTTAAGCCAGGTTAAATTTTTTTGCAGGACAATCCTGTTTTTTTCCCCCAAGCTCTCTGTGTTGGCACCCCAGCTGTGTCATTACTGTGACCTCATTGAAATTAATGAGGGGATGCAACTGCTAATATCTGTCTGAGCACAGCCTGAAGCTACAGGCCCTCTTCTTTCTTTGAGACAGTGTACATCTACAGTACATGCTACCAAGCCTATTTCCAGATAAGTGGTCCATTACACAGAATGTCAAATTATGTGTCATTCACCTCCTGAACAAATAACTGCACATCAGTGAGCACACAAGCATCATGCATACATCATGAGACAGGATGAATTATAATCAATCAAGCACAACAGAGCGAGCATAATTATATGCACATCACATGTTGGTGGAAACCTATTGGAAAACAGCACTGATGAAGATCTGACATCCTTCTCAATAGAGTCGTGGTTCAGAGTCAATGTGCAGCCATTACTCGAATCAATCAAGCACAGCCATGAAACGGCTGTCTCTTTCGTGTCTTCCAGCATGCAGTCCATAAGAACAATGCAGAGTGTTAAATAAGCTTGTCTCTGTGTGTCTCAAGGCATTGGTGGCAGTGTAGCTGCTGCCACCCTCCCTCTATGATTGAAGATGGACCTAGATAATAATCATGTGGAGCAGATGTGAGCTGGACCCAGCTGAGGCTTAGGATGTACTGTGCAGTGAAAGAGGGAAGCACATACTGCAGGTGGGTGAGGTACTTCTGCACCTGTAGCCCTCTGAAACATTTCCATTCATCATCTCTTGGGTTTGCTCATTCATGGGATGAGGCTAGGTGTGAGGTATAACAGCAAAGGCTTTTACTCTGTAACAAATTGTTTTTTAAAAAAGCTTTAAGAGTCAAAAATGGAGATCTATTTCATGTAATGTCATATATTCTTCACTTCATTTATGGGTATTCTTTTGCAGGTGTTTTCTGTCAATACAGCAGACAGTTGAGAACACGCCTTCTCCGTGGAAAAATCTTGTGACGTTTATCGTGTAACAGTAACATGGCTGCTGTCTGTGGAGCCTGCGGGATCACATACAGTATGAGGGCTGTTTTTAACTAGTCTTCTGTCTCCCAGTTTAATTAGAGAGAAGCCAATAAGCACGCAACTTCACACTGTGTTTACAGCACCATAAAAGACAACGCTTTTTCTCTATGTCACTGATGGCTTCAGTTGTAATGAGCCCTGCAACACATTTATCATCAGCATTACAGACCAGTTTCTCTCTGTTTTTTTTTTTAAACCAAACCTCCAAAGAAACAACAGACACCATAACAATATATAGTAAAAGTTTACAACAGCAGATTAGTTTACTGTAGAAAACAAGCTCGTCTGGAGGTCTTGAATACATGTAAAAGGAGAACAGTGTGTAAAACGGTGCATTTAACAGCTCTCAGCGGTAGTTTTACAGCTCGAATCGCCCATGACAGACAAGTCTTCTAGATGCTTGCCCACAAAGACGCAGTGCTGATTGGTGAATGGCGAAAGGGATGTCTGTGAGGTGTGATATTTTTTTATTTATTTTTTTTTTACGGGTTTTTTCAACGGGTAGGAGCTGTATGTGGTGTTATTTTTTAGTGCTTTTGTTTTTATTAAAGGACATCAAAAGTCAAAGTCAATCCTTGTAAACGCCCGTAAGAACAGTGGGTGGGCCCAGTTAAAAAGGCTACAGTGAGGGTGTGTGATAGAGAATGGAGCGTCATTAAGTTACAGTGGGGAAGGGCATGATATGATGCAATTTTATTCATTAGTGGTCTGATGGATGTTCATCTGCCTGTGATTAGGAGGGGTAAACAGCAGCTGTTCACTGGAGTGAAAGTTGTTCCGCCGGGGAAGGTCATAACTCTGTCTAAACTGAGGAAAAATAGAGTCTACAGCTCAGGACAGGATACAGCTGATTCATGGGTAGAAAGAGGAGTCTAACCCCCTGTCCTGACTAGATTCATTAGCGATTTGATTGTGCAAAGTTTTGATCTCAGCTCTTGCTGGTGTTGTCCCTCTACAGTTCTGCAGGGATTTTGAGCCTGATCTCATGAAGAAAGGCTGAACAACCCAAGCATGTTCAGGTTAGCGCACAAAGGAAAGGTCGCTGCCCGGAGCCCTGGAGGGGAGTCAGACAGGTCGGTGGTACAAGCAGACAGAGCGTCTGAGGATCAGAAGCCTTTCAGGATGAAGCACCAGCAGATGGTTGATGAGGAAGCCGCTTGGTATGCATTAACGTTCATCCAGGTGCACAGAGAGAGAAGAAGACAAAGAGCAAGAGCGACTTCTTTCATGTCTTCATGACATTCAATGTATGCATAAGCAGTGCAGTCTGTTCAAAAGTCATTATATTCTCCTATTCATGAGTAGCCAGGCAGACGCCAAGATACAGGAGTCAGGTTGAAAGAATATATTCATTGAAACAGAGACGGTATGGTTTAATGTTTGCTAAGGCTAGAAACTGCTAGCCCAGATTGTTAAAAAATGAAATATTTCAAATTCATTACCTTCGAAGTTAATGGTTTATATCAGTGAAGTGACTCTCATACATCCAGTAAGAGTACACATTATTAATGGGATTTCTCTCGCTTTTGGATTATCTTAACAACAACTGGACAAGTCCTTTACACTTATCCTCCAATATTATATAATATTGAGAATGATACCCCTTTTCAGACATGGAACATGTAACATTTGCTGAATTCATCAAGCTGTTAGTAGTAAAGGATTGGCTTTTTGTCATCTGGTGGATTTTACATAACTCCACCTTAAGGCTTTATTCAGTTACTGACAGAGCCTCAACATTGGTGCCATATCTGGCATCTGTTGTGAGAGACGTAGTGTAAATCAGCAGCGAGTTGGAAAGTATAGTGATATCAAGGCAGACGTGTTACTTTCTCTTCTCTCTCAGGTGGAATCAGCGACGGATTTTTAAATTTACTTTGCCAATGAAGTCTCAATGAATGACCAGCATAAACATGATACTCGCTCCCTCTTTAACAGTCAGACAGTCAAGTTAATATCTTGTGCACACAAAATAAAAAATTATCATCATGAGGTTTTTTTAACCTCCTTTGCCACGTATCAGAAGGGAAAAAATCTTTTTTATAGATAGAAATGAGAAGAATCTTTCTCACAGTTAAATCTACATAATCTAAATTTTAGACAAACATACTGTTATCATAATATAAATAAATTGTCTCTGAATTAACGGCTGTTTTCTTAATAACACGTAATCATTCCTGTAATCATATTTTTATGATCTCAATCCAGATTTGCTTTTATCAGACATTTTATTAGAATCTGTTACAAGACTCAAAGGATACATGTGAATCAATGCAGACATACATACGTAGTGCCAACAGAAAATCAATATCATGTCTACGCCATTTTAACTAAGAGTTAATGGTTCTCTATGCTATTTTCAAGTACATAAATACTTCTTACCACCATAAATACTTGCAGCTTTTCTACAGTGTATTCAGTAATCAACAGAAACATCAAATTCACACTAAAACAAGACACTGGCTGTAAGCATGAATGGGAGATTTTTGTGAATGACACATTTCAAAGAATTACTCTTTAAGGACAAAGAGGCAAAAAACAAGTTGAGCCAGACTTGGCAAGCGCACTTGCCAAAGTCACAAAGGAACAGAACTGGTCAAAACACACTAACCCCGTAAGAAGTTCTCTGTAATCCCACGTCAAAACAAGGCCAGGGAAAAATCGACTCAATTAGCAACAAAAACAACAAAAAATAGGTTTCAAGAGAAAGAACTAGGACAATGTGGGATTTAAATACATGCCAGCTGGCAGCGAGCTTTTTCTATTTTCCACTGTGTGAAGGTTTCATTTGGCTCAATGGGTGTTTTTGAAAGGGCAAACAGCCATTCTAAAACCAGAATAGATGTGTGAAGATGCTATGTTTTGGGTTCAGTAAAGACTTACCACTGTCACTTCACATCTGCCAGCATACCTTTCATTCTTTCAGGTTACATAAAGGATATGTTGACCTGCACAACAAAGAGCACACTATTGTTTGTTCAAAGTTATACTTGAAGCACAACAAGCTGATTCCTGATCGCAGGATGACTAAAATTAAAACAAATTAACTATGGGTGATGCTAAACTCTGTCCGATTTTCAGGGTAGTTTTGTGCAGAGGCGTCATAGAGAGGCCCCACGGCACTTATCGGAGGCCCTTTAAATGTCAGGACAGTTACGACAGTAAATGGGGAACAACATTTCTAGCGTTCATTAGAAGAACCTTTAAGAAAACTGGAACCTCAGCACAGTGGAGGAGCCTTTCTTTCCCAAAGTGGGCACCCCGCACTTTACACCAGCATGGTGGAGGATTGATGTTTTCAGTACTCAGAGCTTTCATATAGCATAATGGCAGGGCTGGTATGAGTTTTTGTGTATTCAAGTCATTCTTTCAGTTCACCTTTCATCCTGTCTACTCAGGAAGTGTTTCAGTCTTGTTTTTCTGTCTGACGTCTGATGGAACAGATAGACTTGTATTTTAATCAGTACAACTGTCAACCCTGGCCACATATGGCTCATATTTCACTTGCATTATACACGCGTAACTACAGTGATTGTGTTTTGGGCTGTGAGTGCTTCGAAAATGTGGGTGACAGAGCGCTCACTGCTGCTGCTCCTGTGTAGACACGGTGTTGGCTTTGTTGAGATCCAGCAGCCTCCAGACAGATGTATGAAAAATGTCATCTTACTCACAGGTTACTAACCTGCAGCCTTAATAGCCCACTCTCTGTTATTTTGGTGTTATCATCCAAGAGGTTTTTACAGCAAGGAAATAAAAAGCTGAGAAGAAGACTCAGGTTGAAAAATACCAGAATTTCCTTTGACGCTTGGTTAGGTTGAGACTACTTAGGTTTAGCAACGATCATGGTCATTGTTAAAAGAAACTAACAATGACGGATGGCAGGAAACAGTAAACAGTTTTCATTTTTTTCCCAGTTTATTCAGTGCTAATAAGAAACATCAACGCCCTGACAGACAAGAGCCATAATTCACACAGTCGCTAGTTCCTCTCAGGTAAATGTAAAAATGGGTTGTATTTAGGCAAGTTTATTTCACCAACTCAGTCTGCGTGTCCAAGCCAGATGTCCTCCAATTAAAAGGAGAACAGATTTGTTTGTCACTTGGCTGTCACGGGTGGTTACGTGTCAATCAAACTTGACACGCACATCAGGGACACCACATCCAACGCAATGGAATAGTAGTAGACAGGTAAAAGTTAAGGTAGAGAAGTATGATAAAGCTTGAGAGAACAGAGCGACATGTAGACATCTAGAACTCTCATAACAACTTATGATTTAATTCAACAATTTAAAGTGAATTTATATGGAAATGGTTTACTTATCCGTTGTCAAACTGGTGGTTTCGGGGCATTTACAATATACACTACTCCTTAATCACAACAGGAAATTGGTCAGAGCTGAGTGTGTGTTTAACGATTGGCTTTGTCTTTAATTTCAATTTTCCGCAAAGAGAAAACGGATAAAGCCTCACAGAGCGCTGTGAGCCACCGAGAGCACATGGGAGCTGCGGAGAACAAATATGCAGAACTCATAGTTTGAGGATTAGATCTAAATATAAGTTATGAATAAAATCTCTCATTAAAATATATTTAATTCTCCTATAAAACCAATAACGACGGTTGGTTTTCCATCTCCCTGCAAACTGCCAAGAGCAATAATTCTACTTCACAATCCTCACCACCGCAGCCAGGCTAAAATATAAATTACTTTGACAAATATTTTTCCAAAAACCTCAGTAGCCATATGTAGAATCGAGCTCCGGTGGAGTGGGAGCATGACTTAATCGTTGTGACAAGCCGTCTGATGGAGATTCCAACAGGGAACTGAAACCTGGGGGATTTCATCAATGAACTATCAAAATACATCAAAGTACAGCACATAGCCTACTCCTAACTTAGAAATATCTTAGAAAAAAAACATTTTGGGAAGAACATGACTGGAAAAGTGCTTCATTGAAAGCCTCTCAGCTTTCAATGCTCCTCTACAAAGAACACACTAAGGTAATATATTCCTCTGTCAACATACCTTTCAAAACACTTTCATCTATGATATGTGATCGGGCTACTGTACTCCACACTAATCTTTTCTCTCTGCAGTCAAGCTAGCCTATTAAAAGCCCGGGTGGGTAATATGACCCATGTGGTGCAGTCATTTCAGCCACTCTATTATTCCAACAAGCAGCTGTTGTGTGTTCCTGCTCAGCTTGATTCCCAAAATCCAACTGCCTCCACCCCCACCCCTGACACACGAGCTGGCATGCAGTGGGGTCAAGCTTATTTTGTAAAGACAAACACTTATGAGTTGATTTGTCGAGCGACAGGCAGACATGACTTGGCAAACAAGAGCGATGGGCAGCAGCTCAGAGTCAATTTAACAGACTGATGTTGGGATAGTAACTGACATTCAAGCTGCTGTCTAGGATTCCTCATGATTTAGGGGCTGGATACGAGGTTCTCACGCACAGTTCTTAACACAGTTCCCATCGGTTATGCTTGATTTTGAGAGGACATGATTTGACCCTGAGTTTCAGAACATTAAGTACAGTACAGTTGAGTTATTGTACTGTATGTAAAAATACTAATGTTGGAACCCTGTGGCCTCATCCTCCGTTACAGTCTATGAGACGCTAATTAAAAATGACACACCAGCTGGTCAGAAACACACTGAGAGATTACCACTGCTCCTATCGCTCTCTCTCTCTGTCACATACACAGACTCACACAATTCAAACCCTTCAAAGCAGTCACTGTCCCTAATACTCGTACACAAATACACTCACGCACTGGTTTTAGCTACTGGTGTGATCATACCTTCTTGTCTACAGTTCCTGTCAGAGCTTGCAAAGAAGGAAGGAACCAGGCCAGAGTAAACACAGTGTGGTTTAAAGGAGAGGTCACACTCTAGCTTTGATGAAGAAGTGAGGATAACAACAAGTATCGTTTTACTCACGAGATACAATAAACATAGAAGAATCTGTCTTGATGATATATGATGCAGATGTGCAAATGATTTGAAATATTTGACAAAGTTCAATCATTACTCAAGCCCATTTTCTCTTTTCATACCCCAGATTGAATCCAACACAGAAAATATAAAGCTGCTGCCAACAGCTGGTTAGCTTAGCTTAATAAAAACAAGCTAACAAAATCCACCTGTTGTTTTACACTTACAAGGTTTTTGTATAGAAAGATACTAGGAGCAAATTGAACTGTGGATATTGCAGTTAGGTGGCATGTATCTTAGGCTACTGGGGCCCCCAGAGATTAAACAAATTAGATATAATTTGTTTAGTGAATTTTAGAGGAACTCAACAACTCTCGAAGAGAAAGTGAATAAGCGTGTTTTCTCAAAATGTCTCCCAACTTTGTAGCTCTACAGAGCTTTTTAGCTTATTTTAGCTCATTGTTTTGGTTTTGTGGCACAATTACTGCATGTTTCAGTCTAACTGCTCTCATCAACCTCATTGCCTGATACAGCAGGAAGCCATTTTCAGTGAAAAGCTCTGATAAACACACTGTATGCTTCCTGCCAGCACCAAACAGCAGAGTCAGTAGAATATGTAGCAAGCCGAAGACCCAAATAACTTTAGAGTTGGTGGAAACTAAAACAGAGGTAAACAAGAGAGTGAATATTGGAAAAACAAACATTTTAACAGATTTTTTTGTGATAAATTTTGAAATTGATGGCTATAGCTAACGTGGTAGCAAACATTTACCTACAGTTACCTAGCGTCAACAGGAGCAACTTTTACTCACAGTAAAATAAAAATGCACTGGATAAAATTGAAAGCTCATCTCTCTGATGTGTAAAAAGTACAGAATGTCATTTAATGTTGATGAGGCTTTGTCATGTGCACAGCCCCATTCTCAAGACGCCTGTCATTCCTGCTGCTGTGTGATGGCTTTAATAAGCTCAAAGGACATAAGCTACAACAGTTTGTTGCCCAACAGTTGTGGGCAACTGATTTTTCTCCAAAATTCCAGATTATTCCATGACATGTGAACATATTCAATACAATTTAACACATTACAGACTCTGTGAAAGTCTAAACTTCACATATATGAAAGATGTTTTGGGACTTTGGAGAGCTGTGTGCCAGCTGTTCACCAACTAAAGCCATGCAAATTGTGGCTTTTACGACCTCTGAAATGTTTATGGATCAATCTCTGAACTGGAATGTGGAAAAAAAGCCTGATGTTCAAACAATGTCCTGTGTGCACAGACGGTATATTTTTCACCAAGAGTGGCTTTGTGTCTTCTTTTATTTGGTGTGAGGTGTGTTTGGGTGACGTGAGAGCGAGAGACAGAGCCTGAAAGCAGGTTTCTCACATCAAAAACAATACTAAATTGATAAATTAGTTATTCATGCACACAAATTATTAAATCAAGAGCACAAATTATTGTATCGTGCACCCAAATTAATTTTCTTTTTCTCCAGGACACCTCCTTGGCTCCATATCTATGGGACTGTTTGTGTGACTTTTGTAACTTGTATGCATATGTGTGTGCACCTGTGTTTCGTTCCATTAAAATGCATTTAATGTTCTCCCCTTTGTAAAAACATAACTTCAACAGATTTGAAAGAAAGATATTTAGATCTACTATTGTGCCACATCATTAATGTTCCTCTCTGTCAGTGCAGTTTGCCTGTCTTTGGAATAATGATCATAACTGTTTTGGGGACAATCTTCTCCGTACCATTTTCTTTCCTTTTCTGATGTACCTGCAATTTGGGCACAGATGATATTTGTTGTTGTGATGAAAACTAAAATTGCCAGAGCACTTCTTTGCTACTTGTCATTCTAATACGACCCGCTGTTGTGGTCATGTTTGTGCATGTGATTCATTTTACGTTAGAGTGTGGATCCTTTTACACAAGATGCTGACATTATATGTAATCACTGTATATCACAGATCAAATATACTGGACATGCAATAGCATTGTGAAAAGCAGAATTGTTGCAGCTGTAAGAGCTGACAACACACTCACTGCACACACACCGCCAGAGGCGAAGATCAAAAAGTGGAGGCACATGAAGACCTCCTCATGTCAGTGGCATGTGTGCGATCTCTTCCGTCTTCAGCCCCCAACCCCCCATCTCTCGCCCTCTCTCACACACACACACGCACACGTAACACTCTCTCTATCTAGATGACACAGGACTTTGCCTGAGGTGACCTCGGGAGCAAACTTACCACTAATGTGTTCTGACAAGTCAGCAACAAGAAAGTGCCAACAAAGCAGTGCAATGGTTAAAACCAACGCAGCACCCATTCATACCTCAGCACCTCAACCTCAGTCCTGTAACCCACTTGACAATTTTTCCGGTCCACGTTGTCTAATTTTGTGAAGACAAAGAGGAGATTACGTTGGCCGGCCTGTGACTGTGTGTGACTATAAGCCTCAGAATAGTTCTGGGGACTCTCACTGATTCAGTCCACAACTATGGGAAAAAATTGAGGTTGACCAGAAAATATGGCTCTCTCTCACAGAATTCAGACTCAGAAATGAGTTGACCTCTGACACTTGTGACTTGCAGTCATAAAACACTAACCTATGAGAAGCTAAATAAGGGCAGAAACTGTGGAAATGTCACAAAATGCCTGATATTATGAAATTAAAATAAATCATTATACCTTTAAAGATACATTTTTCTAGTAAGTTTACAGGCTGGAACCCAGATTTTAGTGTTAAAGTGGTGATCATTCCTTTCCTAAATACACAGAGTAGCATATATGATAAGACAGCTCGAGACCCGGCTGCTCTGCGACACTTGGTGATCTTGACCACGCAGATAAAAACACATACTGTATTCTGTTGTGCCTACGAGCTGGCCGTTAGTTTTGGAGTTGAGTGTGGTTGCCCTTCACAGAGGTTCCCACACTGAGCTTTTTATGTTCCCAAACAGAGGGGCTGTGTACGGCTCACTGCTGCATGGGGTGATGGTTGCCTAAAGCAGTCGTGATGCATGGGGAAAGAGGAGAATGTGTGATTTCATTTTTTTTCTTGTGCTATATGTATGAACTTAAACATCAAGACATGGATTGACAGAGCGAGAGGAAAGGGAGGGGGAGGAGGATGCAGCACTGTAGTGTGTTTGCACAAGGGGGAGAGGAGCCGGGTAGATGATGGTTTTTTTATGTCATAACATGTAGTGCAAACAAGCCTCTCTGTTTTACACAGATTACACTAGTATGTGAGCCAACATGAACACACAATAAAAGGCCAATTTCATCTTCATACATTGGAGACGATGTGCGACGTTATGCAATGCTAATGATTTGTAGAAGAACTTCTGTGATGCAACAGAAAATAGTGACAATGCAAGTGTCACAAGACAGACAGAAACCAAAAACGCAGCTGTCTCTCCTTCCTCCTTTTCACTCACTTTGTCATGTGTCTGTCTGTTTCCCTGTTTTCCTCTCTCTTTCTGTCTCTCACTTCTTCCCAGCATGCAGGCACATCGCAGACTGCAGGGGGTTGAGGGACAGGCTGGCTCCCCAGCTGCAGTACTGCCCCTGTGGGTAAGACAGGGAGGTCAGAGGGCCTCTGGCCTGTCACCCACTACGCTGCAGCATTACCAGGCTCGTGCCAAGCACAGTGCCAGAGGCGTGGCCTGGTGCTATACCTCACTGATCTTCAGCATGTATGCTTAGCTGGCAGTGAATGTAGATCATGGTAAGTCCTTTGTCCTTGCATTGAACCTCCCTCACATTATGACTACTGTAGTGTGTAGCCTACGTCACACTAGAGTGAGGCATGGTGGTGCTATTTTTGAACTGAGAGTGTCTTTCCTGGGGCATTTTGATACTGTGAGTCTTTTGACGTTAGCTGCAATATTAGAAGCCTGTTAAAGTTGTGCAGTCATGAGCAAAATAGGGCAATATATCTGTTTTAGTGATTTTTATTCTAGGCAAATTAAGCTGTACAGGCAATAAAAGTGACAAAAAGTTACATCCTGCATCCAGAGTCCACTCCTTCTCCCTGGAGAGTGAGACAAATCATATTGTTCAATTAAGCAACCTGAAGACCTACATTAAATATTAGATTAGGGCAGTGGGGGGGTTCAGGGTTAGCTGTGTTGATCCCACAGGGAGAGAACAGGCCCACAGGCCCATGAACACTAAACTAGTTGCTGCATGCCTAAATATAGCATGGTAGCAGTGGCTAGGGCATGGCTTGTATCACCCATGACTAACTGCTGGCCATGGTGGCACAGCAGTGACAGCATGGCCAGTATGAGCCACGCCGTCAGTGGCTGACAGAGACACTCACACTCATGCAGGAGCAGGAGAAGGAGCAGGAGCAGGAGCAGGAGCGCTCACTCTGATTTATTTTTGTTTGCTTATTGAAACCCACCCAAGACGTCTTTTGCGGTCTTCAGCGAGCTCAAGAAGGCAGCAACAGTTGCTATGGCAACAATAAGCCGTTCAAAATCGTCCTTTTCACTTTGGGATTTTCTCAGATGCTTTAAGGGGTTGCTGTTGTTGCTGTTGCTGTTGTGTGTGTGTGTGTGTGTGTGTTTTGCATGAGACTCGCTCTGAAACACCTCAGAAGATAAACACAGTTATCAGGCCTCAATCTGCCTGTGTAACACTCCCTATCAGATTAACTATTACACTCACATTACAAAGAACACATTTCAGATCTCAAAATTAGTCAAGCAGCCTGCCTCCCTCTGTGTCGATCCCCTCAAGGCAAGCATCTGCCAGCTCATTTGTGATTAAGAATCAGACATCAGAAATGACTAAAACAACATTAAAATGGTCTAAGAGGAGCAGACAGAGCTATGAGAAGTCATACCCTTTGCTCCTCTCTTTGTGCTAGAGACTGGGTTCAGCCACAGTGCTAACACCAGCACAGTGATGACGGAGATGCAAACCAGCAGCACTGTCTGCACAGGCCACGGAGAGAGATGGAGGGAGGATAAGTGGGAAGAGACGATGAAGACTCTGGGGCGAAGGCACAGAGCAAGAAATGGGCATTCAACACTTGAACAGCACTCACAGCTGATGGTATAGGTCATTCTGAGGTGTTGCTGCTACAATCCTTCGAGATGAGGTTGTTCTTGCAAGAGAGAGAGAGAGAGAGAGGGAGAGAGAGGAGAGATGACTGTAAAAAAATAATATGAAATCACTGGAGGTTTTTCTAGTAACTATGAGGGGGTGAGAGAAAGGAGAAGTAATAAGAAAAAAAACAGTATGAGATGAGAAAAAGGTGCTTTTCCTCACACAGAAGGGGATTCACCCAGTACTTTTTCACACTGCTACCTGAGAAATGACTGGCCACAAATAAGTCACAAAACCCTCTCATCATAAGGTGACAGTCCAGGGGCACTCAGGTGGAAAAACCCTCACCCATGATCGCAGCCACCAAGTTTCAGCTCCAAGCTCTGACCAGGAGTTACTGGCCAGACTGGAAGCTGAAGAATGTGACAGCATTTACTGAAAGGAAGACAACCACAGAGATGCTTACTGGCTGATCAGAAGACAAATGTTAGTCCAGAGTCTCTGTTTGGTGTCTGGGCGTCCAAGATTTGGAGAAAAGGGGGAAAAAAGACAGGAAAAATATTCATTTTGATACAAGTGACTAAACTCCTGATGGATCCTTCCCTGCTCGCAGTGGGAGGAGTTAAAGCGAGGCAGCCTTTCAAAGGAGGCAAACAGGTGCTGTTTATGTAAATTATGTTTTTTTTTAGCTGAAGCACAATACCCACAATGCATGTGAATAGGCGTGCCCTGTACCACGGCCTTGTCTCTGTGTTTAAAGAAAAGCCATCTCTGAAAACAGAACAATGGGAACTCCCTCTGAGTAAATGTAGGATTGAAACATGATACTTACAGCAGGCGATCCCTGTCAGCTGTGGCTCTCCTCTGATTGGTTTCAAACACGCACAGTGATTTACATAAACATACAATACACACATGTGTTTGAATGGATTTAATCAATATTGTCTTGATAGGGAATCAGAATAAATTTTGAGGTAACCTTTACTGCAACCATTTCATTTCTTACTGTTCCAAATAATGAACATAATTAGGAATAATTATTGTTCTGTTGAGAGTTATTATGACTCTGCTGCCTTAGTACAGATGAAATTTTTTGAGAATGTTTGAGCTGCATTTTATGTTATGAAAGGTGCTATATAAATAAAGTTGGTTATTATTAATATCATCATTATTATCATTAAATTGAGCTGATGACTAAACAGGCAACCATGTTGAAATGATGTGACAGTAAGACCACTTTGTAGGATTAAAGAGAGCATTGCAAAAACACAGCTATAGAACTGATGAACACATTGACCCTACAAGTATTATCTAAGTATCCAGAGCCTGATATGTGTTTTTTCCTCTGTGCTGTAGATTTCCACTGTTGCCCAAAAAGGATTAAAAACATACAGTATCAGTGAGACACAATGTTGCACTGGGTGACATCAACATGGCTACTGTGGTTTATTTTGAGTCACACACACTGTCCGACTGCCATAAATATTCACTAGTGCACCAAATGTGTATTTATCCACCACTAAAAATAGCCACCAATATTTACTCTTGTTTGAGTAACATTTGCTAAAACCTACAGTGCTCAGCTTTTTTAAAAAGGAAATTACTGAGCCTTAAAAAAGAAACGGAATATTTATGAGTTATTTTTAAAGATTTACATCTTCAGTAGAAAGAAATGGCTTGTATAAGATAGAGAGTACAGAGATGACAGGACACAAGAGAGATGGGAAATGACATGCAACAAAGGTTCATGGCTGGTGCCTCAGCCCCTAGGCCACCAGAGGCCACCAGAGGCCACCAGGGTGCCCCAATTAAAGTAGTTTTAATCATAAGTTGATTATCATATCAGTGATATGAACGGAAATTAACTGCTGCCTGAAAGCAGTTGGGATAAAATATACAAAATCCTAATCCTTAAAAATATAACACAAAATGATATCATAAGGGAAAACATATACCACATTACACACGACACAGCGCATTAACTACCAACTATTAAACACCAGACACGCAAAGGCAGCCTTCTCACATCTAAATCAGACTTTCGCTTCTTCTAAACAAAGCCGTCACAGACAAATTTACACCACAAAATGCGTGGTTATACCTGCCTATGCAGCACGTATAACCATCCTGACATGGCTTCTGCACCTCAGCCTTACATTGACACAGTGTCAAGCAACCTGCCATCTGGACACAGACATCACAACTCTGCTTTATGTCACTGCGCTGATCAAACTGGCCAGCTCATTTCTAACACTTGGTCAGCCGTGTTTACAGTGCTCTGCTCTCGCTGTTTATAAGAAGCTTCTTTCCATTGAGTCACACTCTCAAGAGGTGACAGTGGGTGCAAACTGTGTTGACACAGATGCAAAATGCTCTAATGTGTCATACAGGTTAAGAACATATACACTAGATTTACGGGAAACATCACAGTACACAGACTTATTCCACACTTAGAAGCATAAACATTTCCAAATGATAATGAACAGGGGGTTTACAAGAAAAACTGATATTTCTAAGTGACAGAATCTCAATGACTAAATGACTATAAATGCAAACTCAAAATATAATACATATCAGCGCTGGGATTCAGAGCAACATCTGATTAGTCATTCCAATGTCTACTAAACATTTTATTGTGTCTGTTGGCTTCAAATGCCCAATAACGCCTATCAAACACAGCTTTCAGGATGAGCCAGCATCCTTTATTGCACCCTATAAATCCAAATATTCCTAACAATAAACCGACTTATAGATATTTAACAAGTGAGAGCAGCGAGTTCATGTCACCACTCTGTGCCCCCCAATCGTTCAGCATGCCAGCTCAGAAACCTTAGGTGGAGGAACACTGTATCCTTTTCCCCCACACTTTCCTGCCCCTGAACATACTTGCAAGGATAAGAGCTTGTTAATCCAGAGGTGAGATGAATGGCAGCACTGTGTATGTGTGTGTGTGAGCAGGATGGAGGGCAGGCTGGGACCCCAGACGCAACTCAACTCAGCACAAAGACTGGCTCAGTGCTGCTGCTGTCACACATCGGGAATGGATAAAAATATACATGTACGCGGTAGCCGCACTGTATATAGGAAAATGCAACAGCAGAAGAATTATCTGGTACATGTTAGAAAGATGTTTGCCTTCAGTTACGTTGCCTTCCTCCCCAAGTATCTGCAATGGCTTATATTTTGAAAATCTAATATACAGCTAACACACACAGCGAAGTCAACTCTGATGTTGGAACTTCTTCATTTGTGTTGCAATTTCCAAGAGGTAATTTAACCTGGAGGTGTGTGTGTTAGAAGGTGGAACACAGTTGAAGGTGAAATATCACTTTAAGCATCAAAGAAAACAAGGATGTGTTGTGTGGGTGTGTCAAATTGAGGATAAATCAATCAATCAATCAAGTTTATTTGTCACATGTGATATAAGGTACAATCAGTGAAATCGAAGTTGAAAGTGGCTTCATAGTCATGTGTGTACAGCAGGAACAGCAGGGGGCTAAAAACGCAGCCCTGGGATCCTCTGGTGTTGAGGATGAGGGCAGAAGAGGTGTGTGCGCCTATCCTCACCACCTGGCGTCTGCCCGTCAGGAAGCCAAGGATCCATATGCACAGTGAGGTGTTTAGTCCCAGGCCCTTGAGCTCTGGAGGCTGGAGAGAACTATGGTGTTAAACGCTGAACTGTAGTCAATAAACAATAATCTCATATAGCTCCCTTTCTTGTCCAGGTGAGATAGGGTGGTGTTGTGAGGAAGTGTGCTATGGTGTCTTCCATTGATCTGTTGGGACAGTAGGCAACAGAGTCGGACTGGCCATCAGGAGCCGGTCACTATGTGGGCCGCTTGAGTCCTACGTGGGCCGCTTGAGCAGCACGTTATGCAAAAACAAAAGCGAGAGAGATGCATCATCTGATACCGTCTGGTCCCGCTGCTTTCTTGGTGTTAACACGCTTGAAAGCCCTCCTGACATCATGCTCAGAAAAGGGTGATAGGTGTGAAAGGTGCATCCACCCATCCTTTATATAGTCATCTCTGCTTCAGCTGTTTTTGCTGCTTTCTGCCGATGGCATCAAAGCAAGCATAAAAGTTGTTAAGCTCACTTGCAATAGACGCATCAGCACTTGGCAAAATGTGTGTGTGTGTGTGTGGGGGGGGGGGCTGGTAATCTGTCATAGTTCTTAGGCCTTGCCACATGTTTCTAGGATTACCCTCCTGGAAGTGTAGTTCTACTTTCTTCCCATGGTCACTTTTTGTGTCTTTTACTGCTCTTACATTGTAGGCTCCTGCTTTATATTTGTCCATGTTTCCTTGTTTCCAGACTGCAGCCCTAAATTGCTGCAGTGTGAGTGTTTATGGCATCCTGGATGGTTCTGGTAATCCATGGTTTCTTGTTGTGGAATGATTTAACTGTAGTAATGTGTCAGCTCAGACGAGTGAGATAAGGAAAATAGCAGGTTTTTTTTTTTTCTTTTCTTCCTGAAAGCAGTGGATGATGAAATTGAACTTCTGTGGTGAGTTATCCAAACAGCACTTCAGCTGTCCAAGCAGAACAGCTTGGCCAAATTAGTATCAAACACACTGATCCTCACGAGGGCGCGTGTGCACACACACACACACACACACACACAAACACAAGAGACCCAACATTGCATTTTCATCAAATGAAGAATTTTTACCACAGACATAAGACCATGATTAACTGATTCATGAGGTGCAGGTGATAAAAAAGGATAATATTGTTTATGAAGAAAACCAAAACTGTGGAGTGAAAGATGCTAAAACACATCAAGAAGAGGGGAAATTTAAAACTGGGTGATAATTCTCTGTGGGTTTGTCACCACATGCAACACCTTTCACATGAGACATAGTCATTGATTTACTATTTATATAAAAAATATTGATTTACGCAACTTTAAACTGAAGTGACAGGCACTGAAAAAAAGTTTATTGCCAAATGCAACAAATCATTTTCTTCTTCAGTCTGCATACTTTTCAGCCCTCAACAAAACCCGGACAGCCTTACTCTAAACATTAGACAGGCAGCCATGTTTTTGAGGATCTTTTTTTGCTATGTCTGTATGCTGCATTTCACTTGTGTTCAACAGGCTGAACTATTCAGCAAAGAAAAACAACGCAGGTTTCTCCCTTGCTGTGCAGTTCACTGCAATGACATCCACTTCATTGTAACCATTGTTCTACTGCAATCTGGTGATAAAAGGTATAGGAGTGTCTGCAGGTGGCCCATAGAAAACAAACACATCCTAGACCTAATGTATGCAAAAAAAATGTAAGAGAAGCAGCAGACAAGATAATGTGCTTAAAATCCTGGTTATATAACAATAAATTAGCACTTACGTAATATTTAGTATTACGTTTTTCATTTTCAGAACTCACAGAACTACTGCTTTAGATTGCACTGCAATAAGCTTTTCTTATTAATTGCAAGGTCACCACTCTTGTGGACAATAAACATGCTTTTTGCATAGCACATTAAAATAATTATACTTCATTTAAAGAGACAGTTGTCAAGATTTTTATTTAAAAGTATGGCCATTTCAGTTTAAATCACAAAGCAGCACAGCAGTAGAGAAGACAATTTACTATTTACTTTTTGCCTCAGTGGGGTATTTGTGGAATGGAGTCAGATCTGGGTATCAGGAATGAACAAGGCAACTATCAAAAGGCACCGGGCCTTTCCTTAGGGATGCCAACACACTAGGGATACAGCAATTAACTACTATTCTCTAATTACTGTTCTCACTCAAAAAAGAGACATTATGGTACATTATTTTTCTATGAACAACATTTGCACTGTGAGGAAAAGTAAACAAAACCAGACAGGTGTGTTCAAAAAAATGTCCATAGGCGCAACCAGCAGATTGCAGGTGGAAGTTCCACCACGGAATCAAAACAAACCTGGTGCACCAGCTTAAAATGCTGTTCTGCAACAGCAACTGCAACAGATGCAGAAGTACAAGTACACAAAGTTACACATGCTGTCACAAGAGCGACTCCTGTTGTTTATGTTTGAGGGGGGCTACATTAATTAAAGGAGACGAGAAGTGTTCTGGCAATGGCTGAGGAACCCAACATTGAAGCGTTGTACTCACCATAACACCTTAAATCGTCACTGTGGGAGTATTTTGGATATATAAAGAATGGCTAGAGTGTTGTTGAATAAACAGTAATAGACAGGACTTTCTCAGGCTGTGTGTAAAATAAGATTAATTACTAAAATAAATAATTAAAAATTAATTTAAAAAATAGGCATGGATGACAGTTGATGATAAAGTACATCTTAATCTTATATTAATAATAATAATTAAAAATACTATATTTTAAATATTAGAAATCAACTAAAGTCATTACTGCAATGTCCAATCGAAGTTCATCTTGGGATGGTTTATTTATTTTCATTTTTCTTATTCACTTTTATCCAAAGACTGCCTCTACTACTGCTGCAGTTCCTTGGTGAAAAGTGTGTCTTATGCTCGCTCTTCAAAACAAAACATGCTCATATGATTTTATCCATCCATAGTACTGTGAAATAAATTAATGCATGATAATAGTGAAACTGTGAAACCATGACCAGAGACTATAATAGTACCATCAAAATCAACATTTGTTGCATCCCTACAATTCACAAGGCTTTAGAAAATAGGAATATAATTTTTTTAAATCACATTTTAATAGATTTTAGTCACCTGATTCACCAAATATTGGGTGGTTTAAATGTGAAGGGGGGCCCAATATCACCCTGCGCGCTAAAAGGGCTAAGACTGGCTCTGTTAGGTATAGTAACTTCTCTGAATTTGAGTAAAAGTCTGTCACTTCCTTTGTGCAAACTGGCCCCTACACAGCAATTAGTAAGTGCTCCATCATAGAAATCTGGTTAAAAGCAACATTAACAAATATGTGCTGGAGGTTTTTAATAGCACAAGTATACTACAATGAACTTAGTCATCAGCTGGACACAGATATCATCTTATTTCATAGATAAAACTGTAAAAGCAAGGCTCTCAACTGCAACAATTGTCAAATCAGCAAACCAGTGCAACTTTTAAGGCCACTGACCATCATCACTGCATTCATCACAGTACAGGAGAGAGAGCAAAGGGCTGAATGAGAGTTTAGTCCCCACCATTTCTCCAGTTCAAGTTCACTGCCACAGGGATGAAAGAAAATCATTCACCAACTTCCCAGCCAACCAACCGTGCCTTCCTAACGTTTATGAGCACTCATGTGAAGAGTCTGAGGCCGAGGATCCTTGTGAGTGTGCGTGATTCACCACTTTCATAATCTATGTAAACTAGCATTTTTGAGTCAACCTTTTACCAAAAGAGAAGACCAAAGTGGACAAAAGGAGATCCAATGGTGGTCTTAAGTTATGGCCCCAATAAAAGAAGATATGGGAGGTCATCATTGGAGCGAGATGACCCCCATAGTGGTCGCTCACATCATAATGAAACCGCTTTGACCCCACAAAGTCTGGACAGACCTCATAAAGAACAGCAGAATTGATGGCTGAAACATTTTCACGCTACAATAGCTATAATCCTCCTCTGTAAAGAATTACTGTGTTGCACTATTGTAGACAGATACATTCTCTTAAAGAGCAAATGGCTACTGTTAATCTAAAGGTTTCATATTCTTTTTTACAATCATTTTGTTTCTAAATATACAGCTATAGATAAGAAAATGTTGTCCATGATGCACTGCTGTTTTGTTAAAATGGGATATTTATCAAATGAAAATCTTAAACTCCTCATAGGCAAATGCTAGACCCCTCTGGTTCAGTTCAAGCAAATAATTGACTTTCCAGTTCATGTACAAACTGGTCTGATTGGAAAGACTTGTTGGAGTTAAGGCCCAGTGACATCAGCATTTAAAACTGCGAAATAAATACATTTCAGTAGAACAGCCACAATCACGAGTTCACTCCCAGGGGCGAGGTAACTCCACAAGAATCTCTGCATCGAGATCAACTTTAGTAAACTTTGACACAAACTTGTGCCATTGACCAACAGGAAACCGTCTTGTCAGTGCTGACCCATGGGATAACAGTTGTGGCTTTTTAGTTGTGTTGCACCATCCACGTTTATTTAAAGTCCCCTCTGCTCAAATATGTGTTTTTCTTCTTGTTCCTACAGTTGGATGTTTGAGCTTCACCGTGCAGAATGATGTATGTGCAGAGTTTGACACTAGAAGGCTGTTCTTCACATTAATTTACTGAAAGTGGAAAGTTTCTCTGCACTCACCCTAAATCGGAGTTTAAGGGGTGGGCCTACGAGCATGATTTGTGACATCACAACTTGTTTGGAGCCAATCGTCATGTGATGTGGAAACTAGAAGAGTCCCGTGCACATACACTGAGAATGGACTTTTCAGTTAAGTAGGGAGAAGGAAGATATTTAACAAGGTAATTGAACTTTTTGTGGAAAACCCATATTAGAAACAAATTGTTATTTTTAAGAAGAGGATTTTTATATATCTTAAAACATGAGAGGATCTTGCTCCAAAAAAGCAAGATCAGAGAGTTGATTGTACAAATCTACATCTCTTAATAAACTGTGTGAACTTAAAGTCTCATTAGCAAACAAGCTTGTTAACTGATAATTAGTAAGCTAGCAAATTCAGAGAGCTGTTGTTCCCTCTGCAATGACTCTTTATTGAATGAAAATGGTGTACAATCCAGAGAACAAAATGCCAGGCAGGGAAAGTAAAGACCACAGAAAGAAGCTCAGTGAGCTATTGTGACTGACTACTACTGTTTATCTATCGTCCTGCCAGCTACAGTATTTCACCAAGTAGCCCTGTGAGTAATCCATATGTCACCTAAAAGATGCATAAATGAATTTTGCAGTGTCACTTTCTGGTGTGACTAGTCCTTTGGTATGAAATTGCCTGTAGAGAGCAGGAAGTTTTGAAAAAGTGGTAAATTACTGTAATTTCTCAAAAAAATAAAATTTCAAAAGTGTCCTCATCAAATAAAATTGACAATAAAGAACAGAGCTCCTGATAGTTTAGTGTTGTCCTCAGCCAGCAACATTGTGCACAATTTGATGTACAAACCACTTCAAGGATGCTTTAAAAATAAAAGTGATGCGTTTCATGACCTGCTTGGATTGAGTGCAATAGCTCAAGCAGCACACCGCCACCCCTCCTCTCTTTCCAGCCCCTCCTCCTCGTGCACAGACACACACCCCACCCACACACAAAAAAGATGGTGCAACAGTCAGCATGAGTCTCAACTTCCTTCCTCTCAGATGATGCCACAACAACAGTCGCACGCGGGAAATCAAATGCAGCTGGTTGAGAAGCCAAGAATGACAGAGAACAGACACGAGGCTGAAGAAGACAGAAATGTTTCTGATTCATGACCTTCAGGAGCCAACAGACATTGAGTTCTGGTTTTACCACTACAGATGCCAAACTTATTTCACCACTGAGGCTGTCATGGAGGCAGAAGCCAATGAGAATACATCAGTGTTTAAAATATTCATATTTAAAGGAATTTGCACATTTAATATCCCCAGAGTTAGGTGTGTGAAGCCCCACTGCACAAAACACACTCCTGAACAGTCATCAATGACTAATAATGTATTAAGTGGGTTACAGTGATCCTCTCTTTGTAACATAAACCTATACATGAGTTAAGGTGGGCTGATTCACACAGCAAAAAGGGGATTTTCTTTGTAAGCTGTGAAATTGGCTCTAGTGAAGAGGTGTTCACCCTGTGGTGTATTTTTAAAGATGAGCTATGCATTCATGACACCCACTCTTTTATCACGTGTCATGTGTCAGCCATCAAAAGTATGGAAGAGGATTAGGGCCACATGTGAAAATTTGATTTGAGTTCTGAGTTTATTCTCAGAATTCTGACTTTAAACTCAGAGCTCAAATAAATTTTTCACATGTGGCCCTAATCCGCTTCCGTACAAAAGTGACAAAGTGATTGTGTAAATATGTAAGATTCGAGCAGTATGTAGCATAGTCTGTTTCCGTGAGATAAAACGATGTTTAGCCTATCATTCTGTGGCAATTTTTTGTAATATTGAGCTGTTGAAATTTTGTGGCTGAAATGTTCTCCTACAGTGTCGGTGAGTGAGCATCAACAGGTGTGCAACTTCAGGTCTTCACAACAGACTATCCTACATGCAAAATATGTAAATAAACTCACACAAACGCATGGTAGATGAACGCCCAGGCTCTCGGTCTCTCCAGCACATTGTACAGGTAGTTTTGGAGGCGCCGGTAGCGCACGTTCCTCCGGCCGCTCTGCGCGCTGTATATGAGCGGCTTCCCTAGCAGGCTGAGCCGGGCTCCCTGCTTGCTCCTCAGACTCTCGGACCCGGCAGCACCTGCGGCGGTGGAGGCTGACAGCAAACCGTCTCCTGCGTTGTTCATCATCCTTCGTCCGGACTCCACATCCTTCAAGCCGTAGCCTTCGGTACGGTGCCCCGGCGATGTCCTCATCCAGAGCCCCGTGCCGCCTTCATCTCCGCTGTTGTTCCGGGGCATGGCATCACCAAAGCAGGCATCAAGTGCGCGGAGGTCTTTTCAAGCATGCGTGTCTTCTGCCGGGAGCTGCGCCCTGGACGAACAATAAATTACACGTGTGAGACTGTGCAGCCTAGCAGGCGCAGAGTTGGGAATGAAACCGTTGGCAGAGCAAAGCACAGTGTTTGCCGTCACACTTTGACCGCCCTCTTTCCTCTTGCATCAACCTCTTCACAGTCGTTTACACAACTGCTGCCGTGCGTAAGGGCATCCACCGCGCCTGTCCTGTGCACGGTGCTGGCCAGTCTGAGAATATAACAAGTTATGGCTACAGTGTTTGTCCGTGTGGTGCACTGGAGAAGATGTTTGTCACATTAATTTTTAGCACAGGGTTATTTTCAGCGCGCTTTACCGCCTGTTGATTCAATAAAAAGCTGCGCGTCCACGATAGATGCGCACCAGCTCTGGTCGAGCCTGAGTGACTTTATCTAGAGCCTCAAGCCAAAATAAACAGTTTGATTTTATCAAACCTCCACATCGCTTTAGAAAAAAGCCCTCGGCCTCTGCGAGTTGTTTTTTGGGTGACGGCAAGGCAGCAGAGATGCAAATGAGCAACCGTCACTCCTCGTGTAATTTAATTTCCCGAAAAAGTTCCAAATTACACCACGTTTAAAAAAAAAAAAAAAAAAAAAAAAAAAAAAAAAAAAAAAAAAGCCTATCAGGTAACATGGATTCTGATGAATTTTCCACTTGGTCGGCTGGAAAAGAAACCACTGAGGACGGCTCACTGACATCTGCAGAAAATATTATGGTGTAACCAAAATTACTTTTAATGCGGCCCTTTTAAATTCAGTAATATTTGACCTGTAAATATGTTTTTATGAACATTTCTAAAGGTTTTTTTCTCATAGGAAAGCACTGATCTATCCAAGGGTGGTCTGTCATCTGCTGTTCTGCTGTCACTGAAACCACGTGGCATTAGAGACACGTTTCCCTGGTGAAGTTTATTTTGGATGTATCATGCCTCCTGATCTTGATCTCCACTGTGATACTCCTACAGAATAGTAGTAGGCCTATTTGTGGTTAGACTGATTTGGTAACAAGACTCAAAGCTTCCTTCGGTGCACAGTTTGATCCATCGCTCTGTGTGCTTAGTAAACTGGCTTGTGGTTCAAGTCTGAAAGAACTGAAAATACTGCTTCCTTTGTGTCACTTGAGCCTAAAGTGAAAGTGGTTTGAGAAACGTGATGTCAGTTATGCCTCCGTGTTTGGACTTCCCCTTCACAGACATACAGTAAACAGTACTAGACTTCTTTTCAAAGAATATTTTCCTAAGGCATCTTTATCATGAACTCGCATGGATGTTGCACTGAGATGCGGCAGAGCTCTGAGCACATGATGAAAGCTCTTTCAGTGAGGTTACAGTGAACGAGGAGAGGAGAGTGGACTCTGAGTGTGTGTCTGACAGCCACGTCAGCATCCTGTCATAAACTCCTAGCGTGTGAATAAGAGAAGCTCAGAGGCACGGAAGTTTGTATTCTCATGTTTAATCCATAGAAACTGGGAGTGTGCACGATCTGCTTTTACCTGCAGAGGTTTGACAGCCTGTGAGCACAGAGCAGCTCCATGTCCTCCAACAAAACTACGCCATCTACTGGTGGCTGGAGCACAAGACAACTTTACTCAACAATTTTACGGGTCTGGAATGCAAATCCTTTCTTTCTTTCATTCCTGCTTCTTTGCTCCAGCAGTAAATGATAGAATATTGTCTGGACACTGACCATCAAAACTGTTTGATTGTGGTTGCTTATAAATTTGGTAATCTAGTATGTGATGCTACCACACTGGCTGAGGAAAACAGCTAAATGCACCAATGATTTTTAGACCTTCATTCTTTTCCTACTCTACATCATATATTGCAGTCTTTGATCCACTTCAATAAATTTAAAAATACATTTAAATTAAATTATACAGGCGGCAGCCAGCTGGTGGGTCAGTCATCACAAACTCATGCTGTGCAGCCACACATTATTCAAACCCACAAAACTCTATTTTAAACTTTAGTGGAGATTCCAAGTTTCCGAAGTTACCAATGATGTCAGGCTGAATTTGAGGGGAAATGTGTATAAAATGATGCACAAAACATTTAGAATATTTCGTTTTGATGGAAGAGTGCAACCATGAAAACATGAGTCTTGGAGTTAAGCATGAAACAGTACAACAAAACAATCTCACTTTTTCCAGAGCTTTCAGTCACAGGTCCTTCATCAGCAGATGGAGTTTGCTCACTTGTCATTTAGATGGATCTGTTGCCATGTTGACATGACACAAGACGTCTTAAAGTGCTATGAATGAAATCATACCAGCTACTGATCTCACATGTGAACAGATCCATCTCCATGACAACTGACCCAAACTCCACCCGTTGATGAAGACTGTGTGAGACAGATGAAAACTCTGGAAAGAATGTATACAGAGCATTATACAGAATATACATATTTGATACTATCAGACAGTGTGAAATAAGGTGACTTTAATAACCTTAAAGCTACTTTGCAGGGGAACAAAAGGGTAAAACTGGATGTTTAGGGACTCAAAATAAGATTTTAAATATAAACTTATGTGGTGCCAGCTTGTACACTTCAAGAGAACACAGATACTCAACATAACATGAACATACATAATTTAACTGTAAGAGATCAGTGGATAAATGACCATAAGTACTAACAAAACATAAAGAAATTCTACTAAAATACTCACTTCAGTAGAATTTTTTAGTGCAGATATATGTTTTGTAGCACTGTTCTCTTCCGTGTTAGATCAGTAAAGGAACTGTGCTGTACTGTAAATGTACATGCAGAAGTGAAAACCTGACACATTTCCACTTGTTTCTCTTAAGGGGGGCAGTGGCCAGCTTACAAACATCAAACTGTCTAGTTATCATCTCATCTCATCACATGATGCAGTGGCTTCCTGCATTGAGCACACACACACACACACGCACACACCCGGTCATGCATCTTCAGCAAGTAAAAACAGTATGAAGAAATACAGCCTCACTTTGCAGAGTAAACCTCATTTTCATGTCAGGAGACATAATTCAGCTTATATCTCTGTCCTTCCCAAAGTTTTTGTTTGTGTTTTTTTTACACGGTTTCTATGGGAAGGTCATCTTAATGGATAATATTATTAAAAATTAACTTCATAATGTTTGTATTCCACTTCCAGTCATGGTCTCTCTTTCCATCAATGTGTGACCTTTGATCTGATTAGATAGATTAATCCATTTCCTGGGAGCAGCATGGAAATTTTATCGTGGCCTCTGACTTGCATGATCTTCAGTTCTCTTTCCACCATGGTCCATATCCATGCTTTGTACACAGAGGTTGTGACCTCTGAAACTGTGACGAGGGGAACCGGGGGGCCGGCTGGCATGGTGAGGCTGGTGGGAGGGTTAGTCAAGATTGCCTGCAGATGTTGTTTCGGGGGCCCTCTGCTTATTTAACGAGAGGATGTGGAACATAAATCTCCCAAGCCCTCTGCTGCACTGTATCATATGTGAGGTCACACATGAGGCCATTTTGGTTCAACTTCCTCCTTAGTTCAATGCACTTTAGCAGCACCCGAGGCAGAGAGTTATGGTATTACACTGTAGCAGTGTATGGCTGTCGTGTGCTTTTATCAACAAATACTGCATCATAAAATGTTTGCTCTGCAGAAATGTACCTCTGCTTTATGAGATTCTCTTTTTTCTTGACATTTTCTTTTTCAAAAGCTACACGGTGAATGAGGAGCCTCCAGTTTGTGAAAGAATAAAAATGAAACTAAAGGCAGCAGCACCATGAATAGAAGCACAGTCTTGCTTTTAATTGATAAATATTATTAAGGGAGCAATAATTAGCAGAGTAGTGGCAGAATGAGCTTATGAGCCCAGACCTCATTAAAGCCTTTTCTATATTAGTACAATTATCCAATACACAGTTAACACGAGCTATTACTTTAAATGAGAAGGAAGAAACAGACATCCAATATAACAAACAAGTAAAACAAAATACTACCGAACCTCAAGGGCAAAATCACAGAGCATGTGACTTTGAATGACAAATGACATGGAGCTGTTTTTTTCATTTGCACTATCAGATTTGTTTTTCTTTCATGTTTCATTTTAAATACAATGTTTCCACTTCACTAACAAAGTTCACACCAATAAAAATATGGATTTGGAATAGTTTATTGGACAATATGGATGGTGGAGAGACAAGATGATGTAGGAGGGATGGATTGAGGGTCCGGAGGGAGGGATGTGGGATGAAGGGATGAGGGAAAAAATCAGGGTTGAAGACGGATGGATGGAGGAGTATGTCAATGGACTGGTGTCAGCTGGTGGTGGGAAAGCAGGATGGAACCAGGGTAGTCGAGACTCTGAGTGGGGGAGCCATCTCTTCATGCAATCTGATTAGATTGAGCCCCAGTGGCTCCTGTATTCAAACAATGAAGAGAGAAGGGAAAAAAGGAGTTTGGTGGGGGGAGAGATGTGAAAACTGAGACAAAGGAGAAAGGAACAGATAAGGTGTGCCTAAATAGTTTTTGTGCCGAAATGGGATGTGTTGGAGGTGTGGTCTTCTTGAACCTGAACCTAGTTATAAAGCTTCATTTAGTGTCTGGTAGTAATAAAAGTACTTGATTGACCAAAATCTAATGCACTTAAAAAAAAATTCACTCCAAGTTTTACTTTACATTTTGACAGTTGAGTCATATTATTGGCAAAATGTGATTAAAGCTGAATTTATTGACTCTTTGGCCACTTGGTGGCAGCACAATGAGCTCTACACACAATAGTATCACCTTAAAGTTGTTATGAGGAATGTAAACTGTTCCAGTAGATAGGGAGCGACATTAGCATGTATTTGAAGTTGTGTTTTTCTCCATCTGACAAATTTAAGTCCAGTTATTCTCCTCTTAGCTCTGTTTTGGTCTCCACAAACTGCTGAGAAAAATATCTGCCTCTTTAGCTGCTAAATGCTGCACATGTTCACCAGCTAGTTGCTAACTGTCTGTATGCCATTTGGTTCTAGGCAGGTAGCGTACAGCTGGTTTATCAGAGCTTGTTTGCTATCTGCTGCAGCAGTAAGAGATTTTGATGAAAGCACTGAGACTGAACCAAACAGTAAAATTGTGAGCAGAAAAACCAAAACAATGAGCTCATGATGAAAGATGCTAAAATGCTGCATAAAGCTGAGCAGGGCTGCAGTCACGTGATAATTCTTTGTGTTTGTCATTACGAGCCCTTGCACATTACACATAATCATTTGATCCATTGTTAATATAAAATTATTGATTAGGGCAGTTTTAAATAAGTCAAAGTACCCAGAATTAAGACTGGTCCCTTTAGATTATTACAGTCCTGATGTATTAACATGAAAGGAACATTTTATTGTAGCTGGTCCAAGTGGTGGCTGTCATACTACAGCTTTATAGTGTTGGTATCTATAATCTATGATAATATATAATAATACATTATATTCCTTAAGTTTATTATGTGTTTAATACTTACAATTCATGAACTGCAATCTAGTAACTACAGATGCAGTTAAATATAAAGTATTTAATTTAAAAATGAACTTGAAAATATTCAAAGCTGAAATACAGAAAAATGACCAAAGCACTGCATGAATTAGCCCTTCCCCAAAACCTTAACTTTAAAAAATGTTTGTACAAGCATAAGACTGGAGAGAGTAGTCAAAACAGCAGGCAGCACCCGACCATCCCAAAGAACGACCAAGTCATTAACATAATGAAGGGCTACAACACCAGGAAAGCAGTCAATCCAGTAGAAGTTGAAATTTCTCCACAGCTGTCCCCACAGTGAATGTATCCAGCTTTTTGTGGGAAGTTTGCCCTTCACACATATTTAATCTTGCATATGACCATAGCTAACATTGAGGACATAGAGGTCATGTCCTCAGTATTGGCATTAAATTAAATGTAGTTTTTAAATCATGTAGACAGTCTTTAGACCATCACTTGGCCAGCTAAAATCTCATATCTTGTAAAATAACTCATACAGCTTCCAGCTATATTCACACAAGTCACTCATACAAGTGCTCCTGCACTTCACCCAAGCAATTTTTTGTTCATTTTTGTTTTTATGGTTGACTGAAATTACACATTACAGTTGGTCCTAAAAGGTATTTATGAGTAGTTTGCTGGTGATTTAATATTATTTGGACAGGCTCATTTGTAGTTTTTAGAACAGACCGTTTATTTTCATGTTTGCTGGTTAAATCTCTCCTTGACTTTATCTCCTTAGTTTAATATGGTGCTGCACTGCTGAGATATATAAGTAAAGCACTGACTGAGGACATTTATGGGAGTAAGGAAAATATTAGCTTTCCCACAAACATGGCATTTTGAAATACGTTTTTCATTCTGACCTGTTGACATTAAGTCCAAGGTAACTGCGGGCTGCGAGCATAAAACAAATACAATCAGCTAGAAAGAAATATAATTTAGTCTTACAAGAGAGGATGAAATAAAGGCGAGTAAAGAAGCCGTTTTCTTCCACACATTCTTTTTATTTGTAAATAATAAAAATGAACTTTTTTTTAAATATAAAACATACACATCATTTGAGCCACATCTGTTATACAAACAAGAAATGTTGCAGTGAATGCTTTACTTTTTTCTAATTTTCTTTTTGTTTCAGTGGAACACATAAGTTGTAAACAATCAGCAATTTTTTTTCCTGTTAATACTGACAAAGAAAAAAAGAAAGGAATAAACCAGCTTCACCGGACAATGAAAAGAAAAGTCAACTCTTCTGAAGTGGGACTGAACGGGGTTCAGACATTGGGTTTGAAGCACAAAGAAGTGTTCAGACAACAACTTTTAGAGTGGTGGTACACCTGTAGTTTCTGCAGCCGTGCGTTTAAGCTCGGCCATGTTTGTGACCCAAGTCCATCACCTTGTGTTGTCCCACTGCATGGTCCCTAATGAAGCACTAATCGCTCCTCATTATATGACTTGACCCCTTTGCAAACATCACTCAACCCAATGACAACCCAGTGAATGGCTGCTGAATATTTACAGTGTATGACTCTCTGTGCATCTGCTTTTATTCTTTATATAACTTAACAGTTCGTGTGTTAGCATATCTGAAATCATTATGTTGAAACATAATTCATATTTCCATATAAGTGGATCTGATTTTTTACATATTTATTCATACATCATCTCAGCCCCTTGGAGGTATACTATGATGTGGAATAACAGTAAGAGGGGCTGTGAGGTCTGCTCAGTACTACTGTACAATACAGTACATCTTCCAGAGGGTAGAGGAAAGACATCAACGTAATCTTGGGATTCAGTTGTTTGAGAGACATTCAGCACCGGACTGAGGGACGTGGAATAGACTGCAGTTGAGTTCAAATGTCTTTGCGTAATGGGAATGGCTTCGGTTTCTTGGTTTTATCTCTTTAATATTCAAGTACGAGCAAACTGTACAACTGCATGCAACATACAAGCGGCCCTACAGTATGTGGAACTAACACACGTATCTAGTTCAGTATCTTTTTTTCTGTATCTGTTTCGTTTTTACAAAAATGTGCATGCAGCTTGGAACAGGTTCCAGTCATGCTGGCCCCGCCTCTCTCCGGGTGGGAGGAGCCTGCAGGGGCCAAACGGAGGATGAGCATTGGTGTTGGTGTCCCGACAGATCAGTCTGATTGGTTACTTTCACATTCACAGAGATGCACGAGGGAAACTGTGAGCGAGTCCTCTTTTCTGTTTGTTTGTTTTCTAATATCTAGACAAAGAAATGAACTGAACCAGTGACAGGATCATTGCTTTTTTTCCTTTTTTTTAACTACATGTTTTTTTTTCAAAAAGTTAAACTTTTTGTTGTAAAAAAATCAAGCTCTTGTGCTTGTGTTTAAATCTCAAAAGAATGTAAACTAAGGGTTGGATAAAAACCTTAAACGTGCTGGGGTGAGGGAACGCACTCCCCAAAAAATGTGAAAAATTAGACGGTCCTATCTTGCTCTTGAGTAAGTGAATAAAGATTTACTTTTTTTTTTACAGTGATGTTGTACCCTTGTAATATTTCAAAGTGACATAAATTTTATTTATTGGTCAACCTCCTGGGAGGCCTAATATACATCTATACAAAGACGACTGGCCTAGACGTTTGCCAGTGGTGGAACAAGGAAAACAACGCCGCACGCTAATCTCACTGTCAAGTGTAAAAATCTAAGCTGTGTCATCATCACCCGTCCCCCCCTGCATAACATTTGCAGACATTAAATAGTTTTTATATCCTTTTTTTATCTCTTGTTTTGTTTTTTCTCTCCATGCACACACCAGACTGACAACATATCATGAGCATTTTACACACTGTAAAAACATTTTGTGCCAATAGTAACAAAGGGAAAAGAAATGAACAACAAAGCAAACACACTAAAACAGTGTGGCTTCAGAGGAGCCATGGTAAACATATTGAAAAGAGGATCTTTCGACAGAGAGAGGGACCAGTGATGCGGCTCCAAGGTCTAGGCACCAGAAGAAGGCCCTGTGCTTCCAGACTGAATACCCACGCGGGAGCACCCTGCCTGAGGGCAGAAGTGCTGGCAGTCTGTTGGGTTCTGAAAGAGGCCACTGCAGAGAGGACGTGAGAGTGCCACCTGCAGTTGTGGAGGGTGATTACCTCTGTCTCGAGTCCATACATTCCGACGCTTACATACATTTCTTTGCTATTGTTGATTCAGCCAAAAACCACCCTGCTCATCTTTACTGTCTCCCATCTCGAGAGCTACTGCATGTTGTCTGTCGACAGCCCTGCATCTTCAGCATACACAGAGAAAAACTATGAGATTTTTCTTTGAATGGATATGAAACACTGAAATGTGGCGCTCCCTAGAACAGACTAAATTAACCGCGACAGGAGTGATTGTCAGATCTCAACAAAGCTTTCTCATTGTGACTGTTTCTGATTGTTGTTGTTCTACATTTCTGCCTCTTTTTTGTGTGTTTTTTTTTTTTGTTTCTCTCTACAGTACATTTCATGAGTTTGTTACTCGCAGAGCGGTGTAGAGCTATTGGTCCACTAGGATCGGACCCCGGGAGGTCCGGAGGAGCTGTCGAGTGATGACTGGGAAGCTCGCCGCGTTAAGGAGGCAAGCGTTGGATCCACCAAGGAGGAAGGTGGGAACAACTTGTACCAACCAATTACTGTGCTTGATAAGTCCAGTTCCTCCAATAGGATTTGTGCAACTCCCATGAAGCTTTTATGGTCCATGCGGCCGTAGTCTCCCCATACAATCACCTGAAGGAGTCAATAAAATCATTTTCTGTCAAATTACACAGCAGTATAGTTCCTCCTGCTAAAACATGATTTATCCGTGTGAATTTGAAAAAAAAAAAAACATTTAACTTTGTGATGAAGAAATATATCTTCCACTCACCTGTAAGACTTTACCCTGTGGGCTTTCCTCGAATAGCAGTGCTTGCTGGTACAGTGGGTCAAGTGTTTTCCGTGCAATCTTGGTTTTCTTTTTGGCTACGTACGCTCCATTATTCAGCAGATAGACCTTGACATATGGAGCTGAAGGCAGAGACAAAACAATAAAAAAGCCATTAGTGGGGAGCACAGCAACTCACCAATATAATCTAGATCAGACCTCACAGCTGGTTATATCTTCATGAGAAGCAAAAATACAGAGCAAGCTTCGGCTGGGTGTATCTAGTGAAGGGTGTATATCATAAGATAATGTGAAAAGAGTGTATAACTGATGTTTTGAGAGGGAGGGAGGAATTAGCTGCTCTAATATCTCAAGGTGGGTCAAGTCTTTACCAGGGAGCGATTTGGATCCTGGCTTTTGTACGAGTCCTCGCGCTCTAATAACTTCCACCTCCAGCTGACCCTTTTTCTCCATCATACCAATCTGGATGTCCCCTAGGAAACAGATGAAGATGACAGAAAGATGATTGGTTTGGTGCCACAGGAAGAGATTAATGAAAAAGAGAGAGAAAAAAAAAAAGTTTGTACAGCTAAGCTACATGTGTACTCAGAAAATATAACTCAGTGAGTGGTAGTGACCATACACTCAGTCTATAAAATTATACATCAATATACATATCAAGGTTCTATTATTAACACTGAAAAGAACAGCACATGTTGCTTAGTATTTCATTAGGTCCATATAAAATGGGCTAAAGGCCCAAAAACAATGTGAAAAATTTCATGAAAATCAGTAGTAATCAATGCAAACGTTATCAAAAATAATACATAAAAATACCCTGGAGCCACACACACTAGAAAGTGATTAAGACAATAATTAACTAATTAATAATTAATAATAATAATACAAAATAATCAATATATATACATATTAAATTCAAAATAAAAAATAAGAATTAAAAAATCTAAAATACATTGACATTAGAAGAGATAACACATATCAGAGAAGAAAAACAAATAAAACGGGAAAATATTTAAAGACTAAAGAACAAAAGAAAAAAAAAATAGATCAATGTCACAATGAAGGTGGTAAGCCTGAAACTGAGATCATAGCTGGAGAAAGGGAGAAGAGAAGAGAAGAGAAGAGAAGAGAAGAGAAGAGAAGAGAAGAGAAGAGAAGAGAAGAGAAGAGAAGAGAAGAGAAGAGGGTTATCTCTAATATCTCACCTATGGCAGGTGTAGCCAGTGTTTGCCTGCCCACTAACTGAGCCGGTCCCAGTCCATCCAGGAAGTCACTGAACTGACTGCTGGCACCCAGATTCACTCCAGAGAAGATCAAACTAACACAGAAAACACAGGAAAAACAAATGAATCAGGAATTGTTATGTTAAGGTACAATTCCTGATATCAAAGACAAACGAACATCATGACAGAGGTGATTCTTTAAAGGATAACATCAGTGGTTGTCTCTCTCCTACATTATTCTCAGTAGTGTGTGTACAGTCAGCACAGTTTGAGCTCTCAGTGCTCATTTTGCTGCCTTCAGGAGAACCTGAACAATTCGCTGATTCATTTTTTACAGCATGAAAAACATTTCAAAAATTGCCCAAGCAAGATAATCCATCACAGAAAACACCAGGCCTTAATCTGATTCAGTCAAAGTTTGTGTTTTATCATCGACTCACGGTGTCCAAACTGAGTGTTTCTCAACCGTGTTCTCATTATATTACAGTTTTTACTGTCAGCCCCTGCCTAGATATACTGTACCACTCCCTCCCTCACCACATGTTGGCATACAAACCCTACTGTCACATCCATGTTATTTTATTTAGGATGTCTGCTGGGTGGAACAGCAGACATAACAGTAGTTCACTTCAGGCTACAGTAGTTTTAACAGTGTAAAGTTTGCATTTTGAGACCAAAAAGTAGCAGATTACATAAACAGGTGGGAATGTAAAATGGGCATATACAGACTTAAATTAACCATCATTTTTAATAACTGGCATTCTCCCTTAAGCACAGACACATTACAAAAAAAGACAAAACAGCAGGATGTAGAGTGTGTGGATGGGGGAAGAAGATTATAGTTTACTGACTTTCCCTCAGAGTTGTAGCTGTTCATGCTGCCATTGTTGGACTCTCTGCTGGGCTGGCGGCTCATGTTCCTGGTCAGCTCCACTGCCATACCGGTCTCAGTGCTCCTCTGGATGGGTGCACCCTTCTCCTTCTTACTCTTGCCCTCTGGATGGAACAGGAGAGTGATGAAAAAACACAATGTTACCCATGAAAATATGCCAAACTGTTTTCAGCAGAGTGATCTACTGTCGTTCAGTGAGGTGGAGGTTAAGCACTCTGCTCAGTAGCATTTGCATTTCCCCTGCAGGTCAGTCTGATAGCTTGCAAAAAGTAATGTCATAATTCATGTTTTACTACTGCTGCCCAACAAGATGTTTAATATAGAACATGGAAAATCAAAAAGTATGAGGATTCAGAGAAAGATTTCCTTTAAACCATGTCACGGTTGTAGAAAATGGACTTGTTTCCAGAGCCCTTTTATCAATGGAAACTCTTTCAGATTAAACCATTCACTGGTGGATAGATAAAGTAGAAAATCACAGGACAGCCCAAAGATCTAGTTAAGGATTCTGTGATGTCTCCGTCTGAAGCGTGTCCAAAGTCACACCCATGTCCTGCTAACTCCCTCCCTCCGGTAATCAGTAGTAAACAGGAAATCTTTAGGTAGAAAAACAAGCCAAAAAAACATTGTGTGGCATCTTGGACTGGGGTGTGTCCACCTTCTGACTCATAATACAGGCAAGTATGGCGCAAAGAGAAAACTGTAGCTGCATTTTTGAGCCTCCCATCATCCCTTGTATATGCTGAGTTTGAGATGGATCTTTTCATTAGCAGGTGAGGTGGTCAACAGCACATAAACCTACCACAACATGTTAAGTAAATATATCTTCTAATCACCCAAGAAAAATCCTAAAGTTTAAAAACTCAAAAATAAGTCTCCCTTACCTGCGTCCGCTCTCATCCATCATGAACAGGAAGGATTTTACAAAATTAAGCTTGATCTGTTTGCTATTTCTACTCCCTCTCTCTCTTCTTTACATCAGGGCGAGAGACCCCCTCTAGGCCCAGTGTTCTCTAATAGCTTTTTATGTCTGCTACAAAGAAGGGGAATACAGCGTTTGGCTTTCATCATGAGTCTTACACCCCCCCTGTGGTAAAAGAAGTCTAAATGGGAGCTGGACTCAGACCAGCAAGGCTCTGCTGTGGGACTGGGAGCTGAGCTGCGAGGGGCTCTCAGCTGGCCACGATGTTCCCAAACTCTCCGAAACATATCATTTGGTTGTTTGTCTTTATAACCAGCGCTGGGGCAGCAGAGGTTTGTCTGTTACAGAACAAAAGGCCACGTGCAATTTGTGGTGCTTCGGTACGGTCTGCTCCTCAGGACAAATCCTTCTCATAAACACTTTAGTTCAGTTGAAATTCACAGACATAAATTACATGTTGTTTGCGTGAAGTAAATTCATTTTTGGGTCTGAATGTTGAACAAATCATTCCACGTAATAAAATACAGCTGAGTTGAAAACCGAAATATTGTAACAGATCAACACACTGTACTAACACAATGACCTTCATTAAAAAAATCAACCTGCTCCTGCACAAAACTCTTTACAAATGTGCTGGACAACACACTCTGCTACACGACGAGAGGACAGAGCTTCAGTCTGAGATTTTGCTCCAGCACCTGTAAGTTTTTGGATACACAATCTCTGCTCTGGTTGCCAGCTTGAAAATAACCAAATGTATCCTTCAGCAGGCCCTCTAGTGACTTAGTATTGTACTTCCATGAAGTTGGGGGGGGGGCTCACAAGAGACAGATTTTAAAAAGAACGGTCAAAGTGGAAACAGTAGAGGTGTAGATTTCCTGACTTTTAGTCCCTAAGTGTTGGATCCTACACCTCCCGTAATGCAACTTGATTACATCTTAAATTAGATGCTCTCTGCCCGGTGAATGCCCATGCCTTATATGAATTGATACACTACCTAGATTGTATAAGGACCTCTTCCAATTCAAGCAACTAACACTGTGTATTTATTTTCCTTTTTTTAATTATCTTTTTATGTATTTATTCTATTTTAATATACCTATTTGATATGAATGCCTTGTTTCTTATATGGCTTGTTCTTTACCCCTGGCTATATATGTTATCTATATGTTGACTTTGCCAAATAAAGTTGCTTGAAAAAAAAAAGGATGCCCTTGCCTTTTAAACTCCACATCCCTAGATGTAACAGAGCTCATCTGTTATAAATTTGTAGTCTCCAATCCCAAGATGTGTTAACCCTGGTGACATCACTACAATCAGGGTTATTTTCTCAGACAAAGCTCCTCCAGAGCCCCAGAAGACATTTTATGAGTCTTGTCAAAGGCTGAGTAGTACTCTTCATGACTCGTAGACTGAACTTGATGCATAAAATTGGTGGAGTCTGCCTTCTAGTGAACATTTCATTACTCTATGAATAATGAATTAACTGGATACAATATTTGAAACGGTTAGTCGGTGGTTAGTTAAAATTTATGCAAAGGGAAGGAAACCTAAATGGAGCAAGAAATCTGCAACCACCATGGCTCAGTGTGATAGGCGGAGACACCTGTCAATCAAGCAAATATGCCTCCAAATTTAGCCCTCTATATCACCTTAATCAAATAATTATTTTTAAAATTTCCACAGCAGCAATACATAAACAGCTGTGAAATTAAACCATCACTGCAGTATTATGTGAACATTCAAATGGAATATATATATATATATGATATACGTGTAACAGTGTGCAAAATAAGTTTTGGCAGAAAATTTACCACATCTCCATCACACCAGTGAAAATGATTTTTTGGTTCCCATTATGACTCACCAGGGCCGCTGATCTGTGAAGTGCTGCGGCTGCGACGGTTGCCAACGATGGCCACCACCCGTGCGCTGAGGCTAGAGCGTCTCTTCTTGCTGCCGCCACCCACCGTGCCCAGCGCCGTGTCTGATTGGCTGCCGTCAGTGCGCTCCTGGGTGTAGATCTCCCCGCTCACACTGGAGCTCTTCAGCATACTGCGGCCCACTGACGCTCGCATCTGCCGACTGGAGAGAGAAGACACTGAGTGACACTGTGACCTGGTGCGATGGAGAGAGGATGCTGTAACGTCCATTGTACTGTACCTTCACTTTGGTAGAACACAAATAAACAGCATGTTTGACAAGAGATGCATGATGACAAATGTAACATTTCAAACTAGTTGTGGTTGTGGGATTATGTTTAATTATATAGCATGTCAGAAAAATAACAGATGGGTAAACATCTGGGATTCCAAAGAAGGGGAATGAGGAAGCCACAGTCAAGTGACACATCCTATCAGTGTCTGGTGGTTTGGTGTGACATAATGGTGCTGGCATTTTAGCCAGGACTCTCCAAAAATAGATTTAGAGCACAAGAGACCATTCTGGTTAAAAGGGGTCAAATAAAAATAAAATATTTTAGCAGTCCAAAGCTGTCAATCATATGTGAAACGCTATGCGTTAAAGTTCATTCTTCTCAAACGAGCCACTACACGCCGGCAGAAGCTGCCTTGTGCTCGATGCTGCCTCCTAGGGGTACGGAGGAGCCGCCGCATGTCCATCCCCTCAGAGGGAGTCAAAGTGCTGCACGAGAGCCCAGCTATGCTACCTCTGTCCCCAGTAGTATCTACTTCCTGTAGGCCCCTGACAACCACAGTCCACTGGCCTGGAGGAGCCAGGGCATGGCTGGGAAGTGGAAGGGTGGTTTGAGGCCTTTCCACCGCCCCCTGCAGAGGGGTTAGGGAAGGGCGTGCAGTGGAGGGGTAGGATGGGAGGCGAGGATCCAGGTTTGGAGGATGGATGGGGTCCAGGCAGTCACAACACAGGACGCATGAAAGGAGGGATCTGAGACATGCAGTTGGGAGTGCACAAACACACACAGAGGCACAGACACAGAAAACAAGGGCAAAATATAACAAAAATGACAAACAATATTGTACAAAATGCAGACTGATATGCACGTATGTACAGTGTGTGATATATTTGTAACACACATAATATCAGTCATATATCATTGTTTTTGGTTGAAAACCTTGTGATTTGTGTATTTTTTGGTTTTGTTCAACTTTTTGGAATGCAAGTTTTCATCCAACCACAAGTGATACTAAAGAGATGCCAAAAATGCAGTGAAGGGCAGGAAATCTGAACATGACTGAGGCTTGATTTAAGCAAAAAGCTAACATGAGTAGCATCCACTGAATTACTTCAAACTGATGAGAAGCAGTGTGTCAAAAAATAAAAAAGAGATATCAAGCAAGGGGAAAGGTTGAAGAGCAAAAGTCAAAGATGATATAAGGAGCATTTGATGTGTCAATGCTGCCTCACGTTGCCTCCATTTCTGCTCCTCTGTAGTATGTACTCAGACACCTCCATATGCTATCATTAAACTGGCCTGAAGTAGATGTGATAGCCTCAACAGAATACAGACATTAATATCCCACTGTGAGTGAAGACTGATCTGAAGCCAGCAGGCCTTGTACAACAATAGATAACTAATTCACACCCTGTCTCCCTAAAAACAGACTGCTTGTCTGAATTATAGATAAGTTACATTTTGGGCCTTCTAAAACTGACTGACTGTTTTTATAAATGGTTGCTGACATTGTCTGCTTTTTTTGAAATGAAAACCTGTGTTTTCACTGAAAACAGACACACAGTCCCTACTGTCTAAGAACTGATCTAAAACCAGCATCTGCGCAGCCAGAGACACTGTCTGTATCTTTCTACAATGCGACTGTGTCCATTTTACATAATCTATGCTATTTTTATGTAAATAATTTATCTGTGGATATAGGCATATCAATATTTTATGTGAATCATTGTAAGTACGAGCTTATTTTACCAATGTGTATAAAACAACTTAAAGATTAGAAAGGATGGAGATGCCTTTAGTCTTTTCTTTGCTTGATCTATATTTTAATCAAAGAGGAGACTGGTTTCTGATTAATGTCATGCATTCTATTAACATTTTGTTTAGTTGGTTTGTATTTGTTCATATATTGAATATGGATGTAAGAAGATATGTAAAAACTGTAGGTATGTATGTGCATATATGTGTACATTCCTTGCCTATTTTTTCTCTCTTTGTACTCTTAAGGTTTGGTGTGCATAACTATGTGAACATCATTTCTACATACTTCTGTGTACTTTTGGTTCAGTTCTTTGTGGTTTAGGCTAGGTCCCTTGGTTCCAATTAAGGAAAATCATAATGCTGCAGCATACAGTGATATTTTAGAAAACTATGTGCTTCCAACTTTTTGGAAGAACAATTCGGGGAAGGCAATGGTTTCCCGAATTTGTTGTGGAAGAATTTGACTGGTCTGCACAGAGCCATGACTTTAACCCAGTCCAACACTTTTGAGATGAACTGGAACACCAACTGTGAGCCAGTCCTTGTTGTCCAACTTCACTTCTTAAGGCTGAATGAAAGCAAATCCTTGCAGCCAGGTTTCAATCTTGTGGAAAGCTGATAAAAGCAGCATATTAGTGCCCTTGGTTTTAGAATGAAATGTTCAATAAACTCCTGTGGGTGTAATGTCCACACACATTTGCACGTGTAATGCTTGGTTTGTGTATAACTGATAAATGTTCAATACAGAAAATAATCTCTTCATCTGACACACAAGCAAGGATGCACTGCCTCTCTCTCTCTCTGTCTCACCTCCGACTGCAGAAAGTGTGTCAAAGGCCGTTGGGGCTGTGCTTTTATAACACTCTATTTGGATTGATCTGTGGTAAGGCCATAAAGAACGGGGCCCTCCTCCCAGACCTCAATACATTAGCTGGCTAATAAGCTGCACTACATCACCAGCTGGCCTACTGAGGACCACTGGGATAGGGTCGTTTGTCCCTGTCAGCACACTGCTACTGGTCAGCCAGGGATGTGTGTGTGTGTGTGTGTGTGTGTGTATGTGTGTGTGCACGTGAGGAGAATGTGAGGATTTTTTTTAAATCTACTTTTTAAATGCATATTTCAGCTCTACTAGTTTTAGTTCAGTCTTTCATTTTGCAGATGTATAGTTTTTATTTAGTAGTTATTCAATTTTGAATTCTAGTATTTTTGTTAGCTATTTAGCAATTTTTTCAAAAAATTTTTAAAGAGTTTTTTTTTTTAAATTTGACCTCTGATTTCTAAAATTCAGTCTCAATTTTGTGTTGCATATAAACAAAATTCAAATCTGAAAACAATGGATGTTAATGTTTTGAAGAAATTTTCTAAGTAATTTTAATTATAGAAAAGACTTTTAATGTAGTTTCAGCATATTTCAGTGTTGTTTACATTTTTATTACAGTTACAACAATGCTGTTTCTCATAGGGGTTCTATAGCAATTTGGTGTTGCCCCCACCTTGAAGTTGGGGGATTGTGGAAGACAGATTTAAAAAGGAATGGTCAGATTTGGGTAAGATATCCTAATTTTATGTTCCAGTATTGTTCAATATAAAGCAGCTTGATTGCCTCTGCCCAAGTTTAGTTTCTTGGTCTTGAGACATCAAGATATCATCAGAGTTATTTTCTCAGAGTTAAGGGAGCTCCTCCAGAAACACAGAAGACATTAAACTGTTTTCATAGGCTCCTTATGAAAAGTAAACTGATCTTGATGTGTAAAATCGGTGAAGTGCCCCTTTAATCGTAAACTATCATGGTGGAATTATGATGACTATGAGTGCAGGTAACATAATGAGAATGTTTTTGAATGAGTGGATGGGTCCAAAATATAATCGACTGATTCTGTTCAACCAGATATCGCAACGTGAATAAGCTAATTGCACCTAATAATAAGCAGCAACATCTTCCTTCCACCCTACTCCTGTGTCCTTGAGCAAGACACTGAGCTAACCTCTGACCTCCTTATAGAGGGTCCCAGCACAAACAGAATAACTTCCCTGTAGTGATCAATAAGGAATTGTCTATAATCGCTACCTTAAAAAGTTTCCATTGCTTGCTGTTGTCTTAAAGGAATGGGGATTGAGGGATTCTATCTTGGGAATGAGGGGCTGCTTGTACAGTGAGGAGATGGATCGTCTGCCATCATCAGTGAATTCACCATTTGGGATCCATCGATCTTTACCTGGACTCCCTCGTGTCTCCAGCTACAGTGTGTCTCCTGCGCTTCAACTCCTCAGAGAAACGTCTCTTTCCTGCTGCCCTCCTCCTCGCCTCCTCTCCATTCACCCCCCATGAGATCCTCCTGTCCTTCTTCTCCTCCTCTAATGACTTGGACCTGAGGTCAGTTTATTTTGATTCCACCATTCATTGTTTTGTGTGTATGTGTGTGTGTGTGTGAGAGAGAGAGAGAGAGAGTATAGAGGAGACAGAGCATGCAGATGGACAGAAACACGCAGCGGTTGGCATGCAGGAAAAAAAACAAGACACACAGTGATAAGCATGCATAAAACAAACAAAACTAAGTGTAATTAAGAGAGAAGAGACTGGCTGACAATCAAAGCACCCTTAATATTTAAATAGAACATATGACTAGCCAATGAAGACTGACCTGAGTCGTCCCCCGGGTCGTTCTGATTGGATAGACATGTAGCTGGTGCTACTGAGGCGGGAGGCACTGCTGGCACGGGAGAGAGCTGACACGTCACTCATATCACTGTCTGACGATCTTGCCGACATGTTGTCGCTGCTGCGCCTCTGTTCTGCGTACATCTACAGACAGAGACGAGGAGGTGGAGGGTAGGAGGGAGATGATCATTTTGCTTAAGTTGAGGATAGAAAAGTCAACATACACATCATTAATTGAGTGCAGGTGGAGGGATTTTAGAGCAGATGGATGCTGACCTCCCGTTTGGTCTTGAGGTCCGTCTCGGGGTCATGGGAAGCTGAAGGCCGGTAGGAATGTACTTTCATCTGCAGCTGTCGGGCTCGCTCCTCTACTGCAAGAGCTGAGACGGATACAAAATGAGTGAGAGAAAAATAGAAAATGAAAACACAAAACATGAGTAACACTGGTGTATTCCAATGAGAGACTATAGGGAATGTCCTGAAGATGCAGGATCTGGTTCCTGACACTAGATGGAGCATGATGTGCACTGATAGTACATCAAGTGTCCATTTGATGAATGCTAGGAGACACAAAACTAAAAAAGCAAAAGGGAGTGTTCTTGAGACAAGAGTCCATTTTTGGTGACTAAAGATTTAATTCAGTCATTAAAAGTCATTGCCTGCTGTATTTACATACACAGCATAACAGAGCCACCAGATCCCCTCACTGTGGGGGTCAAGCAGACCTTTACAAGTTTTTCCTTTAATTTGTCACCCATTATTTACTACAATGTCTGATGACCAATGACTTCATTCTGCTCCCCACTCTCTCTGACTCCAAGTCTATGCCCTTGCATACACAGAACGTACCTTGCTCTATGCTGCTGCTTTTTGCAGGGAGCTGCGGCAGCTGCCTGCCCCTGCGACCTGATGAGGGAGTCCCCGTTGGAGAAGAGGGGCTGCAATGAGGGTGTGCTCTGACATACAACAACATAAAGACACAAAGAAATGGGAAAGAAGAAATAACAACATTACTACAAATCCATTCATCACTAAATGAGGTGCACCCCAAAACTGAATCACAGAATCAACAAACTGATGTCCGGCATTAAAGGTCAAAGGTCAAGTTGGAAGAGGATTGGATCACAATCATCAGTAAAGGTGCAGGAGAAGTAAAGGAGGAGCACTGAGTGTGATTACATACAGTATGCACAGTATTCCAGTATTTATACATATCCCAGCATAACATATTAACATAAAATGTTAACATGGAGAGAGGGTACATATATACAGTAAATATTTATATCTACAGCTTCACATCTGGATCGAAATATTTAAATATTTGCATCCACACAGCTCTCACAAAAACTTCATACATCACTGTTGACATATTTTTGATGTTTTCATGTCTGAAAATGGAGCTTTCAGATCATTTTGGGACATGGTGTGTACATTTGGTACTAGTGCATACAGGGTTACTACACTCAATGTTACAGAGAGGAAATCAGCACACGGAGGAGTAGAGGCATACTGCTGGCAATAGCATGCACCTGTCTGGCCGTGGCGAGTTAGTAGAGGACCCTGCCAGGGCTGTCTGGCCAAAGGGCCTCAGTGGGCCCCCTCTCCCCCTACTGCCCCTCAGGATAGAGGTGGGCTGTGTTGTGGATTTTCGGAGCTGATGCACTGGCAGTTGTCAGTTTGAAGAAGAGAAGACCAAACCAAACTTCGTATGATGATTCTGGGAAAACTTTAATGAAGAACCTTGCAAGGGAGAGCGACTCAAGGGACACCTCCTGTTCGTACGGTGTCCCCAAACTCGTCTGCCCTCACAGTCCAAAACCAGCCTTTAAGCCAATCATAGAAACTAGTTCGTCAGTTCCGAATCATAAACCTATGACCTAAATCTGTATCTTTGGTTTGTCTTGTTGCGTCTGATGATGACCTGCATTCTGGCCTTGGTTCGCCTGTGAGGCTCCTGGTTTATTAAATAACATGTGTTATCTTCTGTTTGAGAGAACAGAAGAGTACAGCTTGACATTCTGTTGTCCTGGTCAGTTATGGAATATCCATAACAGGCTGGATGCGACTGTCATCAGCAAATAAAAAGAAATGAAAATATAACACCTTAATACAGCAGAATTAAATCAAATGAAAATAACAACAAATGTTGCTCTTGTCGGGGCCCTGTGTGTAATACTGTTTAATCTGTGAAGGAGTCCATAGTGAAAAGAAATAAAAGGAATAGTTTGACATTTTGGGAAACACACATTCATTTTCTTGCCAAAATAAAGATGAAAAATTGATACCACTCTCAGATCCATACACTAGCAAGTATGAGGCTACTGACAGCAGATTTTTGATACCTTTGGACAGCATTAAAAGTCAAGAAACAGCAGCAGGCTAGCTGTTTCCCCCTGTTTCTAGTCTTAATGCTAAGTTTAGTTAGACAGCTGCTGGCTGTACAATAGTTTCATATTCATCCTGTTTCCAGTGCTAAGCTAAGCTAACAGGCTGCTGGCTGTAGCTTCATATTTGGTGCACAGATATGAGAGTGGTATCTTTCTTCTTCTCTAACTCTTGGCAAGAAAGCAAATATGTTCCCAAAATATCAAACTATTCCTTTAACAGGTAGAGTTTTTGTAGTGAACGTAGCTCCACTCCAGCCATGTAAACCACCAGCCTAACACTGAAACATCTACTGTAGATTGACAGCAAACTTCAATTAGTAATGTGGAATCACACACAAAAAAGAAGAAAAAACAACCACATGCACAATAGTAAACAAAAAAGTCTTATTGACAAAAAAGTATAAAAATTAAATTAAATCATCCTCATCACAAACACTGGACAGTGACCTGTAGCGTGTTCATAAAGTTTTTCTTCATGGCAGAAAGCTTTTTTGATTTTCAGCTAGCATTCATGGCTACATACTGCACAAGCTGTGACTGAAAAAACAAAACAAAATATCATATTGCTCCAGAGAGAAGAAAAGAGGTGACAGTAATGAGAGGAGATGAAATAAGGTGAGTGAGTGAATGAATGATCTTACCTGTCCCCCTCCAGGCTTTTTTTGCTGCCCCTTAGACAGTTTGGACTTGATGAATTGCTACACTGCCTGTTTTGACTAACAGCAACCACACACACACACAGAGAGGAAGAAAAAACAAACACGAGATGGAGAATGGCAAGTGGTACAACTGAAAACTGAATATTGACTGATATGTTGGATACAATGTAAACAGCTCACATTAAGACTTTACGGTTTGTTTTTTGTGGTTTGTAAAAGCAAAATAGCAGTATAAGTAATGCACATTCCACAAACTTTTTTTTTTTCCCCGCCAGCAACTATATCACAGCAAAGAAAGTGCTTCCAAGCCAGAAGTGGAGAAATTCACAGGTGCACAGCAGAAAGAGCAGGTGCAGAGTAACAGAGGGTTTACACAGCCTTAGACCACAAATATTTACAGGAAAATGGAAAGAAACAGTGCTGATCACAAGATTTGTGCAATGCTATCATCTACAGGGTGAGCTCTACGCTACAGGATAGGCTTCAGCGTGTGGGGGGGTCAGGAGGGTATAAGCAGGAAAGCAGAGCCGGAGTGCGTGTTTTTAAAGTGGGCACGCCTGGTACCTGTCTTCCTCAAGGGCCACATGTTCTACTAAGATCCTGGGTCTTGGGGGAGTCTTGCGGGGCAAAGAGTTGGAGCACCTAGAGGGGCTGAGGGGTGGGAGGAGGAGCATCCCGAGGTAGGAACAATGGGAGAGGTTGTTAGTGCGTAAAGGGACAGTCAAGGCTGTGTTACTGTGAATGCACTTTGACTTCATAACATCTGACAAAACAATTCACCTCGACCTGACGCAGGCTTTTAATCCAAGTCAGGTTAGAAATCTGAGCATAGACTCTTTTCATGGCAGACATTTTGACTTGTCAAAGCAGGAAAAGCACAGGTTAAGTGTTTTACGTTAGTGTTATTATTTACACCTGCGCTTTTCCTGCTTTGACAAGTCAAAATGTCTGCTATGAGCACTTACAAACAAGATATAACATCGTGGGAATGAACCTTGATGCTTTCTTGCTGAGAGTTAGATAAGAAGATTGATACCACTCTCACAGACATGAGTTGTATCAATCTTCTCACCTAAATCTCCGTATTTCCCAAAATACACATGCCATATGCACTCAGCCAACCCTCCTGTCGGCTCTATAACCTTGTCAGTCATTGTTCAGACTGCCTCTGCTGTTGGAGTATACAGTGCTGAACACTGCTGGTTTATTTTCTGTCTTTGAAATTAAAGACAGACTAAGCATTTTTTTTTTCCCACCATAAATCATTTCCTGAAGCCACAATCATCTTCCCCAATTGAGATTATAAAACAGTGATGTAACAGCTTCATGACTTTTTCAGAGCCAAGGTCAACAACATCCGCTCTCTGATGTCCTTTCCTCCAGTTAAATTAAATTAAATTTCCTCAAAATAAATAACAGAAAAACTGAAGCTCTCTTTATTGGCACTCCACACCAGATTCAGTCATCCCCCAGTCATCTCACCTTTGAGGGCCAGGATATCCCCCTTTGCTCCTCAGTCATTTATCTGGGTCTTAGGTTTGACCCTCAGCTGACTTTTGATGACCATATAAGACATGCAAAACCTCTTTCTACCATCTCAAAAACATCTCTAAACTCCGCCCCTCTCTAACTCTGTCAGATGCAGAGAAACTTGTCCATGTCTTTATCATCTGTAGACTGGACTACCCAAATGTGCTCTTCACAGGGATCCCTGGCAGGAGCATCCAGAAGCTCCACTATGTTCAGAACAACGCTGCCAGTATTCTGATGAGATGTGTGGAAACACAAACATATAACACCAATTCTGTTTTCATTGCACTGGCTCCCTGTCTCCTTCGGGATTGCCTATAAAGTCCTGCTACTAACATACAAATCCATCAAAGGACATGCGCCTCCCTATCTACAGGAACTGATCATACTACAAACCTCCACCTGCACCCTCAGATCTGCCAGCAGCTTGCTCTTCCAGGCCCCCAGTACTAAGCTCCACAGTAGGGGGGATCAAGCCTTCCACTCTGCTGCACCACGCTTGTGGAACAGCCTTCCTAACCATCTGAGGACAGCACCGACCCTAGACTCTTTTAAAAAAGGCCTAAAAGCCTTTCTATTCAGGAAGGCTTTTTTATCTTAACTCTTATTATTATTTTCTTTATGTTGTGTCTTCTGTTATTAATACCATACCACTTTGAGTTTCACTATGAAAAGTGAAGTACAAATTAAATGTATTATTATTATTATTATTATTATTACTATTATTATTATTTATTTATTTATTTATTTCAGAGTGCACATTCTAAACAGCAGGTAGATGTGTTTTATGTTTTTTATGTGTGGATGAGACACATGACATGAACTGGAGTGAAAACATGCAGCATCCTAAACCCAAAATGTTGAATCATTTAATCATGCAGTCCAGAAAAATACTGATTTAGAATCTGTGACCGAAGACAACTTCAAGAGTCTATGATGATTGTGTCTGTATTCATCTTTACAATAACTTATCATAATGTGTGCAAATGTGCAAATGACATTCACTTGATCCATTAAAATGTGTGAATGAATGTGGTTTGGTGTACAAACAGGCATGTTTTTCTTCTTTTTTTATACCTGTCTCTGTCAGGGGAGTGAAAGTTGGTGTCTGGTCTCAGACAAGTGGTGCTGGCACTCCTCACTCTGTCCAACGATGGCTGCAGGTCGCTGCACCGCCACAACGTGGCAGCAGAGAGAGGTATAGAAGAGGAGAAACAGAGATGGAGACAAGATGTACAAGGACAGAGGATGCAAGGAGAGGTGACGGGAAGAAGAGATTGTGAAGAATGTGAGAGAATGAGAACAAAAAGGTAGTGAGTGGGAGGCAGACAAAAGAAAATACAGATAAAGACCGAAAAAGAAGGATTATGAGGGGTAATGTGAAAAAAGAGAGGCAGGAGTAGATAGAGAGAAAGAGGGAGAGACAAAGAGAGAATAAGGAGGGCCATCAGACAGTGCAGTAACATGTAATGGCTCTGATGCTGTATCTCCATTTATCATAGCCAGTCATTCCTCGCGGCCATACACTGTGAGACCACTCAAATGGAAGGTTGGTGGGTTGCCATGGGAACCAGGTCTAAGTGGAAGAGGGAACTGCTTGTAAGTGTGGATTGAGGGAGTGAATGAGTGAGGAGGAAAGGAGAGCAGCCAGCACTCACTTTACTCTCTGCTGCATATGCTCACAGCTGTATGTTTGTCGTTTGTCACGTCATGCTGCTCTGTGACAACAGTTACTTTCAACAGATGGTTGGCTGCGTGCCATCGCATGACATTGCATATAACGTTTCAGGCCAAATGCCTCACATGGCAACAAGGGCTTAGGAGTTTAGTGGTTGTTTAATGCTCTGCGTTTGCCAGTGCATGCTTAAGCCTCCATGGTGTGTTGTCACCCGAAAAAGGAGGAAAGAAAATGTTTTGGGGTGGCGAGAGGACAAGGGGATGGGTGTGTTCTTACCTAACCGTGACCTCATCAGTGAACCTGAGCACACGGTGTGTAAGGATGCTACGAGGCATGGTGCTGCCCCCTTCTTGCCTGTGGGGTGGCTTGTTCTTTAGGCATGCGGGAAGGGTGGAGCTGTACGCCAGTGCCCCGCCCACGACAAGCGGGAGAGACCCGCGTGCAAAGGAAGGCAAAGGAAAAACAAAATGACACATGCAACTGACAGAAATAAGCAGAGACAAAATAAGTGAAGGTTGGGGAGGGAGCACAAGAGTGAAACTAAGCAGGCTTCATGCAAAATGATCAGAAGAGACAGCGAAGCGACATTCATATCATGGTGTAACATAAAATATGGTTTCCTTCTCAACTTCCTGTTCACAGTTTACATTATAAATCTGTATCGGGATGCTGGTGATCACCAGAAACACCACACAGAGCAAATGACTTAATGAACACATGAGATGAAGCACATCCTGCTGTGACCTCAGCATGAGGAATTCATTATGTAAGAGTATAGAGAGAGTTCCTCTTGCCCTCCCTGTGGATTGACCCTACACACACATATGGGGAGATTACATGTAATGCAGATTATATAACACAATCTAAAGATCTAAAGCCATCGAGACTGCACGTGGTGAGAAAAACCAAGCTACATCTATCAAATGTATAGGAGTGCCACAAAATGGATTAAAGCAGAGAAAGAGAAATGGAGGAAATTACTTATGTAGGTCTGTCTGTCCAGTGGTCATGTGGCTAGGGATGAGATATTACAGTAAATCTGACAGATGATGTGCATGTTTTTTTAAATGCTGCTACAGAGGTAGCAAAAAGAGTGAGAATGTGTTTTCTACATGTAAATGTGCTCTGAGTAATCTGGTGCAAATTATGATGCTAAAGATCAACATTTGATATTAAAAGACAATACTAATAGTTTTACATGTTATAGCTCATTAACTGCAACTCACAGATTCTTTACATTACTTGTATAAGTTTTAGACTGATTTCCAGGCAGGCATTATTATCCATTCAGTTAGAGGGGTACTGCAGTGATTTAAAATTGCACTTTCATAGTCAAATATGGTGAAGCAGAGGCAACGATATCCCAACTATTGGTCCTTAATATGGGTAAATCTCTCTATGTCTTCCAAACTCCACAGTATAGTTTGTAACACAGGCTTTTTGTTATAAATGTGTGGTCTCCTTTAAAGCCACAGAAGACATCATACACCTGTTTTCCAGATGCTGTAGTTCTCCTCAAGAGTCTACATTTATGCTAGCGGCTCTGTTTGGCTGTACTTGGTCACAGTGGTGCTTTGAGCTAAATGCTAGTATCAGCATGCTAATACGGTCACAATCAAAAGGTTAACATGCTGATGTTTAGCAGATATGTTTACCATATTAACCATCACAAGTGTGCTAGCATGCTAATTAGCACTAAACACACAAGTACAGATGAGGGTGATGGGAATGCCATTAGTTTGGCAGGTATTCGGTCATAAACCAAAGGTATGGACAAAGTGATTTTTTATGATGAGGGGAGCATGAATATCTGTACCAAATTTCATGACAATCCATCTAATTGTTGTTCAGTCTGGACCAAAGTGGTGGACCAACTGACTGACCTACATGTAGAGTTGGTTGGTCTACCGTCTAGCCATGCCTCTAGCCTGACTAGTAACCAACTACACTTGAAATGTGGTGGTGATCAGTACGTGTCAAAATGTTTCCTTGTTGTTGCATTCTGGGACACTCAACATCCTGGCCTTGAGATTCAGTTAACCATTAAAAAGAAGTGACCAAATTCTCATTATAATCTTCACAATGTCCATGTTTGCTTGTTGTTTAGCCTGCGGGTTAGACTATCTGACAACATTGCTTTTGAATGCAAAGCTTTATTGGCATTTGTCTCTCAAAATCCAAATAAAAGAGCTCCCCTGACTGCACCAATGACTTCCTGTTTTCACTGCAACCTAGAATCAGTCTAAAAACCTCTCCTATGTTTTGAAAAATGTCCAGAAGTGATGTATAGAGGTATATATTGATATATAGACATATATGTGATTTGTATTTAATGGGCAACAACATGTAAAAGCATAGGTATTTTCCTTCAAAGGACTGAAAGATACAGTACAGAGGGAAAAAGCAACACATACTATTTAGTTAGTTAAAGCAGCTCCATGACAAAGCAACTAGGCACACACTCCGACCATAGCAAGCACAAGCAGCACAGTGGTCTGGGAGACATGGGCATTTATTGCGTCGAACACTGCCGCAACAAAATGGCCCACCAACTCCACAAATGAATCTGGGAAAGCTGGACAGGAACAGAAAAGGGTACGCAAGACTGCCTTTCAAGCTAAACGCTTACCTGTAAATGTCTTTATGGATACCATTTACTAACAGGGGCATTTTGGGGGGGAGTGTGTTGCTGTATCTACCTACGCCCCTGGTCGTATAGGTGGAGATCATGCACGTAAAGCAAGACAAGAAAAAAAAAACAAGGTGGGAAAAGTATACAACTGCTGAGAGTGACCACATCAAATGCAAAAAATAAAAGAAATTAATCAAAAAGAGCTTTGCCTTCTTTGAGGTCAGCCACCGAGCGGCTCTCTAATCCCCTCACAGAGTGATCGGTGTGTTGTGTGGGTTTTTATGAGACAATAGAGAATGCCTTTGAGTCGGATATGAATTTATGAGTGTGCAACTACTGTACTTGACGCTGATGTGACACAATTTTGTGTACATGCAGTTGCAAAAAAGCAGACATACACACTACAGTATGTACAGTACATTCAAGATAATCAACACACTCTGCATCGAGAATATCAACATTAAGTGTGTTAAAATTAAATTATTAAAGTATAGTGAGGATGGAAATGATGATAAAACGGCATATAGTATTAAAATAAAGCTGAATGGTGGTTGTTGTCATTTTTTTTCTTTTTACCTGTTTGTGTGCAGGCACTCGGCACTCCCGCCGCGGATAGACCTGTGCATCTCCAGGACCTCACTGTCATTGCCATGACGATGGGTGAACAAATGAAAAACAACCCGAGAAAACACAACAGAAGAGGATGGCAACTCAGACAGGCATGTGAATTTATGAATGAGAGAAACCAGGAAATCATAATTCTGAGATTTCAGTCAAGTCTGCATTCAAAAGTACAGAATGATACAACAAACTTAGTATGTTGCAATCACTAGTTTCACACTGTTAGTAGTATTAGTAGAAATTAGTTTTGTAAAAGCACATTACGCACACTTATCAACCAAAACAAGATTCAAGTGCTCACTAATTACCTTACTGAATGAACCACAAGGAGCACTGATCCAATGTGTGTGCATCTTGTTCTTTGTCATATTTTTTACAACAAATTTCCAATCACCAAGTGAACTTAAACACATCCTCATCCCCCTGTCCCCCAGAGACCCCAAAAACAGGTTACCTGTCCTCAGAGTATTCATAGTCCGAGTCGCCGGAGCGCTGATGCTCCAAGTGGGAGTCGTGGTAGCGGGAGGGGGAGTGGGAGTGGTGGCGGTTTTGGTGGATCTCATCCAGACTCCTGATGGAAATATCAAATTAATGTATGTACAACAGAGGTATATACACAGAGTTAGGAAAGAGTAAAAAATATCTAAATTTAGAGTTTGTGATTCGGACTATCTAAGAATGAGAATGCAGCATCAACATGATGTTATTAGAATTACATAACCTACAGTCAACACACCTATACAAAATGACTATCATTTCTGATCTGTGGCAAAAACTGTAGTGACAAATAATTGGTCTTTGTCTGATGGTTCTCTGGTATTGGACAGCAATTAACAAGTTTTACTGTACGTTAACATATTTTACATTCATCCATGAAAGAAAATATGTCTTTCCAACCTACTAAAAAAGAATAAATAACTAAGAATAGGCCTAATCAGAGGTGAGAGCATTACTGTAATTTAATAAGCTACAGTGACAGAGCTGAATGTAATGTTAGCAAACCACTTCTACTTCTTTTTGACTGACATGTAATATGTAAACTCCAGTCTATAAATGCATGTATATTAAGAGGTACAACTAAAGATAACTATTATGATGAACTGATCTCTGCAGGATGCTTCACCGATGGACAATCAAATGCAGCAGAAGCAACACATGTGTGATGTGTGTGACATGGAGGAAGAAATAGATAGATACTACATAGCACTTGAGATTGCTAATAGAAAAATAACAAATTAAAAATTTGTCAGTTGAATTAGGTCTACCAGTCCTGTGCATTCACATGGGGTGTATCATCACAGGGCTGCTCAGTCCAAACTTACATAATTTAACAATGATGACCCAAAGCTAAACATATGGTTAATATGTCAGGATGATAGTCACACTGACATTAACATATTTCCAGCTGTCAGAAGAGTTAATAACATTGCCACACCAAAAGCCATAAACAGAGATCTGTAGTGTTTGGTGATGATTTAGCCATAAAGTATTGAGATTAAAAAGCTTTGATAAGCACATGTTAACAAGCTACACTGATTCTCTGACACATATTGTATACAGTGTAGTCAGGGAGCGACAATACCATGAACATACACACTGACACTGTTGTAGACCACACATCCTTTGTTCTGCTGATGAAAAAGCAAAACTGTCTGATGCTAGGGAATGTAATCTGGTATGCATATTTAAGACGCTACAGTAAATTTACCTTTAAACAACACTGAGATCATTGAAATTAAGAATTTACTGGCTGTATGGAGCTTATAAACTACGTTACACTAGTCTACTGTCACCACAGACAACACACTCTCCACTGACAGTTCACCAGGTAGTGCTGGCAGGTGATCCTGACCTTTGCATGGGCACATGTGCGGGTCGTGACCGCGCCCTGCAGGAGTCCTCTCTGTGAGGAGACACCGAGCGGGAGCGGTGCTGGACGGGTCGCTGCTGCTCAGGCACAGCCAGCGTACTGCCTCGCTCTCTCTCCCTGGAGTTACGCTCTGCACCTACACACCACACACACATACAAGGGCAAAAAAGCAAAAATCACACACACACACACACACACACACATTCATACAAACATGTTTGTTGATTCATCGAATCATATGAATACAACACACACAAGCATGGACACACACATACAAACACACCCACACACACACACATCCAGGCATTAGTTGTGTGTCCTTTGATAAGGATGCACTAGTTGTGAGCGTTGTACTACTAACTACCATTACAGATGCCATTCTCTTACAGACTGTAGAACATCACATCAGGATGTTTTACAGGCAAATGACCAGCTAGCAAACAGGTTAGCCAGTCATATGAGCTAGCCTGAGTAGCTGACTGTTTCCGCAATGTTTCTGTCAGACCTGCATCTCTAAACAGTTGTTTAACCTGCATGGAGTGCCAGATGATAAGAGAGATCAGATTTTTAACTCAGGGATATTTAACCACTGTAGCGGCAAAGAGGGTGGTGTAGAAAATAATGAAGATATGAAATGGTAAAGATAATACAACAAATGCATTACTATGGTTAATATATACTGAAGCTGTAATGGGTTAATATACTTGCTACAGGTGTGTTCATGACTCAAAAATGTGAAAAAGGTGTGGATAGATAGATGATTTTACAACATTCTTGGCCCTCCACATTACAAAATTAATAAATTAGATGTGCGATAGAGTCGCTTGCAAAAAAATATTTTAGGTGTCCAGACTTCTGTAAGTAAAAGCCATGCTAATTTTCTCCATATAAAGCAGCATTTGGAGCTATTTCCCGGCTTGGATGGGCATGAAACTCTCATGATTGAATCATCAGTATCAATTAATAACACAATATCTGGTTCATTGATAAAAAGTAAAAAGTAACTGTGACTCCCAAAGTGCATTTATGTTACATACTGCTCTAACAACAAGCAGAAGATAAAGATATCACTGTTTTACAACTTCAGCTTAATTTAATTCAGTTTTGGATTCTGGGCAAAAATTCTAATTCATTTGGTTTTGAATTCACTAAAGCTCTGATTCTCTACCTCTGATGCCTCTGACTGGCTTGTTCTCCATAGCAACAGCAGCTGAGGCTCATGAGTATTATAATATTTAAAGCCACCCATCATAACATATGATTATATATGTCAGTTTGGCATAAATGTAGATTCTCAGAAATGAAGTTTCTGAAGAAGGAGAATTCACACTGGGGAAAAATACTTCTGAAACCAGCAACTATTATCTTTATCCGTTTACAGTATCCAAAAAATCAAATAATTTCCTGATTGTGTACACTTTCTGACAGTCATGTCGCTAACCTCAACCATCTGGCATTTGAAAAGGCCAAAAATCTATTACTATCTTAAAACAGGCAGGTCTACATTTGAGTGACAGGAAATGAAGCCACAGCAGAAACAGTCAAACAACAAAGCAGTTGTAGTGACTCTACTTGCCAAATAATACACAAATTTAGCTTCTACTGTACATTAAGTCCTTTCAGTGAAGTAAGCAACATCGGGGCAGGACTAGACACATGCAGAAGAATGGCAGGAGACTTAGTGGAATGGCAGTGAACTACTGTAGCTCTACAGTCTTACATGCACTCAGTGCTTCAAGTGTTTCTACGGCCCAGCAGAAGAGGAGAAACTGTTCACTGCAGCCTCAGTGAAGTACAGTACACTGCTAAACAGCAGCAGTATAAAGACTGTACACCACAATACTGCAATTCAAAATCAGCATTCCGGTAGCAATATGATGAATTGCAAAAGTCTTTGGAGTGTTGCCTTTCGCTGATACAGCAAAGATTAATTATTTTAATTTGGGTGCAATTTGTTCTAAAACATACAGTGGAGCCAAAAGGAGGTTGGAAGGTTTGGGAAAAACAGATGGAGGGAGGATGCAAGAAGATGCTTTCTCACCCAGTGCTGGACGCCTACAGGCTACTACAAGGAAATGCTCAGTAACCATGCCCCCCACCCACCTTTAGTCACTATCAAACCATCATCAAACTCTGTATCAATGATGCGATGAGACCCTGCACACACACACACACACGTACACACAACATACACACACACAGGAGAGGGTAAGGTCGAGAGGTTCTGTGTGTCCATCTCCCGCACTGAGAGACGAAAAATAAGAAGCTCAGTAAAGGAAAAGTTGACAACTACACACTCAGATCTATTGTAGGTTCACAGAACAAACAAATATATATACATAGAATTTATGTACATATACTATGTACAGGTGGACATACTCTGTAGTTTCTTGCTGGGGCTGTCTCCATGGACGTGTCTGCGTGGGAGGTATGGAGAGGGCTGTGGCAGAGGTATAGAGGACACGTCATGCGTCTGGAGTTTATACCAATGAGGAATGTCATCCAGCAAGGCAGTCTCCAGCTCTATCAGGATCTGAGAGAGGACAGAGAGGGAGAGGGTAGACACTTTATCTGTGGTTTGGTTTATGTGTTTTGAAATCTCTTGGACCTTTTGATGTTGAGCTACATTATCCATATGTTTGCAGTACCAAGAAATAAAGGTTATTTAAAGGCAACAGAAGACAAATTAGACCAGTATGAAGATAATGTTTGGACATGGTGTGTCTCCCACCTCGCCCAGGAATTCGCTCTCCTCCTCCTGGACCCTGGGCTGGTCCCAGACAGTGATCTCTAGCATGCGTTCTCGGAAGTCCCGTCGGTGAACGTGGGGATATAGGAAGGTCTGGTTCCACTTGGGCTCGGCGCTCTTCTTCACTGTTTTAGTCCGTCGTTTACTCTTATCACTAGAACAGAGGCCATAACACCCAGAGTTTAGATCATGAGGGGGGAGCATGTCTCTCAACTTAATCCTTAAGATGGTATTTTTTTAATAACAAGTATGGATAATGGTACATTTATGGCAATAAATATGCTCTCCATGCAATGGTACTCATGAAAGGGACCCACAATGACCTCACCTTCTATCAGGCAGGAAGTACATCTTGACATAGGGGTTCCGAGGTCGTCCGTCTGGTCGGGGTGGCAGGTCTATGGCTTGAAGGACGTTGACGATCAACTGATGGCCCACTTTGTCATACCACAGTTTCACCTGTAACAATTTGTGAAGAAAGTGAACCTATACCCATATCTATACACATCAACAAGAGGTGATATAGTATTTCAACTCCAAATCCCCAATGTATTCCCTTGCCCCTTCCCCATTCTCTTCCAGGTACTCACAGAGAGCTGTCCAGGCAGTACCAGAGGAAGGTCTCTGAGGGTCCCGGGGCTGGTAGGGGACATCACTGATATAGAAGGACGGTCCATTTTCTGTGACTCAAAGGAACTGGAGCCTGCTGAAGGATGGAGAGCACACCAGATGTTGTTATAAACCATAAGAAAAGGCACTACCAAGATTAGAAAGAATAAGCATTACGTCAAGTCTAGAGTCTCTTATTTCTCTTCAGAACCTACTTACATAGACAATAAACTCTGGTAATAACATACAGTATATTGGCAATAAAGCTGCCCACATAACCACTTACTAGATTCTAGAGGAGGGTGGGATGACTCTGGGATTCTTGGGATGTCTCTGTGAAAAACAAAAGAGAATTGCTGAACTTGAAATTTACTATACATACATAAAGCTACTTGGAATATAAAGACACAATCAGGACTTCAGTGAACATTCATCTTTGAAAAATGAATGAGTAGCAGGCTCATGTCAACCAACAGTTACATGGTAGGTATAAGAAGAGCAAGCAGTCAATCAAATGCACATTTACATTTTAAACATAGTGAGTAGTAAAGGAGAAAAGGATAACTGGAATGAGGGATATTTGTCTTGGATGTTCAGGATTTCAAGGAAGGCATGAGGGGAGGGGGTACCACCCATCAAATCAACACTACTTACTGATATGCTCTATACACTTTTCTCAAGAAGTTTTTGGACATAATTCGGTGGATAGAGCTTTTAGATAAAGGAAGGAGACATATCAAAAGTATCTGTCAGAAAAAAAATAAAACCATCACTCAGGTAGTTTATATGATCATTATTACACATATTTATCTTACCCGATAGGTCTTGAAACAACAATTTCCACTTGAGGCTCAGCCTTGGATTCAAGGATAATATTGTACACTTCTTTCTTGGTTGCTCCTGGCAACGACTTCCCATTCCACTGCAACACCTCATCACCTGGAACCGAGATGGCCAACATACATAGTGATGATCCAGCCTGAGGCTCATCATTGCATTTGCTGACAAAGACTAAAGTAAAGTAGGTGCTCTCAGAGAATTAAACTTAAACTTAAAAGTGGCACTGAAATTTGAATTCTGCTCACTGTTTCATATATGGAAATATAAACTATAAAGATACTGCAGCTAGGTAGCATATTTTTCTTTCAAAAGAGGTTAAAATTTTATTTGTGGAAACAGCTTCTTATTCGTGGACACAGCTTCTTAGCTTCATGCTACTAGATGGACCTTTCCCATGTCATCAGACCATGGAAGCCACATATGCCATGAACGTTGATGCAAGATGTTTTCCCGCTTTTTCAATAAGCCAACATAGCATTGGCATTCAGCTTTAAGCCATCTAGCCGTTATAACATTCAACATCTTGGACGACTTGCCAGCAATCTAGGCTAAATAGCTTCAACTCAGAAAATGGACACTCCACTTCTGAAATGGACGCTAGTTAGCCTGGTTTGCTTATGTTAACACAGATTCCCAGTAGATTTGATCAAATTCCCAAGGTAACATATGGAGTAGTGACAGGGCTACTTGTTGCTGTGAGTTTTGACAGTCTGGTCATTTGCCATCACCACATGTGGACCCATGAAAGAGAGACCACTAACACTAGTTAGACTCCGTTGGATACTGTGTAACAAACACAGTGCTGAAAGTGATGACTCAGTTTGTGATGTCATAACGTGAACGAAAGGTAACATCAAGTGGTAATCAGCGCAAATGTTAGAAAGTTAGAAAAGTGGAAGTTAGTTTGCTAGATTCCTCTTTCTGCATGGAATACAAACTTAACAGCACAATGGATCCTCCAAAATATTGAATGTTGTAAAGAGATAAGGGATATTATGAACTATTTTTTGTGTCTGCCCACAAAGATATTGCACCAATCCCATATCCACACTGTCAGTCAGTACTACAAATTCATGCCCCCTGGAGAGCACTAAGGTAGCTGGAGATATCACAGTAAAAAATTAATGAAATTTAAAATCCTACTTTACAGTAATTATAATTTTGTACATTACACAAGTCAAAAAAAGCAGAGATATATGTACCGACTTCTGATCGTTTCAGTTCAACTTTAAAAGTCAGCTTCACAATTATACTGTTATCAACCAAGTATACACAAGGTACTACAGCATCTTCTGCTTAGGAACAATATGTTCAAGGGATTCGCACCTGCTCGTAGGTGTCCCACGACATCTGCTAGGCTGCCTTTCTTGACTTTGGTGATGAAGGCCCCAAGTCTCCCTGTCTCTGTCATCTTTCCTCCTACCACCTGCACACAAAGGGGAGACAAAAGAATGGAAAGGAAAAGAGGTACATGTTGGCAGGCTTAATGGCATTTTCCTGTTTTCTGCAGGACGCAGTAATTGCTCAACAGGAACTACTCTACACACAGGTGTCTTGGAATACTCTTCAGCGTTCAATGTCATCCAATAGTATACTACAGCTTTCACAGGAATTACACAGCATTACTATTCCTGTTTTCATTCCTAACATGATCTGTTTTCTCTGTAAATTCTCTTCATCTGGCATTCCACTAAATCTAAAACAGACACTAACAAATTATTTATAGGTTTGGTTTTTACACAGGTCTTAATGTGAATGATTCCCTGCTTACTTTTAAGCCGAGGAGAGAGCCAGCTTCACGGGGCATGGCAGACCTCTTGCTTAGCGTGATGCGTCCAATCAGGTGATCACCCTCTTTGGATGGCTGCCATGTAACTGGATGCTACAGGGACAGAAGATAGAGAGGACAGTTATGAGGAGGTGTGGTGAACAAAGGAGGGAAGAATGAAGGGAAAACAGAGAGGAGGAAAGGAAGGACAGGTTGAGAAAAAAGAGAAAGAAAGAAGTAAAGAGGGCCTGGAGTGACACATTAATGCTGTTGTTTCAGTTTTTGTTTCATGTTTCATTGTTTCATTGTTTCATGCACTTTGAAACTTGCATGTGTCTGCATGTGAGGACTACATGTAGGTGTATGTAAGTGCATCATACAAAAACTGTGAATCTGCCATGTTTTGCTGAAACTTACATGCCACACTGCAGGATCTAGAGGATGACAGTCCCAGTCACCTGCAGGGAGACAGAGAAAGATTGAGAGAAAATAGTTACTTGGTCTCTGTCAGCACGAAAAAGGTATGTACAGTAAATTTATATCATACTCTAAGGTCCATGGACCCCATTGGAAATAATTTGCTATAAATTACTTGCCCCAAGCTGTGCAATAAAATAATACACCTTGGGACAAAGGCAGCTAATAAAATGAAGGCTGTACCTCTCTCAAATGACACCATGAGGAGGAGAATTGAAGAACTCTCAGTTGATATTCAGTCACAGCTACTGGATTGATTGTGTTCCTGTGAGAAATTTTCTATTCAGCGGGACAAATCAACAGACATTGCCAGCACGGCTTAGTTGATTGTTTTGGTTTGCTATCCGTGGTAAGGGAACATTTTGGAGGACTTTCTGTTCTGCAAGAAGGTACCTGGGAGGACAACGGTTGAGTACAAATGCTGTGAAGTTGAGTCCAAATGCAATTTGAATAAAGTGACCCTCTGTTTAAAAGTATATGTGGTATTAACATGATTCAAATTGAAACATGTTTATTTTTAGCACTATGACACAGGTCTGAAATATTTATGTAGGTTGAAAATTTTTAGAATACAAATAGTTCCAATGGCATCTAACAGTACAAATGGTAGTACACATATGCTTAATCAATGTTATGATTATGAAGGGGTCCTTGGAAAAACCCTGGCCCCTGGCCCCAAAAAGTTTGAGAACCCCTGCTCTAAGGCTTCAATTCCAGGTATGAAAGACTGAGAAAGATATGTCTCAAATGAGACAAAAGAAAGATTAGGATACAGTTTAGGGTAATGTTGTCAGGGTGTCCCCCAATCATCAATTCATTTGTTTGAAGTTTGTCATAGAATCTACTATATATGGCACTCTGGATAAGATACCTCATTGGTTTATATTCCCATTGTTTATCTTGCCCTCCTGACACACTGGGCACTTCATACACATGGTATGGGACCGTCTCCTCAGGCTGGCTGGTATGTCGGAAACCAAGACGCTTATTACTCGACGAGGGACATCTCCACAAACTTTGACACTACTTTGACACTGGCTCAACTATACTGGACCTTATGTCATATGAACTCATTGGATAGATTCAGCTAATTCTACCACTGTTGGTTCATGGACAGATGGAATAGGATTTGCCACTTATTCATAAACAGTTTTATTTTTAATTACTATTTTAATCCATCATCGTAAATGACAGAACTTTTGTTTATTTCTATTTTTTCCTTCATTTTTGTATTTACACTTCCAGAACCTGTGCCTTTTCTTTTATGTCCCATGCAGGGGAGGTAGGAGGGGATTTGCTGTTTGTTCAACACCCAAAAAAATCCATTAACATAATAACAAAGGAAAAGAAGAAAGAGGGGGGAAAGTAATGCAATAATGCAATTAATTTATGCAAATTGCAAAATACACTTCAAATATACTTCCCTAAATGAAATCATAATAAAAATCTATCTATAAAATTCAATGATGTAATGTACAGTGCTCACATACATAATATGTGCATACAAGATTTTTTTTTAAAAATTATCTCTTAGGGCTGCAGGGGATCCATAGTTACATAAGTATTCCAACTTCTACATAACTGATGAAACTCCCTGACTTTAATTGTTTGGAATACACCTCACTTTTAAATTAAATTGTTAAATAGAAGTTAAAACAGCCATAAATAAATAAAAGTTATACAATAAGCGTATTGAAAAAAGGCAACACAAGCAGTCTTGGAGAGCTGATATAAAAAAAGAGAAAAAAAACTTCATTCATAGTCAGATGAAGTCACTTTGCTTCAAGCTGGTTTGTCAAACACTCATGCAAGAGCCTGTCCAGGGGCAGAGACACCAGTGACTGTCAGTGTATCCCAGCTCTCATTAACACTGACAGATGGTCAGCTCAAGTACAGGAAGTTACAGTAACTGGCCCAGCATCAGATCAGAGCAGCCTGTGAGATTCATGGCCAGTATTCCACCTCAGGAATAAAACAACAGCATAATGACATCAGACGGGGATTTAAAGGCTCTCAGGGGACTTTGAAGAACTTCAGTTTTAAGGTAAGTGAAATGTGCGTGCCTGGCACAGAGTGAGGCCAATGATTCAGCTGAAGTTCATGGCAAAAGAAAACAGGAAGGAAGTGAACGGAGCTTAAACTTAATGGAAAAAAAGAACACATCCATAAGTCAAAAAAACATTTATATTAATATTCAGTGGGAACCAAAGGGAAAATGACTGCTCTATCTGACAGGTTAGCCAATAAGAGCATAAGTGATGGAGATAGTGGAAATCAGGAGAAAAAAAAGTCTGAGTAGACATGACTGTAGTGCTGCTAATCTGAAATCTTCTGAAGTCCACTGAGAATGCTTGAGAGGATAAATGTTGACTCCACACTTTGAACTGCTGAACAGGCATTTTTGGTTTTGGAGGATGAACACACTGGGCAGATTACAGAATCTGGGCTGCTCTTCTAACTGATGCTACATCAAAGCATCGGCTCTTTGCAGGTATTAATGTAGTATTGTTCTTGATAAATACTCTGTGTGTGTGTGTGTGTGTGTGTGTGTGTGTGTGTGTGTGTGTGTGTGTGTGTCCTCCTCCACTGCTCCATCTGCTACTTCACCATTTGCTGGAACAAAAATGAACAAAATCCCACACACAGCCTCTAACATCACATAAACAGAAATCTCTACATCACATGATCTTGAACTCCCATCAACTCTCCTCCTCCACATGGCCTAAAAAAACCCTAAATACCAACATGTGCTAATTTGATAAAAAAAAAAAAAAAAAATTGTCTTCTGTCTTTAACATAATTTCTACTATCAACACAATTTACTCATTCAGTGTAATTAATATCAACCAGGTGTTCTGAGTTCAATTTATTCTAAGCAAACCAAACTAAACCAGGTGTATGAATTATGCTAGCAAGCTAGGCTAAGAAAAATATCAAATAAAATGACGAACCTTTCACAACACATTGAAGGTCTGCTTCACAATGGCAGTAAAGTAAAATAAACGATACAATAAGTCCATAAAAATATTATTAGAGATGAGAGGAGACATCTCTACAGGAGGAGACTACTCAACAGGTGGGGATCATGACAGACCAAAGGTCATAGATTTGAATCTTGGAACAATTAAAAGGCATGTGTCAGCAAATGTTCTTTAATTTTGCTGCGTTAACACTTAACTGTATGCCATCATGTTACCAAAAATAAATAATGTACATTCATACAGAATTGATATTTTTGTTTTGTTTGTGCTAATGGTAAGAAAGGAGTCTGTTCTGTCATCAACTTTAAAAGGTTTTGCACAAGCGTTTCTTTGGTTTCATTATGTAGCGCAGTCATCATGTGAAACTCTGTTTACTTTGTTAGTGAAGACACTCTTGTGTGATAAAACAGCAGTATATGTCAATCTGCATTTATGTGTGAATAAGAGAGAATCTTACTGTTGCAAAGAATATATTACCTGTTTTGTTCAAGAGGATAATTTTGCCTTTAAGTCATATTTTACCTACTTCTATAATGGAAGATATAATGTACTGTAAAAATGAGACTACTGTTTTTATCAGTAGTATTGTTGCGATATAGCTTACGATCATCAGCGGCAGTACTGGGTCCACTGTGACTGACTGGGCAGCACTCCAGTCACTGAGAAAGGAAGAAATCCTGCACCATCTTTGATTCTACATGGATATTATTAACTGGACACAGGAAGAGATTTTTCTTGGTTGGAGTGATTTGTGTTGTTTGATACTTTGCACATGCCTAATGTCATTTTTTCCTACTTGGAAGGTTGTTAACATCACTGCCCACTATCATCCAATGAGTTTGTATTTTCAGTTTATCATAACAATTTTAATTAACCCCTGAGTGACTGAATACTTTGATTTTGCTTTTCAGGATCATGGTTTGTACTATGATGGTGCTGGATCAAGACTACAATAAAGACTGATATCAGAAAAAAATAAAAAAATCAATTCTGAGCATCAGGTTTTGGCATGAGTACCTCAGAGATAAATAGCAGTTTGCTATTTGCACTGATATTCTACATTCCTGAAAAGGCAGACGACACACTGCACACTGAGTCAAAAGGCTGTATTACAATGCCACAAGACCTGTTGTCTTATAACTGACTCAGTTTTCTCAACTATAAAAAAAAATCTCATTCCACATCATCGCTTTTGCTTGCTGCACCTACAGTATAGCAAAGCAAGTTCATGTTCATGCTCATTCTCTGTGGACCACTAAAGTAATTCTGGAATTACAATAGTGGCTAAAATGAAACACACTGGGACCAAATGTCATCCCCGACAGAAGACTTCCCCTTCCATTTCCTCAGAACCATTATCACTTTGTTTTTTTCCTTTACACCACGGAAGTAACCCAGTTACACTGAATCGCTCCCTCCTTCCATTTTACTTCAAACACTGAGTCAAAGCTGCTGTGTCATTAAAGGCCCAGTCTGGAAGATTCACTGGTATATACGGTGGGTTGCAATTTTTTGGGCAGAATGTGAAATACTGTGTGTGAATACTGTTTTACAGTAATTTTGAAGAGAATCAACTGTTCATACATGAATATTACATAACATCCTCTTATACATCATGTCTGTTTTGTGATAAGTGTTTAAAAATCACAGCTTGTAATCCGAGAAATGTGTACGCATAACCTCAAACCTCAATTCTTGTGTGCTGCATTTAATCCATTTATTGTCAAGCCTTTTTACTTGTCAAATATAGTTGACTCACTGTATAAAAATAACATTAACATTTACTACATAATGTCTAAGGCAAAAAAGGTATTCAACCTCATAATGAGTTATGATTATGTACACCGCATGGTTTAAAAGTTGCACTTTTACCCTTATTCAAAAGTCTTGATCACACAAGTTTTGTTTGTCGGTCCACTTACTTATTACTTAGTTTTACATTTACAACCACTGGGGCTATTGGGTTGGGACTGGCTGCAACTACTTTAAGAAGTTGGATTGTGCACCATTATAAATTATGGCAATCACATTCAAATGAGGTTGATCACCATCCATACCAGTCATTTCATTGTGAGGCTTTCAAACAATTATTTGACACTGTGGCACTTCAATTGCAGACAACATATTTATAATCATGTTATATAAAATAACATGAGCTCGCATGTATATTGTATCTCATAAACCTGCAGTAACAGTAACTCTAAATTACTCTCTAAGTATTTATCAAGAACAATTCTATGTTAAGTACTCAGTAACTGACACCAAAGCATAACCAAAGTCTAGACTTGAAATAATGTCACACAACAACATGCATTTTCTGCTAAAAACAGAAGAAGAAACCTTGACCCTATGCGTCTTTATCAATCTCACTTAATCTGATGAATTTACAGTATGTAGGGATACATACTGAACAATATCCTGCAAAACTGGCTTCATGCCACAGATGAGAATAAAAGGAGTCATGCTGTTTCAAGGCCCAGCTAGCTAAAGAGTGTTTAAAACAGCTAATAAACCCAATCCACACCATCTACCCATAACCATTCCCTGAGTTATAGTAATCTGGATTAAAACATCTGGAACAGGCCCCTTCTGTGACCGGTGAGAGAGATAAGCTGATAGAGCACAGTTAACTCTACCTACTGCCTCCTCTAGAACTCAGAGCCCCCTGCGTGGCTTATCTTAGCATAGCTGAACATTGCTTCTACCAGCGGTGAGCTGCAAAAAACATTGGTAGCGAGGAGCCAGAAGTGACCAGATAGCATGCAACCACAACGGGCTTGATTTTAGCTGGTGGTCCATGGTTGGGTGGTGCAGCTGGCTGTTTGCAAAGCATTACGTAGCAAGAGAGCCACTGACCTAATTCCACAAATCTGCTGGCCTAAATCACAGGGACTCTCCAAATAAATGAGAACTGTCCTGAGAGCAGCAGGGTTTAGCCACAGCACAGAGGTGTAGATGACACACAGGGATAGAAATGCACTGTGCACTAGGTGGGTGCTTCATCCTGTGAGTCATCATATAGTTTTACAGTCCGAAATTAGAATGTGTTGGTATTAGAATAATCTTATGAGCTAAAATATGTCTTGCTTTATTGTTTTCAGTATCATGATTCTCCTACAAAGGCAATTTTAGATGGGCTAGGAAGATATGACGATACGGAGAGGTGTTCTTATTGTATTTAGCTGTTTTAGGATTATTGAATCTTGAACCCATCATTCATTTGAAAAACAGTTCTTTCCTGTCCAATTGCTCAGTCAGGATCTTTCTATCTCTCAGGGTATCAGTGGCAGGTCGGTTACAATTAGCCATCACTCCTATTACTGTTATGAATCTAATCCTGCCCACACTGTACTGGGCATACAGTAGGTGATACAGGCATAATCTGAAAGTGATCTTGACAATGATGAGAATGCAACGAATGCAGAGATCCCTTCTGTTTCAGCTAGACAGTATGAGGATGTGAGCATGTGACATGTGAGTTAGGTGAGAGCTGCTGCGGCTCATTACCAAGTTTTGGTGACTAGAAAATGACATATGAGACTTGAAATGTAGCTTTAACAAATGAAAGTGAGTATTATCTAATGTAAGAAAATTGATGAAAGCAAACATTGCAAGGTATGCAAGTTCAGATAGATTTAGCTTAGTAAGCTACTGGAGTGAACACATCTGTCTGACTGACCTTTCTCGCTGACGCTTTCCATGTCCACGTCCTCACAGCTGGTGTACTCGGGCGTGGAGCCGCCCTCCTCCTCTGAGCTGCTGATGGACATCTGCCTCTTGTTGACTCCGCGCTTGCTCTTGTATGACCGTGGAGGGGGCGGCCGCAAAGACTCCGACTGGTCCGAGCTCTGAGAGTCCTTCCTCAGCAGGTTATCCCCACCTTTGTCCCTTGGTGTCCGTGTTATACCAGGCTCTAGGCGGCCCTTGTTCGGGCCCCAATCTGGAGGCACCGGTCCCCCAGGCTGGGGCCCTGATCTCACACCACCCACAGCAGGTGGAGGTCCCCCTCCAACCCCCACGGTCCTATCCACAGAGTAAGCTTGGTGGTTCTCCAAAACAGCCTTGCGGTCTTTCTCCCCACCCCCTCCTCTCCTGGCCAGACGGTTTTCAGGCACCTCCCCTGCACTGCCTCCTCCACCACCTCCACCTCCTTCACCAGGCCCTAGTCCGACCTCATTGATCGCCAGATCACTGTGCCGTCGTTCATGGCGGACCTTGGAAACCTTAGCATGCATGCGCATCTCCTGCTCCTCTTTCTGTGGTTTAACTGGGTATCGGGCAAGGTTGGGGTCACTACGGTAACGGTTCTGGAACTCCTCCTCACGGCGTTGGCGCTCCCTCTGCTCCTCATCCTCTGGGCGTCTGCGGTGTGTTTCTAAACGACCCAAATTCTCCTCCCCATCCTCATAGTCCTGAGAATGGATCTTCTCCAGCCTTCGACCATCTCCTAACCGTCTCTCTCCTCGGTCCCCGGGGCCTACCCGCTCATCCAGGGATGACTGAGACGGCAACTTCCCAGCAGGCCTCCGGCCACTACCACGCCCCATGCCTCCCTTACCATTTTGTTCATGAAGGGAAACTGGCCTTTTCCTGGATAAGAAAGGGATTCATTATAACATATAGTCTACATACACATAAGCACAGGTGCATCATTTCCATTACAACAGGTGAGCAATGTTGGCATTTGTAATATGAAAAAATGCTGAGAAATGTGTTTTGTACAGGAATAGACTGCACTAAGAATGTTCCTATATTTGCAAATATATTTGTAAAACCTTCTTATTTAACTCATCCATCAAATGAAAACAAAAGGGACTGAATCAAAGACCTCTCAAGACTAAAACCTGTGACCTAGCTTTTACATTGGTTAAGCTAGAACAGACACAGATATATTCTTTTTTTTACCCCAGGGATTAAAAAAACAACAAGAGCTTCAGCCAGCCTATCTTTCACAGTTAAGAAAAAACATGGTTTCTATTTTCCAATCCTCCAATTCCCTTCATGTTAATGAATAAAGTTATACACACACCAGTTACAAAAAGTACACACACACCCCAGTTTCACTTATAAAACATGCTCTAATGGCAGCTACTGTGGTGTAAAATTGGAATACATCACAGAATTTGGGTTCAGTGTATCATGATGTCTTACTTTTCTCTGGGTGGTTCACTTTGGGAGCGGGAGCCGGGCATGGTGTCAGCACCCTTGGCTGCAGTGACACCAGTGGGCGGCTGTGTCCCGTCTGGCAGGCCTGTGTTGGAGTTGGTAGAGGGCGGGGCTTGGGACCTGGAGCGGAGTAGCTTCCTGTCCCGTTGGGCCTCACCTCCCGTGGCTGGGTCGGTCAAAGAGGTGCCCAGGCTCCCAGGCCGCACCCCTGACCCCGAAAACCATTCTCCTGATTTGGTGAGAATCTCTTGCTGCTTACGGCACAGGTTGCATACCCACATTACCTGTAAGGGTTGAAAGGACAAAAGCGTTTGGCAAGCTGGGTTCAGCAGCATTAATTAAGGACATTAAATGAGTGGAATACCTAACAAAAAGTGGTTAAGCATGCCTGTGACACAGAAATCTGAGGTATTGTCAACATGTACACAACACAAATTTTAGACATTAGAACTCTTGTGAGGCAAACCAGCATCTGTCAACCACACAACCTCTACAAACCTTTTATAGCATTTTTCAGTTCATATACGTAAATGCCATTAGCTCTGCCTTTTTTAAAAAACAAAAAGAAGAAGAAAACAGAATTTCCACCAAAGTCTCCCCTTCATGACTCCCTCCTCTGCTCCAGCTAATCAAATATTAAAGAGCACTCAGATATGACAGACTGTGCAGTTTTACCATTTCAACATATCCATTATCTGTGAACATAGCTTAGCAAAGGCTATGGCACAGTTCTGCACTGCTATTAAGAAAATAATACTGAACCGGCTTCAGAGGTTGTGTCACTGCCCTGTAGGCTCTAATGCTGTGAATTTTATTGTAACCCATTAATAAAAAGTATTACTTTTAAATTAATCCATTATACTCATGTTGATGATATAACAAAAAGATCTAAATTTGGAAGGCTACAAACAATATGGTTAAATTCCAGTTACAGATGAGAAAGGAAAGATGAGCTCCAAATAGTATTGAACTGTTTATATAAATATATTGTTTTCATCTGAAAGGATAAGAAATGATTGAGACAGATTTGTGTCAATTCTACACATCTAGTTAGTGCATAACTTTTGCAAACACATGTGATTTATTGTGATTCAGCCTCTAAAATTCTATAAAATGCACCATCACAATGGAAGATTGATGATCACTGACATGTACAGTATAGAAATGATAAAAATTAATTTCATCCTTTAAATTGAACCCATAGACAACATCAAATACTCACATGTAGCCATGGCTACAGAATACCACCTCACTTCAACAGCACAAAAACAGGATTTATCTCCCTCTGTATTTATAATCCCAGCGGTTTATTTTTCTGAGAATAAATCCAAATCAAAGGGGGAAAACAGTCATCCCTCGTATTCCACAGCAGAACCTTGGCACAAGTTGAAAACACAACACCTCTGGGACCTCTGGAAACCCCAAAATGTTACTCCTTTACGGCCAGTGGGTTGGACTGTTAGCAGTCGGTATAGCAGTTAGCAGTTAGCCTTCAGCGCACCAAAGCACATTCATCATGGCCTGATTGAATCCTAGTTGGCGCATGTCCAGACTAATCTAAAGTAAATCAGCTGCCCGCACGGCCCACAGCTGTCGGGCAGCCGCCCAGCCACACACTACAGTCTCTTTCTCTCTCTGTCTTTCTCCACCTCTTTACCTCAGCTGAGGGGCCACAGATTATCAGTGGCCAGTAATCCTTTCAGCTCTTCACCATTATTCAACTCATCATCAGCAGACAATACCAGCTCTCAATTCATAACTTCTAACCTATAGCCCCCCTTCTCCATCATCCCCTTCAGGCAGAACTCAGAACACAGGTTGAAGATTAAGCCCATTGGCCCCAACCCCCCTCCATCCCTTCCCAGTGTATGATGGGATATAAGCTACCTTATATATAGTATAATTTACTGAAATGAGGGCACCAATTACACCCTTCAAATTTCCTCCAAATGGAAACAGTCATACCATTCTTCACATCTGGATACTTGTTAAACTTCAAACTACCGGAGCAGTTTCTAACTCTTTAATGTGAAGAGCCATAACCAGGGCCAGGTATTGGTTGAAATCTTGGTATACTGGTTCTGATATGATACCATTTTCAATACCTTACTTTACATGTTTGTCTACAAAACAGTTACTTTATTTTTTTTAATAAAATAAGCCCACTCTCCAAAATAAAAAAACTGTGATGTAAAAGCTATTTATAACTAGTAAATATTTGATTTGATTCTGAGCTCTGAAATGCTGTGAGTGTGTCTGCAGGAAGCATTGAAACCACGCCCCAACTGATAGCCTCTGAGCCTCTGAACTTAACAACTCTCATGCCGAGCGCCTTTAAAAAATATATACAATTTAAAATAGTCCTTGTTTGTAGGTGTAAGATAAGCAACATGGATGACATTTTAAAAATAAAGCAACACTAGGAACCACTGTTTAATTCAGCACCTATTTTGTAGATAAATTTGGACTTGTTTCAGTAAAAATGCAACTTAAATGACCAGTTAAAGCTGGAGTGCGGGACTTTTGTCTCCCCCTTCTGGCAGTGAGTGTAATTACAAAAACACTGTTGACACGCCCTTACATCATAGGCTCCATCATAGGCTGGATAAATTGTTTTGAGGGTCACACAACCCCCACAAAATTAATCCTTTCACTATGAGAATTTTATCCATTTGGTCGATAACATTTGGAAAGTCAAGAGGAGCAGCACAATTAAATTACTTTATCTAAATTCAAGTTAGCAGAGAGCTAACTGAAGGTTAGCTGCCCGGCTGGCAGAAGTTTCTGGTGCACTCTGCCCATAGAACATCCACAGTATGCGTTCATCCAGGAATGTCAAACCTGACACCAGATTTAAAAACTCCATACACTGTGAAATACAGAGAGATTTATCTGGCAGTGATAGGCTAAATCAACATTGTGTGAACTTGTTTGGCAAAGGGTTGAATGTAACAAATGTTCATTTATATGTAAAAGTTCCACACTGGTGGTTTAACAAGGGATCCATTACCAATCATCATTATGTTAAATTGTTGTTTTTTTCAGGGCGGATACAACAGCTAATGACTCCGGTAAGACCAGAGGGGCGTGGGGGACTGTGCATTTATGTTAACAAAACTTGGTGCACGGACAATGCCATTATCAAGAGGTACTGCTCTGCTAATCTAGAATATCTCAGAGTTAAGTCCAGACCTTTCTATCTGCCCAGAGAGTTTACACCTACTGTTGTGACTGCATTAGCATTAGCATCCCCCAGATGCTAATGCTTAGCTTGCAATGAAAGAATTGCATGCTGGCACTAGCAACAACAGACTACACACACCCAGCTGATGCTAAGGTGTTCTAGTTCTTATATAGTGTTAGGTGAGGGGTTTGTTACATCATCGATCCACTACTTCAGGCCCGCCCAAAAAATCCTGAACACAGAAATGGTGAAAAACAGTTCTAACTCTACAATTTGTATGTAATTTGTCTTTTCACATGTTTTCAGCAATTATTTTCTAACATGTATAATGTGTTTAAAAAGAAATTTTGCAGACTTTTTTATGCTCTTGGCTGCATGCATTCAGACAACATTTAACATAAAACTTGGCTGCTTTGTTAGTTGCTGAAAAATAAATAATCATACAAGGATTCCAGAATTACTGTAGTTCTGGGAAAATTATTGCACATTCAAATCCAGACCATGCCACACCAAGAACTTGGATAACTGTTTGACACTGAAACCATGCCAAACAAAAATTTCGAAACATGGTCACAAAGATAACAATTAATAATACATTATTGACATAATTAATGTCCGATGAATAATTGAGTTGGCTTCAAATCAGCTCCGTACTATTTCACTTGTATGAAGAAAGTTTGAAACTATGACATGTAAAAATCATTGTAGGTTTTCTAGATTTTAGGAATTATTTATGTGTGCAACATTATATGTGATGTAACTGTAACTGTGTTCATTCACTGTTTCATTCACTTTGAGATATGAACGTCCGCCATGTTTCATTACCAAATATGGGACTATTCTGAAGATTCATCATTTTAGCATTATGTTACATTTGACGTTACATCATTCACTGTGATAATGAGTGGGGGTTGCAGTGAGCAGAAGGTTTGCCGTGGAAATTACTTTTCTAGATGTGTGTTACTGAAAAAAATAAAGATAATTGAGCCTTGCTTAATGTTGTCTTCACTTCCATCAATATCTACCGGCATCTAATCACAATTCTTGCCATCCCCATGTGGTATTTTTGAAGCTGCCATTGCCCTTACGTGAAGTTCAGTTTTTTCTGAGCCTACACATGTAGCCTTATGTATGCCCCTTAACGCATGGTCTATGAGAATCTATAGGTTGCTATGCTAGTCACTGCCAATGGAGAGGAGTAAAGGCTGTAATCCACAGGCTTAATCCTCAAATGAGAGCATCATATAGAGCAACGCACATCATGGGACCGCTGTTCATGGCCCTCTGTGTTCTCAACCAAAAGAGAGACATTAAAAACAGATCTCATTTTCTAATGGCACGCCTCCATGTGTTTGTTATGTGCCTTAAAGCCTACACTGCACATGGGGGGAGGGTAGTAAACAATAAAGAAGTTATAGAACACGTGCGTGCGCGCGCACACACACACACACACACACACACACACACACACACACACACACACACACACACACACACACACAAACAAACAATATAATACATATAATCCTTCAGTGGAACGATTGAGCTTTGTGTTCCTGGACAGCCTGGAAGATATTGTAGGGGGAATTAATTGTGTGTGTGAACTGTGTGCATGTATGTTTGTGTCTGTGTGTGTGTGTGTATGTATATAAGATGCACAAGCCCAGCCCTATAGTGTGTGTGTGTGTATGTATATAAGATGCACAAGCCCAGCCCTATAGTGTGTGTGTGTGTGTTTGTGTGTTTGCGTGTGTGTGACACATGTATTTTCAGTAGTGCTTGCTGCCGGACCAGCCGGAGCGTGATGTCAAACCCTCAGCTAAGCCGACCAATCAGCAGCCTCCGTCCAGAGGCAGCCCACTCTAGTGTCACCTCGAGTTCATCTCGCTGCCTCACTGCACGCTGTGGAGCGCGATGTGCTGTGAAAATGTGTGTGCGTATGTATATGTGGGCCATTTCTGAAACCTTCTTGCCTAGAAGAGTGTGGCGTGGGCGACTGCCTGTAGGCGAGATGTGTGTGTGTGTGGAGAATAAGCAGCGCCATCTCTATCATGTAATAATGTCAACCTCCTTCTGCCTAAAAATGTGCTTCTCCATGGTAACCAAATCACTGAGAAGAGCCAGTGAGAGAAAGGGGGACAAAGCAGTGTGTTTGTGTGTGTGTGTCTGTAAAACTGAGAAAGTCAGTCAGTACTGAATGACAATGACAGAAAAGAAAACTAAAAATCTGCATGAATGCTATTTTGACTGCATCGCATTTGCCGCTGCATTTAACAAGCATCTCTATCTGATATGAAACTGGCCACAGATTTTCCCTTTCCTTTTTCTTTGCTTTCATTCCTTTCTTTTTTCCCTTCCTGGCCTTTCCTTTCTTGTCTTCTCTTTTCTTTCTTATTCCTTTTCCCTCTCTTTTTCTTTCATTCTGTTCCTGTCATTTCTTTCCTTGCCCTTAATTTGTTACTTTCTATTCTCTTCCTTCTCTTTCCTTGATCTTTATTTCCTTTTCTTTATTTTTTCCCAACCCTTTCACTCTATTCCCATTTTTCCTTTCCTTTCCTTGCCCTTAATTTCCTTTCCTTTCATCTTCTTTTCTCTCCTTTCTCTTCCTCTATGCTCCTATACTGTATTTGCTTTCATTTAATTTACTTCCTTTCCCTCTCCTTTTTTCCTTTCCTTTCCTTGCTCTTAATTTCCTTTTGTTTCCTACCCTTTCCCTTCTCCTCCTTTCTTTTCTTATTCCCCTTTATCTCTCCTCACCTTCTAGCTCAGCTGACACACCTGGCTGACTTGACAAATGAAGTCACAACACACCTGTCACTCATACTTCTCTATCCCATTCCACCTTCCCTTCATCTCCTGCCCCCAGCGCTGTTCCATCCATCTGCTGACAAAATGGTGAAGGCGTGCATCGCTGCCGCAGCTCTGCAAGCAGCAGCTAACGGCAAGAACAGCATTCATTTAGGCCCAAATTGTGTGAACATCAGCTTTTCCTTAAATGGGCAGAATAGATGTGAGCCTTGGGGGTGGTGGGCGGTTGGGAAGAGGTGGTTTTGCTTTCAGTGAGCATGTGCAGTGACCCCACCCCCCACATACACACCTCGACAGAATGACACATGAGGCAGTGCTGGATGTAAACTGCCATCATTCAGGGAATGGTAAATCCTGAATGGTGGGGAGAAAGACGACCGCAAAAGACATAATGCTCCATTTCCTCTAATAAGGTAGTAGATCAACTCTGCAAGCAGGCCAAATGCATTCAGTGGTGAGGGAGGCTGAAAGAAAAGCAGAGCTGTTTTGGCTGTAAATCCACGCTGGTTTTTTTGATCTCAGGATCGCAAAGAAAACTCTCACTGATCTCAGTGCCCTACATCACTACACTTTATGAAGACCAAACTTCAGCCTTGGGGGGGGGGGGGACTCTGCAGCCACACATTTCTCCGTTCTCTGTTTAGCGTTGTCAGGTTAGGCTAAGCCATTGTTGCTAACTTTGGAGTTAACCCCCTTCATTTTTCCAGCGGTTGGGGAAGCAACAGACAACACTTTTCTTGTGAAGCAAAGCTACAGCATATATTAACTGACACAATGTAGCCTGTACTGTACATTTACTGCCAGATTGACAACTTACTGCTAACCTTTTCCTCTGCTCAGCTTGCATTCACCATCACTTTTCTGCTGCTCTCACATTATGCACTGCCCTATTCCTTAAAGGAGCTACGCTACCAAGAATTTCTCAGGCAACGACACAGAGGCTGACTCATGTTTTGAAACAGTGCTTCACAGAGAGGCCTCCAATGAATCGATATTTGGTGTCATTTTTGGCATTAAAAAAATAAATATGCAGCCCACCAGACCTGTACCATTATAAGGCAAACACTGCATAAGTGAGTAAAATTTCTCGTTTTCAGTTAGCCCTATTTGCAACCTCAGCACTCTGTACGTTACTATGTGATTGAGTAAGCAAACCTGAGGCTAAAACATTATTTTCAGTCACACTAGCAGTGTGGCTCTAGGGTTGGCAACATCAGTCTGTCAGGCTGTCTGTTGGTTGGACAGTCCACCACTTTGGTCCAGACTAAATTATGTCAACAGCTATTGGATGAATTGACATGAAATTTTGTAAATCTTTCGACATTCATAGTCCCCACAGGATGAATCCTTCTGACTTTGGTGATCCCCTGATCCTTTTCTTCTAGCGCCAGACAATAAATCCTATTAACTTTCTGGATCCCTTGACTTTCCTCTAGCATCACCATGAGGCTGATATTTACGGTATAGTTGAAATGTCTCAATAAGTGCTGGATGGATTGAATGTCAGACATTCCAAATTTGGCAAAAATTAAATTTGGTGCAGACATTCATGTTCCCCTCTAGGATAATTTGTAATAATGAAGGTTAGTCCCCAATGTCAGGTCAAAATTATGTTAGCATGCTAACATACTAAACTAAGATGGTTAACATGGTAAACATCATACCTTCTAAATATCAGCATGTTAGTATTGACGTTGCAAGCACGTTAGCAAAGGCTAAAGTTATCATTTTGCTCAAAGCACCATTTTGTCTTAGTGCAACTTTGCAGAGCCGCTAGTGCGGCTGTACACTCTCAGCAGCAGATTGTATCTTTAGTTGAATTTTTATGATCTCAAAAATCTACTGTTAGCTCAGAATGATAAAATCTTTGCCCGTTGGCCATCATTTCAAGTCCAGTGGGATAAGAAATATGAGCAGATTCTCTAAACAACTTCATTTAGAGAAAAAACTTAAAGTAAACAGATCTAAAAACTGTGTCCACATACAACTACGGCAAGTACAGTATAGATCAAAGTTGAATCCACTCATGGTATGTTGAAATAGCACACGGGTTTTGAATTCACATGTGGGCTTTCACTTCTGACTTTTCAATGCGGGTGATAATAATAGGAGCTGTAACAGTATTACAGAGCACTTAGAAACATTAAAGACTTGTCTTGGGTGTTTTGCTATTGGCTTTTGCCAATTCCAGTCAAGGAAGCCCTATTATTAGACATACAGGTCGTGACTGTGAAGTCATACTGTCAGCTCCAAAAACAGGTTTTGCTGTTATGTTTGTCAGCCTCATAAGTACTATTTTCTAGCCAAGGGTTTGTGTGCAACTACAGGGAGAGAAAAACGACAGAAATAGGGATAGACAGTGAAACAGAGAGAGAAGGAGTCAAATGGAGATGCGGACAGATGATGGGAACAAAGGGAGTTGGAGTTGCGGAGGCTGCTACAGAGAGGCAGGAGATCATGGTGTATAAAAGGAGTGGAGTATAAGGAGGAGGATGAGAGAGCAGCAGGTTAGTCATCTAGTACTGAGAAACATGATTGAGATTATGCAGTGCATCCTCCCTTCCGGTAAAAAGTGCAGTGTCAGCTTGATGCAGTAAGCGAACAAGACTGTCTGTGTGGGTGTATCAGTGTGAATTGGGTGTGTGTGTTAGTGATAAATTGTAGGGACTGTGAACTAATTCAAACCGCACACACCCACTGCCAAATACTTACAAAATAGAAATATGAAAGACCTGCAACCAAACTACTAAAAACCCAAAGTTAAATTTGTGCACATGGGGGTGTAATACATACACAGATAAACCTATTGTATGTTAAATGTCTGTGTTTAGTCCCTCTACTCTGCATCACTCCACTGTCCATGTTGAGATCCAATTGAGATCTGATAGCTCTGTACAGCTCAAACAACCAAACATTACATCCTTCTCTCATTTGCGTGGGTCCAAAACCAAACCAAACAAACAAACAAAAAAAACGTAATAGCCATCCATGAAGCTGCGTTATTATATGAACTTTTGCTTGCTTTGCTAAATGGTTTGGTTGCAATATGAATCGCCAAGTTTCGCTTGTATACTTTTGTCGGACCAAATTGAAAGCAGACACTTGGTCTTGTCTTGACTCCATCCACGAGTGTGTTGAATATCCATAGCTTTCTTGCTGCTTTCTGGCTAGTAGCTTAGCTCATTAACTAGCTAATGGCTGCCTCACCGGTATGGAACAGTCAGTCGCACATGATTACATATTTCCGTCCACGTAGTTGTTGTATGTGGATTGCCAACACAATTGCATTTACACTAGTGTTCAGTGTGGTCCCAATGCATCCCTGACCACCTCCAGAGGTTGTTTGGCTAAGCAGATCACAATTCATCCTCAATGCATCTTGGGTGCATTTACATGTGTACTTTCATGTGGTCAGGCACTATCCAATTGCAATCTGATCACCCAAAATGCATTTTAATGCAAAGTGTAAAGAGGGCCAGAGATGGTCCAAATAAACATTGACAGAACTGATACTGTCAACACATTTATGGCTCTAGTGCATACATACTCAATAGGTGGGAGGAATGTAGGAGCTCCAGTTGATAAAGTAAAATGGCTTGTTCAAAACTAGTCAATACTAAAAAAGAGAGGTTGTACAGTGAAAAACATGCATGTTCATTTTGCCCAAGGGAAGTACGACACCTTTGTACTTGATTTGCAATGAAAGAGTGGCCATAATGAAGAGTGGGAATGCAAAATGCCACTACAACACCAAACATGAATGGTTTGAACAAAACTCTCCTGAAAACACGTACGTAATCTGAAACACTTGAAATTGTGATATCAAGACTCCAGCAGAATAATTGTGAAACATATTCATGAATACAGTAAAGAACTTGGCAGCACACTCATTAACAACAGTGTCTCCACCTGGACATCATACCTTTTTATGCTCAAGTTTAAGGACACAACAAAGATGTCATGTCTCACATTATTACAGATATGCTGTTCATGGACTGGAGTTTTTGGACTGAAATATAATCATGTACTGGACCTTTGCTGCGGTTGAAATTTATTAAAATTTATTAAAATTTATTTACCACTAAGACTTGTATTTGAGTATCCCTGTTTTAGTGCATCAAGGTTTAATGATGCACTTGACCATCAGATTTTTGGTATGTTTGATGCCATTTGTGGCACTGCTTGGCCCAGATAATCATACAAAATCTATAATTTTGTAATAATTAGCATTAAAATTGGTAAAGCAAAATGTGCTAACTGTGCTGGCTTGGCTTGTGTTTGTGTGTCCATGTTATATGGTGTGTTCATGCATGGATGTTTTTTACATACATTTCTGTGCATCATTTTTCAGGTATATGTACTTAAATCTGCAATCTGCTGGAATGAAAATCTGGCATAACATCATCATTCTACGTGTGTGTGTGGGTTTGCATATGTGCATGTGTGTGTGTGTGTGTGTGTGTGTGTGTGTGTGTGTGTGTGTGTGTGTGTGTGTGTTAGGGAACCAGCGCCTGCCTGTTCTCCACTGGGAGGCAGTGCTCCTCTACAAAGGAGACAGATTGTCAGCGGTTTGTTCAGTTTCTGGAAGCCATCTGGAGCTGACATTAAACACACATAAACAAACACTCAGCCATTACCAAGCTATAGCACCAGCAATAGCAGGGCAGCTTGACAGAGAGAGCTATGAAAAACACATCAGCTTCTTCACACATCTCAGATCTAGCTGAGCTGATCTATGGCAGCCTGAAATTGATTTACAATTGAAACTTTTGGTGTTTAATGGTTGTAAAGCAGCCCAGTGAGTGACCTTTAGTTCCAAATACTGATAATATAATAAACATGTTCTGTCAATTTATTTCAAGTTTAGGAAACCTACTTGTATATAATATGTAAAGGTGGATTTAACATGATTGTGTAACATATTGAGCTAACAATAAGGCTGAAAAACATGTTTTCCCAATGAACATTATTTTCTTTTTGAAGGATTAGTTAGATATTTTGAGAACTACACTTATTTGCTTTCTTACCAAGACTTAAATGAGAAGATTGACACTGCACTCTCAAGTCTGCCTGGTAAATATGAGTTATATAATATAATATAATATAATATAATATAATATAATATAATATAATATAATATAATATAATATAATATAATATAATATAATATAATATAATATAATATAATATAATATAATATAATATAATATAATATAATATAATATAATATAAGAGAGCCAGGCTAGCTGTATGCCTCTGCTTCCAGTCTTTATGCTAAGCTTAGCTAACTAGCAAGCTGTATCTTCATATTTACTGCAAAGACATGAGAGTGTCATCAATCTTAACATCAAAGACAACTATTCCTAGCAGTACCACTAACACAATGGGTGCATTTGCTAATGCTAGGGTTTAGGAGTTTTTTCTTTTAAGGCAATGTACCAATTCTACCTATTTAGAAGAGCCTCAGTGTTTTTCATATTTCAGCTTAGGCTGGGTCATCTTGAATCTTGGATTATAATCATGAAGTGTGCTAACTGTAAGAGGTGAGCAGTTAAAAAGTGGATAAAACTTAAACATAAGTGGGGCCTGTATGAGGGACATAAGTCAACTTCCCTTTTCTATTCCAATGTAGATGGTCTACTGCCTTACCTGGATGCATACTAGTAATACAAAGAATCCTCTTACTAACTTTTCAAGGGCTGAACAACATAAACCAAACTTCATTTCAACTCCATTTCTGACTGAGCAGTAACAACACTTTGGCAACATTTTGCAGTGACCAAGCATTAAAGGGGAAGTGGACAAAGTGGAACATATACCTGGGCCCCTCCCGTCTCCCCATGGCAAGGCTGGTCTGGTCTCAAACACACAGGCAGGGAAAGCATGCACAGGCATGAGTGTGCATTCATTATGCATTCAGATAAATGTCTATAGGGTTAGGTGCTTTCTTAAATGCATGCCAGCTAAAATGCCAATCTCCCATCCCCATTTTGCCAACCCCCACCCCCCGGCACAGCCATGCCTACAGCCATAGGAAGAGGGGTCAGGATGGGTCAGGAGGGTCAGATGACCCTACAGACAGTCTATATTATGGCTCATGCTCGCTCTGCCCACCAGTTGATTTTCAGGGTCTGCATTCATTCTCAGAATTAGAGTACTGATGCAGGATCAGCAGCCAGCTGCCCTGGGACTGCTTATCTGTGGGGCAAAAACTGATCATGGGTCTGAATTCCTAAGCTGATACTGTGAATGAGCACAGACCCAAGTGTGGAGGGGAGACAATAGTAGTGACCCATGCAGCAAATCCATCACCCAGCAAGCCTTACCCTGTCCTTCACTATGAGACACTTTGCAAGGGGAGGAGACAGACAATGGACACAGAGTTAGTCAGGGTTTACACTTGAGGACACAATAGTTCCAGGTGGCTCCACCCCAGACAGTACTGTGAATACTCTGAGAAATCAAAGGTAACAAAAACTGTATGAACTATCAGTGACCCTCTCTGTTCAGTTAAGTCAGTAATCCATAAGTGGATTTGTACACACACTGGCTCCATTCCAATCCGATACCCCGCTCTCTTGCATCTGCTTTTGTTGGTTTTTCAACTCTTTTCCTGCTAGCTTGGAATTTATAAGTCTGGACAACATGGAAGAAACAAAACTTCACCTTTCGAGGGCAGAAGTCAAAATGTTATAAACATTAGACAAGAGAGATCTCAGCTCTAGATTAGAACACAGCCAGTGGTTTTACTTTTAGGTGGCACAAACATCACACTCACAGCACAGAGAGAACACAAAAAAAAGATGCTAACCACTTTGTCCTCCTTTGTGACATGCAGTCCAGGTAGCAGTGAGAATTGAGAAAAGTGAGGGAGGAAGTGGAGCAAGAGAGGATAGAAGAGAAATAAATGGAAAAATGGAAAAAATAAATAAATTTTAAAAAGTAGAGATGCAGAGAGGGTGAATTTATGATATGATATAGCGGACAGATCGTGGGAAAAGAAAGAAAAAATAGAGGAGAAAAGGGGTAAGAGGATGTGGTGCAAACATTTGTTAATTACATTTCGCAGAATTGATACACACATTTTATATGAGTCTGAGGCGGTGGGGACAACAGTATGTGAATGTATGTGACCGCTGACATGTTAGGCTGCAGTGACATGCATGACCCAGCTTAGCGTGATCTTGGTGTGACAGCATCAGGATGTGTCACAGCTCCTCAGCACAAAGAGGAAATTGGGACATCAAAAGCAACATGGAACACAATCTTCCACAACCCTTACCTTTCCTAAACTTCCCTTCTTCTGTTGCATAAAAATCTGTGTAGGTCTTTTAATTTTCAAATATTAAAATCATGGCGTTAGTGATATGGCAAAAGTAAATATTTTTAGAATTGTTATTAAGTTACACAATATTTGATCATCCTTATTTTGACCTCAGGATACAAACTAATTAATTCAAAGAGTTTGTTGTTTTTGCTTCATTTTTTTATGTAAACTGCCTAATGAATGCTGTGAATAAATTTGAATAACATGTAATAAATGTATTAATCTATTAATGCAGATCCACATTTGTAATAATAAAATGTCCATTATAATGTCAAGCAGGGTGGAAGCTTTGTGGCCTAAAGTGTTTGGATGGCATTTGTATCAGGATGTTGCTGTGATGCCTTCTGCAGGACGCGGGGCAGGACAGCACAGCTCGGTATTATTACTGTGAGCTGATTTTTTTACCCATTTTTTTTTACAGAGCTTCTATAGTTTAATGAATGTGGATGAGTAATAGAGAGATGGTGGTGTCTTGTAGTATCTAGCCATGCAGACAGTTTATATAGATTTATATCTCCAGGTTTTGAGATATCCCCATGTGAGTTTTCTGCCTCCATCCCAAAACAATGGAGGTGAATGGAATTTTGTTTGTGGTATGTGGTGCTGTTTCAAAATTACATTTGGTATTTTTGGTGGTACTGTTTTGAAATGACATTTGTTACTTTGGTACTGTTTCATAATAATATTCAGTAAATGTTTATGGTACCATGGTACTATTTCAAAATGACATTTGGTACTTGTTGAGGTACTCTGGTACTTTTTCAGGATCAGTGTCGTGGTGACACAACTCTTTTTCTCAACTGTTCTTATAGGGGACTATTCATCAGAGAGTAGAGACAGATATCTCAAAACCTGACAAAATAAAAGCTAACGGCCTGCATATTCAGAAACCTCTCATGGTGAGAAAATATGTCAGGGTAGGGAAGTTTCTTAGATGACCTGACCCTTTAAAGAGAAAATCCAATGGTATAAAAGTTTAAAGGCCTTTGTAGTTATGGAACTACAGAGAAATGCATATGGAACCAGAGTGTGCGACACTTTTTTCCTACTCTCGTGGATTTCCTCGTTACCAACTGTATGTAGCTCATTAACATGGATACATCTCATAAAGAAAGCTGTTGTACACAAAGTATTTCCATACTCCTACAGCAAACAGTGGATATATGAATACTGTGTAAATGTATTTTTTAAATTCAAAATGCTAACTGGAGGAAAACGCAGTGTGCTGCTGATGTGAGGTAAACGGGCACACTGTAGGCAGGAGAGGGTTGTTATGTACTGAAACAAAGCTCACACTTTGCTAACCCTGTTATTCTGCTTGGCCAGCCGGACGGCCCGGGACAGAGGCAAGCAGCGCTGGGAAGAAAAGAGCTTCACATCCAACACATCCCTCCCACACATTATACCAACACAATCATTCACAGACACACAGAAAGGAAATGGAGGCCAAATGACATGTTGTAGTCTCTTACCCCTTGTATAGGTTTATGAATTAAATTGCTCAGCGAGTGTAGAAATTCAGATCTGTTTTGGTTAAGTGATGCACTTTTATGCACTGATAAACTGTTTTTAAATTGAATTTAGATCATTAAATGAGCTGCATTATCAGAAATCCTTTTCAAAGCCTGAGATAAGTGCTCAAAGGACACAAACCATATGTTTGAAAATTCTCTGCATTTGTAATTTAGTATGAGACATAATAAATACTATTTAAAGGTGCAGTGTGCAGCATTTAGCAGCATCCAGCAGAATGGACTTGGCAGAAATAGAATATAATATTCATTCATTCGTTCATTCAAGTATGTTTTTATTAGTGTATAATCACCTGAAAATAAGATTCACTGTGTTTTTGTTACCTTAGAATGTGCCTTTTATATCTACATAGGGAGTGGGTCCTCTCCCATAGAGCCCGCCATGGTACACTGCCATGTTTCTACAGTAGCCCAGAATGGACAAACCAAACACTTGCTCTAGAGAGGGCCTTTTGCAAATTTTGCGGCCACCATATGTTCTCCTACATGCTTGGAAGGGGAGGGAGAATTGTTATCAGTTGTCTGCAACCTCACCACTAGATGCCACTAAATCCTACACACTGGTCCTTTAATTGTCTGTCTTCCATTAGTGTCTTCTAATCTGAGTTAATTTGACAGGACACAAACATTTATTGATGAATTGATTAATTATTCAAAGTGACACTCATGCATAAAAACAGAAAAAAATCCAATAACAAGGAAAAACTCCTAAATATTTATCTTCTAGACAACTACTAGACTATTATTAAGTGAGTTGAACTGAAATTTCACATTTAACTGATGCAAAGTATCATCTCAATGAATTAAATTTCAAATTAAAACATTTTTTCAAAACAGGCCATATTGATTGTATTATTTTCAGCACAATTTCCTTTCAAATTAATTCTTTGCTTTATGTATTTTATTTATTGATAGCATTTTCATCTCGCTAGTCTCATCTTTTTACTTCCATATAACAGCCTGCCTGCTGTGAAAGTAATATCAATGGCTTTACCAACAGGGATACTATCTTTATCTCCTAATCTCACTGGCCTTTGAGCTCTGCCTACGTTTGGTCCCAGTGTGAGTCCAGGCCAGCTGGTTTGGGCGGATCCTGAACAGATTGGGGACCAGTAGGCCAAGGGTAGAGGGCCCATAGTCAGGTAAGATACCCAGGAGGAGGTCCTCTCTCTTGGGTTGGAGGGGAGCCCAGAGAAGGCTTGAATGGAAGAGGGCTGGGTCTTAAAATAGTGCAAACATGTTTGGATTATGGATGGATGCCACGCTTATCCAACCTGAGTGTGGTAGTGGGGAGTTAGATAACTCTTAATGGTTATTATTTGTTGATATGGTGTGGGTCTTCTTATAATAGTTACTCTTGACTCTTTTGCTTTTGGATATACCATGACCTGAATGACTGAGAATCTTTATAGACAGATTTATAATAGTGAGGCCTCCAGAGCCTGAAGCTTAGGGGTAGCATTGCTCAGTGTCTTCAGTTCATTATTGGTTATATTTAACCTGTGTCTTTTTGTTTGTTTTTCTTTCCATCCTATTTTCCCCAGAAAATATACAGACTTTGGTGATTGCCTGAGTTTTCATCAGGCACCCCCAGCAGGTCAAATTGACTACTTATCCTGTGAAATATCGCTACCTAAACAAGATGTATGGATTTTGGTACAGACATTTATGTTCTCCACAGGATGAAATGTAATCACCTTGGTGATTTATTGCACCACCACCAAGTCCAATACTTGACCAAATACATGCAAACTAATGACATTCCAATCAACCTCAGCTGTACTTTGAATTGTATACTGTATAAGTGCTAATTAGCAAATGTTAGCATGCTAACACAGCGAACTAAGACGATCAACATTGTGAATCTTATCTACTAATCATCAGAATGTTAGTATTTTCATTGTGAGCATGTAAGCATGCTGATCCTAGCATTTAACTCAAAGTGCCTAAGCACAGCCTCATAGTGCCGCTAGCATGGTTGTAGGCTCTATATATAATCACAACTGTCCCACCTTTGCTGCCACTCTCTACAATGTCATTAAATCAGCAGTACATAATAAATGCTTAATGGCAGAAGAATACATCACCCAAACACTCACTGCCTGTAGGCTTGAATGATGGCTCCTCTGTCTGTCTGTATCATCAGTATGTTCCACACACTCATATTTTTTTTTGCAAAAAAATGACCAAATACACAGCTGTGATTTGTCACTAGTGAGATAAGATGTTTATGCTTTTTTGTTGCCAATTAAGGCTTTTTTTGGGGGGGGGGGGGGGTGCTTGGAACAGACTGAGCATTGAGATAGACAGCAAAGAAGTGGATGATGCTGCAAGAGCAAGTTTTTTGAACGTTTGGGTATTTCTTTTGCTGCGAAACTGGGTTGCCATTGGAATCCATTATAATTGTGAATACAAGCTAACTACAGCTGCCGTCCTTCTCTACAAACTTAACTTAACTACAGTAACTAATTGTTTTCAGTTATAGTGAGATTATGGTAAGGTTTTCATTATTCCTTTAAAGATCATGTCTGAACCTTGCTACAATTCACTCACTAGCCTGGTCTTTGTTTATACATGTTGCTTGAGAAGAGCAGCAGCGCCACTGTGTCACATGCTTGCATGATGGCTGTAGTGCAGTCACAGGAGACACAGGACAACACAGATGCTATAACTGATGTGCTTTAACGTTCAAGTGAGTTTGAATGCTGCAATTTATAACCATTGCACAACACTACAGCCTCAGACTTAAAAGGAGCCTCGAGGGCCTATGACTGGTGCCAAGACATTCTTCCATTACACTTTGGTCTCACCAAAGTGTGACTAGGAAGCAAAAAAGCAGATGGTAACAAACACACAGAAGCAGAAGGGCTCACTGTACATCAGCTACAACAGGAATGAGGTGAGTGTGAGAGGGAGAAAGAAAGGGGGTCTAAGGTGAGGGTTCTCACATTGTTGGAGCGCAGGGAGACCCGGCCTCCACAGCGAGCGCAGAATTTGGTCTGGCAGTAGGAGCAAAGGTGGCCGCAGCCGTCGGCAAACTTGGTCTTGCGGCAGATACCGCAGGTGGGTGCGTCATCCTTCTGCTGGGTCTGCTGACGCCGCGTCTCCGCTCCAATGCGACGCACCTCCTGTTTGTAGCTCTCAAACTGCTGGTGCAGTGTTCTGAGAGGAGAGGAGCAGAGAAGAGAGGAGAGGGACGTTGAAGATTGTCCATTAGTGGTATATCACATATTCAGAAACTTGTACAATGATAAACTTTAGGGAGATCATCCTCTCTAAATATCCATACATTCATAAAACAAAAACAGAAAAGGACATGGAGGAATTTCTGAATAACTGAATAATTTTTACAATACAGGGACAGAAAGAGATGTAATGCATGCACATGTTTGAGAACAACATTTCAGTTTCAGCAAAAAAACTGGCAATTAGAGCACCACTTGAAAGGTGCCTTTCAAAAAATCATACACGCAATTAAATGAAACTTCAGCACAGTTTCGCTCTCTGTGGCTCACAGCCTTTCCCCTCTCGGCTTCCTGATGCCTATGATGGAAATAACCCGAGCGTGAATTGCAAATCAGGCCATGTGAAAACACCCACAATGTTGTCTCAACAGAACTGTCAAAGGAATACTGCATTAGCATACCATGGCTCTCATATAGGAGACCCAGACAGGCACTTTAATTACCTTGCTGAGTGAGAGCGATAGAGAGAAGATGGCTTCATTCACAGCTTTGCGCCCAATTTGCCTATTTGTGGAAGAAGACAAACTCTAGCTAAGACTCTGGCAGCACATTGACTTTACAGTCATGTCTGGGAGTTATTTGTCAAGCAGTGAAATTCATCTACACAATACAGTCTACTGGCATTCACACATTTGAACATTTGCTGGGGTGAAAATGATAAATTTATACCGTTAACCTTAAAAGGACACCTGGGTAAGTGGCTGGGCTATTGGTTAGCAGGACACTGAAAACCTCCTGCTCACTAATTTATGGTTTGGAGTGACAAAATCACTTACATTCCTATAATGTAAGAGTAAACAGAGCCATTGATTATTTTTTAAATGAATCATTAAGTCGATAAAATATCAGAAATATCAGAAAATACTGACAAAAGACTGAGGTAATGTTCAAATTAGTTGGTTTGTCTGACCATCACCTGGATCTATTGAAAGCAGACATATCCTCCTGTCTATAGAGCTCAGCTGCAGGGTAGGAAACAGGTAGAAAACATAACAACTGATCTGTTGTCAGCAGCTTTTCGTGGTAGGAATAATCAAAGAGATAACAGTCCTCCACCATGACCCAAAGTCCAGGAGCGATGCTGCGTCTTTACAGGATAACTTCTGAATTGGAAAAAAGGTTTGTCTTTGCCAATCTTTACCAAAAAAACAAGATGTCCAAGCAAAACATTTTATAACTCCCAGCAAAAAATCTTTCATAAGATGCTGAATACATGTAGACACCCTCCAAGTCCAGGAAATGAGTTGACAGTAGAAAATCAACTGTACATCCCTCTTCACAAGAGCCTCTCTCGCTGTCTGTGGTGTTAGAGCAGAGACAGCAGACTGCCACCATACAGAGATGGAACAGGGAGCTGACTGGCGGTCTGGGACACATCTTGGCCAATCAGCTGACAGGGAATGATTGGAACAGGGACAGCGTCTCTATGACGTGGAATGTTGAATGAAATGTGGGGGGAAAAAAGTGGCATATGAGTAAGCATGGGACTATTTTCTGAAAAAATACACATTGACATCAAGGTTACAGAATGAAACATCCTCGATAATGTGCAGCCTAAGCCTATTAGCCTTAGGCTAATATTTTGCATATTATCAAGTCTTACATGCCTTTTTCTCAAATATTTGGTATGTTATGTTTAAGTTCAGTGCCTGAAGGGGACAACTACCCGTAATAACCATGGAGCTCAACATCAAAGCATTTGTGCCATTTATAATGCAGATCCAGGGCACTCAAATAAGTTAACATAATGAAGATCATCACTGTACCATGAGAGCATCGTTTTGTACCATCACACCCATTCTGATCTCTTTGTCACCAGTTTTGGCTTGACTGAGAGGGGTTTTGAACAGATATAATAGATAATGTGATGAAGCTTCCAGCAGAATCCTGTAGCTAGTCCTTCAGACAAACACGGATAAAGATTTCAAGTAAAAGTGTCCATACATGAAAATATACTCACAAGATTTTTGAATTTGAATTTACACATGCATGTTTTCACCCAAAAAGGTTTCAAGTGGGCTTAGATTTAGCCATGAATAATAACAAATGAACATTGGAGTTGACACAAACCATAACTAAACTGATCCATACGTAACTCAAATGTAAAAACAACATGACACCACCACAGCAGCAACGTCATAAATGTGACCTCTGACCCCGAGAAGCTATCTATCCTGCCAATGGGAATCTAGGGGCTGAGCCAAGCCCAGGCACCATGGGAACAGCTGTCAGAAACAGAGGGTGCACAGCCGGTTGTCATGGTAACGTTGTGGCGTCAAGTGCTGGATGTCAGTGGGTGTGAGTGCACCAGCTGTTCCTGTTCTGAGAGCCATAGTTTCATCGTGGTCTTTTCAACTGCTTCCACACATTCAGCAGACATGCGCTGTTGCAACTCTTTAAATATAAAAATAAATCTGTGTTCACAGCCTAAATCATAAAAGGAGCTCTGCAGCAGTGAAGAGAGTCTCATCCTCTTTGACTGAAAAGCTCTAGATTTAGCCAGAAGAAATTCTAACATCAGATAGGGACATTTCTCCATCCACAGGAAATGATGAATCAAAACACTCAAATGTCCTCTAAACTTCAGCAAGTCAGTAGCATTCGGTGAAAGCTGGACTCAACAATGATAAATCTTTTATCTTGTATTCTCATATACTTACATAATTTCTGTGAAGCTGCATTGACCAAGTGGGGGAGGCACAACAAGCTACAAATACAATATCGACATATTATCATCTTAACGTGTGCCCTAACATGTTAACAAATGTCTATTTGGAGTTTTGTTTCACACCATCTGGAGAATGTAATGTCAATATTTACTCTCTTTTTAGCTCTCTTTATTTACTGAGAAAATTTTCTGGCTCCTTAGCTGTAAAATCTCTGTGCACTATGTTCACCAGCTAGCTGCTAATTTTGTCTATATCTGCTGTTTGGTGCTGGGCAGGTAGCATACAGAGCTTTTTCACTGAAAACAGCTGCCTGCTGCTGCTGGAAACAAGGTTGATAAGAGCAGTGAGAGTAAACCAAAACAGTAATGTTGTGAGCCATATTAAGCTGGAAAGTGAGCTGAAAAGCATTAAAATGCTCCATAGAGCTGAGGGGGGACAATTCTGTTATGGTTCTGTTTGCAGTCTGACTCTGTGTCCCAAGCTGCCATTCTCCACAGGTTCTCCAGAGGCCTTCAGACTTCTCTCCATTTTTGTTTGGTCTTGACTGAGTGGGAGAAAGCAGTTTTGAGTTGTATCTTTTAAGACTTCTGGCAGGATATCATTTAAGTTGCCTTTATTAGTTAAACTGTATCCATTGTGTTTCTGGGTTTTTGGTTCTGTTTGCCCTGTGTTTTTCCTCCTGTGTTCATGTACCCCTCCTCAGCCTGCTTTTCCTTTCACATCTGCCCTGCATTCATTCTTGTCGGCCCTGCCCTGCTCCCTGTGTGTTCCCCAGCCAATCAGCTCCCAGCCGGCCCTTGTGTCTTACCACCTGTTCCTTGTTGTCTCATTGGATCAGTTTGTATTTAAGTTCTGGTTTTCAGTACAGTTTTGTTGGATCCTTTGTTGAGTTTGCTTTGTTTGTTCTGCTCTGCTTTGTTCTGTATTTAGTTCAGTTTATTTTGCTCTGCCTCTACCCGAGCTCGAATAAAGAAGTTATTCTTCAGCCTCAGCCTGCAGTCTCCTGCATTTGGGCCCACCTGCTTCACTCCACGTAACAAAATCTCTGTTGATAACTCACTACAAGCAACACCTTGCACATGGCACATAATCATTTGACCTATAAGTGATAAAACAGTATTGATTAATGCAGCTTTAAATCATAATGATTTAATTTGTATCTGTATTTCTTATTCAGATCCAGACAAAATCTGGAGTTTCACAGTGCATCATCACCAATATCGGTGGCACAGAATGTGTGATGGTAACATGATCTCACAAACACTGCAAAGAGAAAGTGGCTGACTAACACACAATGAATGTTAGATCCATAAATACATTCAGTATTCAATGACAGTGGAACATGTGCAATCACTCTGTCATACAACCATACGCACACAGACACTATCCAAACTTTACATTCACAACCTTTTTATAGACAATGTGACAGTCCAGTTATATTCATCTTAACCTTGACTCAGCTGGGGATACATGAATGATCCCAACCATATGGAGGAAAAGGTAATCACTCTGTGAAGACACAGGGAAAGATGTCCTCTCAGGTAAGGACATGCTCTCTGTGTTCACTCTACTGTGTGTTCATCGATTACATGCCTGAGCCTGCTGCCTCCCTGGGGGTCAGCCACCATGCCTGGGATCACAGGTGGTGAAAGTGCACTAAAATATTTTACTTGAGCAGACTGTCTCTTTCTTCAGTCAATTTCACTCAGAAACAAACTGAGAATATTTGCCTTGCAAGAGAGTTTTGTAGTGAAACTCACAGCACTACTAAGAAAAGGATCATGGTCATGTTGTGTGTTTCTGTGTACAAACTATAGATGACATCCTCAACATACCAGGTCTCGGTGGTGAACTATAACAGTACTACCTCTAGTTAACATACATATCATACACATGCAGAGGTTAGCATGAAGGGTGGGGCAAGTTACTTGGAAAATGCAATGACGTATACTCCTTTATGTACATTTTCATGGTATATTTTGAAATCTCAAAGCAGAATAACTACAGGTGTAACTAATTACTGTAATTAAGGCTGCTTTCCATTTCACTAACTGAGACCACGCCAAGAATGTTAGATTTCAATAGTTTAATTGAGATAATGAAAGAGAGCTGATATGTTGATGGAAGGGTTAGAGAACCTGATGAAGGGATTAGGGATGGAGGGATGAAGTTATGTTGGGAGGAAAGGGGTGAGGTGTGAGTGTTGAGGAACGTAGAATGGAGGGTTGAGGGTCGATGATGGATGTATGGTAATGTTGTATGGTAATGTATGTTGCGAGAGCAGGCAACGTGGTTGTCTCAGAAAGGGTCGAGTGCAAGGACTTGGTGGAAACTATGGGACAACCATGTACAAGAAAATGGATGGTCTGGCAGTCTAGATCCCTCATACCCAGGGATGGGGGTCAAGATGGGGGTCAAGCTAATAGCAATTAGCGCTTTGGGATGTAGTGGTGTCATGAACCATGCTTGGTGGGGTTGTGAGGGCCACTGCGCCCAACATGGGCACCACCGCAGGAGGGACACTGTACATGAGTATCGACAGGCATGATGCGATTAGTGATGGGGGAATTGAAGCTGACTGAAGTGCTGAATTGATGATGAATGATTGTATTGAAGATGATTCGTTGTGTTGAAGATTTTGATATAGTCGGTTGACGGCAATGAAAAAACGAGGGCACACCCTCCATGATGCCTTGAGATTCAGATAAAGGTTGAATGGATGAAAGGAAATGGATGGAGTTGAGTGAGCCATATCAGCTGTGGCTGGAAGAGGCGAAGAACGAAGGGATGCCGTTTCATGGATAATGTGGGAGGATGAAGGCCGAGGTGATATAGGAGGAAAGGATTGAAGGTCTGGAGGGAGGCATCGGGGCACTGTTCACATAGAGCAGGTCTAGACCATTCTCTTTAATTTACGGACACCCAACAATTCCCCTGTGAGCAAGCACTTGCAACGGTGGTGAGGAAAAACTCCCCTTTAACGGGAAGAAACCTCAAGCAGAACCTCTTTCTAGGCTCTAGGTGGGCGGCCATCTGCTTTGACCGGTTGGGGTAGAAAAAAAAGGGGGGGGTGAAGGAGGAAGTGAGGGTCGAGGGATGAAGGGATGAAGGGGGTGAGGGTCGAGGGATGAAGGGGGTGAGTGTCGAGGGATGGGGGATGAAGGGGGTGAGGGTCGAGGGATGAGGGATGAAGGGGGTAAGGTCGGAGGGATGAAGGGATGAAGGGAATACTTACCATACTCTTTGGGTTGAGAGGGAAAGGGGGGTGAGGGATGAGGAATGGAGGGGTGAGGGTCGAGGGATGAAGGGATGAGAGATGAAGGGGGTGGGGGGCATTACTATTGTTTCACTGGAGCGAGATGTCCATCTTTCTGAGAGCACTCTGTAGGTGAGTGAGTGTCCAGTTGAAGATGTTAATCGAAGGAAAACGAGCCGCGTCGGAATCGGCTATTGCGTGGGTGTGTATAGATCCCAGCTGATCAGTAGTGTGGCGTCTGAGGGAGTAGCTTTCCTTCGAGGAGCAGCGATGTGAACGGCCTCGGCGTGGATGTGGTGGTGAAGGAAGTATCTCGTTGGTACTGCTGGATCGAGTCATGGACAGTATTGCTGGGGTACGTGGTTCACGGAGCACGGGCGGAAGGTAAGCATAAATAAGCACATAAATACACTAATTACCCAACAGTTGCAGTAACTGATTGAATTTTTTGTTCATTATTTTCTAGTATTCGGATTTTCTGTATTTAGAATGTTTAGAAGCAAAGCAAAAAAGACACAGTAGTTTAAAGCTGCACTAATGAATCATTTTGAATTTTAAAAGGGATAGCTTGACGAACCAACACAGAATTATTTCCTAACTGCAGCTCCACTCCCTTACCCTTAATTTCCCAGCAAAAGACAGACAGGCAAAGTTAGTTATTAGCTGGTCAACATAGTGGAGTATTTAGCAGCTAAAGAGCCAGATATTTTTCTCTGGGTTGATGGAGACCAAAACAGAGCTAAAAGGAGAGTGAATATTGGACTTCATAGCGTGGCAAAAACACAACTCAAAATCAATGTGTTGCTCCATGTCTGCTGGATGTATAGACAACTGTTTGCTAACACATTCGCCATAACAAATTTATAAGGTGATAATATGATACATTGTGGTTTAACATGCAGCTAGTTTGCACTAACATTCAACAGCTAAACTACCTAGATGTGCCAGTGTCTATATAGACTGCTAAGAAGACACAACAAAAAATAAGACAGGTTTGGAGTTACCAGAAGGTGTATCTTTTGGCAGAGGTTAGCTACATCATGTAGCGCTACACATTAACACATCCTGACGCAGTGTTTTCACTGAACGCACAGAACAAGATACCCACCCTCCAGCTCCTGGCAAGACAGTAAAGAAACCTACCTAAAATGAATTATTGTACTGAGCATTAAAGTGTTATACTGTAATGTAATCTGTAAACTACTACTTCTACTGAAAAAGGTAGCCTAAATACTCCACAACAACATGTTACTATCAAACACTGTTAGCATGTGGCAGACAGTAACTTGGGGGTCCAAGTGGTGTGAACCAGCTGAACTGTGGCTGTCTCCTCTCTCTAGGTCAGTACCATGGGCCAGCAGGGACAGCCAGAGAGCCAGATGTGGGTTAGCCCTGCTTTGGCCTTGTCAAAACAAGTGTGCAAATGAACACACATGCCAACAACCACATACACATACACACAGACAAATATAAACAATGACACAGACAGAAAACCCATATACACATGTATGGGTTTGCCTTCGCCTAGGGCCTCACATATTCAGCTCAGCATGTCCATGGACTCCTTCCACCCCTCCTCTTTCTCCCTTTCCTTCTCTTGTTCTCTCCATCTCTCCCCCCTCTGTCTCCTCTCTCTTCACCACTCGTTGGTGTGGAGTTGTTAATTAGCATCACTATGAATACATTGCCCAAGGATGGGGAGGGGAGAGGGGAAAGCTGTGTGTGTGTGTGTGTGTGTGTGTGTGTGTGTGCGCGTGTGCGGGTGTGCGCACGCGTGTGTGTGTGTGTGTGCGTGTGTGCGTGGGTAGGGCAGAACTATTTCTGTCTCATCAGCTGATTCCTGGTGACGCCTTGCAGAAGACTTTCTCAGTTAGAGGAGACGCAAGAAGTTAGAAAAGAAGCAGTCTTCATCAGGTAGTACTGATGGACCATTCGCTAAGCCTTGCCCCCCTAGGTGACTGTTTCTATGTCTGTCAAGCTGTGGTAAATTTTACCACTGAAAATTTGTGCTCATTTTTCAAACAATAGATCTTCAGTTTCACACAGAAGTAAACAAAACCTGGCTTCACATCTCTAGCCAACGACCATGGATTTTGTCAGCCGAAATGACAATTTTCGCTAACAGATATTATCAGCTAAAGTAAATTAACACTAAAATCCAACTGTGGATTGGTTAAAAATGTTGTCTCAAATTAACTTTGAATGGTTCTATACATAATATAATGCTTAAAGACTGAAGCTAAAGCTACATGTCCCAGGCAAAAAGTCAGCACCCTCTCCAGCTGATGATTCGTGTGGAAAATAAAGGAGCAATATTGTTTGTTAGTACAGTATTATGAGAAAGCAATTAATGTTTGCTAACCAATGACTTTGAACAATGTAACGCAGGTTTGTCTGGAGTGTAAACTATTATTACTCTCATATATACTATTATAAACTCTCATATAGCCCACTAGCATCTTGGCTTTCACAGGGTGAATGTTCCAGTCCTTAAAGGGGACATATTATGCACATTTCCAGGTCTATATTTTTAATCTGGGGCTCTACTGGGCTATCTTTGCATGATTTACAGTTCAAAAAATGTATTTATCTCATACTGACTCTTTATGTAGCCACTTGGTTCAGCCTCTGTCTGAAATTGACTGTTTTAGCTCCTGTCCCTTTTAAGGGCCCCCCTCCCAAGGAGCCCACTCTGTTCTGATTGGCCAGCTCTCAGAAGCTGTGTCAGAACTGGCTTGCGGACGCTCAGGAAGTTACATCAACAAACCATGCAACAAACTATAGTAGTAGGATTTCACTTCTTTTTCTTGTTCTCTCGAAACATCAGCTACTTTAATACATCCATACATGTTCGAGCCGAATCTGAAATCTGAAACCTGATCTGAAATATGAGAGTAGGCAGCACAAACAACACATGGAAAAACCTTAGCAACAACCTAAGCGACCCAGGCTACGGAATGGATAGTCATTTATGGGCATGCACAATAGAAAAAAACAGTACATACGATATGAAGTATTCACAGCAGGTTGATGCCCTGGCTTTTGACTTGCAGGGAAGATTTCTACATACATTAACCTCAAGTTAAGGTTAAGTTTTGGAACTTTGACCTTGTTCAATATGTACATCTGACATAATAACAGTATATAAATAACAGAAAACCAGAAAAAGGAAATCCCTTTTAAAAGATACTTTTCTAAGGAAACCAGTGACCCCAAAAATGTAATGAAATGTAATAAATTTTAGCTGATGACATTCCCCTTGTCTTTGGGTTCCTAAGGTAGGTAGCCAGTTAGCCAGGCGTGCTAACAACTGCAGCTTACATTTTAGCAATTAAACACATTGTTTAATCCAATACTTAATATTTTCCTCTTGTGTTTTTGGAAAGGCTAAAAAAATACACCACCTTCCAAACTGAGATACCAAGTATCACTCTCATTAGAGCCCCATACCCAGTGTTTCAGCATGTGGTGCCTAGATGCGGTTTCTACACTATGGTTGGACAATTGCTGTTCAAGGGCAGGGTTTAGTCAATTGACACGAATGGTTGCAACAACACAAACTAGCATTTTTCAGGGGCACAGAGCTTTTAGTTGAAAGAACAAAAGAAGCATACTGGATCAAAGGTCCCAGCACACCATGATGGCAGAATTGAGGGTGTTGAAGGAAAAAGGTCTCTGCTTCTGATGGAGGCAGAGAGACCAAGAAGATGACAGACATGTTGACACACACTGTTAGGAAGCAAGGAAAGGAGGAGTCATGGGTGGAGGCAGAGTGATCAAAAGAGGTAAGTGAAAGGGAGCAGACAAAGACAGGGAGAGGATGGTGGGGTAAAAAAAAGTAACAGGAAGACAGGAAGAACGGGTGAAGGGTGTGTGTACACGATCCCAAAAATTTTCCCATTTCAGAAAAAGATGGATAGACAAATGGCTCTACAGGGAGGAGGTGGAGGAGGAGGAGGAGGAGGAGGAGGAGGAGGAGGAGGTGGAGAACAAGTGAAAAAGCAAAGGATGAACAAAGAGAGCCAAGACGGAAACATGCGTGGGCCAGAGACCAGTGGAGGAGAGAAGCCGATGCATCCGGAGCCTCTATAAATACCACTTGAGAAGTGGAGTGGATGATGGAAAAAAGATGGAGACAGGATGATGGAAAGAGGAAGGGGTTTCAAAAAGCACGAACATTAGTAATCTATTAGAAGTGAATGATTTCAGGACAGTCATGCGTCAACAAGAAATCCTAAAATATCTTCACATTCCTGCTGGTGTCAGTGTGTGGTGTGTGAAAATGATGAAAAGAAAGAAGCACAGGAAGGAAAGGGGAGAGCAACAGATGGGCGATTAACCAAATGCAAACATCTTTGTGTTTTTGTTTGCCTGCCATGATGTTAGCCATGACGACTCTCACATATCTGGCTCTCACCTCTGTCAAAAGGCTATAAAATGTTAACGTCATAATGCTTGCAGAAATAAAGCACCCAGATGTCCAGTGTGTATCTATAGTGCAGCAATTTTTCAAACAATCTGGTCAATCCTCCCTGGCTTGATGGGGTTTGATTCCCAGCTGTCATACTTTCCAGGATCCAATGCTAGAGCCACATCTACACCAACTGATATAGTCACATAAACCTGCTGGTTTAGTGCTTGTGGCTGTAGGGGAGCAATGTTTGAGAAATAAAATCTAAACTGCTGTGTTCTCTTTCCTCTGCACATTTTCAAGAAGAATCAGTTTGAAGCTACTTCATTAAGTTTTGGGAGAAAACAACCAACCAAAACCATTTCCCAAACCAATCAGTATTCATTAGCACTGAACATATGGAGTGCCACCATATGGAGGATTTAAAATGCCTAAATAAAAACCAAGAAATAAAGTGAAATACACATTGTAATATGTATGTCCTTTTTATGTATGAAATGAAAAACATGTTAAAATTTATTTCTCTTTTTAATAACTGAATGAATTGTTTTTTTTATTGTGACATACATTGTCCATGCCACATTAAAATTAAATCAACACACAAGTGAAGAGGTGTATTGCATTTCAGTGTTGTCCAGCAGAGGGCAGTAAAGAGCTGCCAATATCAAAAAGCACTGTCATTAGTATTCATGAGGAGGAGAAAAGGAGCTTTTTCTTTTTAGAGATTGGGACATACTGTCTGTGCTAAAATGAAAAACAGTCAAATGTCCATTCACAGTTTAGGGGAGAAACTATGTGTGGGGCTTATCATCACTGACAGCTGATGGCAGGAGGGAAACTACTATTAACTGTACATTTAGTTACACTTGTGATTTGTTGTCATCAGTTTTAAGAAATGGATTGTGCTTCAGAAAAATGTAAAGACAGAGGGATCTCCTTGACATAATTTTCAGTAAGTGTTGACAGCTAATTAGTGTTAGTTAGCTAGTGTTAGCTTACAGTAAACAATAGAGGAGGAATAGCTAATGCTAATAGATGTCTGCAAGGTAGCTAGGTGGAATGTCCTGAAGGCCTGAATGTTAGACAACAGGTTGGACACATTTTGCATTGCTTAATGTTACTACTACTGAAGAAAGCAGAAAGTCTAGAGGGCAAAACTTTTGCCAGTTAAATACTAAACTTACAGATACAAAAGCTAGCTATCCTGGCGACTGTAAAAGAGCAAGAAGGTCAGCTAGTGTTCCACTTTTTACACTTGGTGCAGCAATTGCTACCACAGTTGGGGGGTCAGGTGGTCACAAAATTCTGCTTAACTGACCTTTCAACTCAAAGTACATGCATACAAGCTAGTTTTGAACAGCAAAATGTTTTTTGTTCACATTATGTGTATTGTTGGAAAGAAAAAAAAACACTTGTATTAACAACGACAAAAATCTATGTGATTATGTGTACTGTACAAAACAAATGATTTGATTTGGAGTTCCTCTTGATTGATCACTCTCTTGATACATGTCATGGTTAACACTATTATTAGGCTACCTACAGCCTGGAGTGCCATTACTGGTTTGGACCCCTATTTTCTCAGCATTTCCCTTATATTTTCTATCAAATATCCTTTTTAAAAGTAGAATAAAAGTCTTAAAAGTTTTTTCACTGTATAACAAAGTCACATCCATTGCGTGTTCTGTATCAGCTTGTGGTACTAGTCGTTAAAGCTACATCACACTTATACAGCATGAAATATTTATATCCACAATGGCATTTTTTTTTATAGCGGCATACATCAAAATGAAAAATCCTTGATGTCGTGATCATCACATTATACATTTTCATTCAATCGAGTACATCATATTTTATGTCTTTACAAGGAATGGAGTCTTGAATAGAATTTAAAATGAGTTTCAAAATTGGCTGCACAATATGCATGTGTAAGAAGGGGGTCACTGAAGGGTCTGTGGGGTTGAAAATGTTAACACATACCTGTTACAAATGTTATACAAACAGACTTTTGATTTTGGCTTGTTCAATAACAGTTAGTAGTTTCAGTGATGTTTCTAGTACACACTGCCACTGTTACTGCACCATCACTACTTAGCTACATAGCTTTAGCCTCTCTTAAGCCTATAGCATCAGTCTACAGCTGTCCCTCCCATAGCCAGTGCTTAGATGTTGATAACTCTTTTTATTGATGCTGTGAGTGTTTTACCCGTATTTATGGAGCAGAGTGCTTTTTTGGCATGGGTTCCTCTTTCCTCCGTGTGTGTGTGTGTGTGTGTGTGTATCCTCTTGCATTTATCGCTCACTCTCTCTCTCCTCCTCATGCATTTTTTCTTTCTTTTCCATTCATATCACACTAACCCTTTCTCCATTTCCTTTATTTCTCTCCCCTCTCATACCTCACTTTCTCATCTCATCTTCAACATATCAGATCCCATTCTGTCAAAGCCTAGTAATTGATAAAATATGAATAGAAAATATATCATTGTATTGCGTATGTACAATTCACCCTGCATTCTGCAGCCCTCTTTTTCTTTCTCTCTCAGATACTGATACACACACACACACACACACACACACACACACACACACAAATCACATGTAGCACTGTAGCACACAAAGCCTCTGACCTCACACAGCCTGCTGGGTGACGTATAAGCCATGACTCTAGTTGGTGGAGTAGTTGTGGAGTAATTATGGACAACCACTAATCCCCTCACTCTATCCCAGCAGCCTCAGCTAGCAGTCCGCTCTGTTGTTGCCCCCCTTCTTCTTCATCTTCTTCTCTTTCTCCTGTTCTACACTTCATATTACATGACCCTCACAAATTAACTACAAATTAAGTGAATTGGTGTGGTGTAATGTTATGATACAGTTTTTTGCACATGATATAATTGCCAGCAACATGGTTCATATATGTCCAAAATGTTGTTCTTGTGCAGTATGTGTAACCTGATGCACCAGATGGTTTGTTACACAGAACCATCTGAGAAGTCGTCCTTGGAAACTGTTTGGAAAAGGGCAGGCACTTTCAAAAAATACTTGACAGGTGATTGGATGAAACATCTGTCCATCACCGTCTATCACTGTCTTACTTTGCGAGGCAGCTGGATTCGGAAGATCGCAAGATCACAAGATCATGTGAGAATCCTCATAGGACGCTGATTGGTCCAAACTACTGATGATTTGTACACAAGCGCATAACTTGAAACTTGACAAGATGGATTCTTGCATGATCTTGTGATGTCATTGTCTTGCAAATCTAGCTCCCTCACAAGGTAACAGTATGTGCAGAGTTCATGTTAAGCCACCCCAGCCTTCAGCATGACAAGAGAACGCCTACAATAACTGCAGTTTATAATTGTTAAGTGCACACATACATACATACAATATTCTTTGGCCATTTGTATCTAAATTGGCTGAAGGGTCAAAAAATTTATTATTTTTAAGAGCAAAGACCAGAGTAAGCCATATCAACCATAACTGAGACACCATACTACACTATGATGCTTCTTCATAATGTAAAACATTTCCAAAGAGCTTAACATGGTAGAGAAAAACAGCATTGTACTGGGGTATTATTGTGAAAATGTAATATTGTCTATAGATCTTAACACCTTAAATGTGACAAATCTCTCATCATCATCTTTGTACAGTAATGTGTTTTGAATTACATCACAGGATAGGAGAAGTACACAGTACAGATGGCTGTTGTGGTATAGTCATGTGTATAGCAATATGTTCAGTTAGATCAGTGGTTGTCAAACTGACATACTCAAAAGACACATAGAGAGAACTTACACATCAATGATACCATTAACCCACTCAAAAATGTTCAGAGAAAACTCTTTGAATTCCATGAACAGGAAACTCACTCTGTCAAAGCTGTATAAAAGTGACACATGATAAAATGTGATTATTTTTGAAAAAGTTCTACATTTTTCATTTGCACAACAGAAATACTGAAAGATATAAAACTGACAGGAAACTTGTAATTCATATTCTTGATAATGTTACTTCAATAAAATTACGTTCAATCTAAAGGTATCCTGTGGACTATTTGACCACTAGTAGCAATATGGAGCAATGTTTTCACAAGTGAGTCCCTTTTTTGGTTGTATTATGCACATGAAGATGCACATGTACACAAGTGCCTCTTGCTACTGACTTCCACAGGATTAATGATGGATAAACCTTAAATCAGTTAACAATGGAAAACCATGATTTTTTTTAAGGGTTTTAAGGGGGAGATGACAGAAAAACTTTAAGAACTCCTGAGTTACATGGATATACTGAAGCTGTTTTTACAATATCTCACAATAAATAGTGAATAGTGAAGAATACACATACAGTACATCAATATATGGTATGTTTGTAAGGTGGTGCTCAGTTAGATGCTCTGATTTAAGAAACTAAAAACAAGGTGGAGGCGACGAACACCACTCCATTTCACATAAGAACAGAAGAGGAAATATCATCTTTGGATATATTTTTTAAATCAAAACAACTAGCTAGCTGTCAACTGCTAACTGCTACCTGCCCATGTTACCAACATTCCAAAGGAGAAACTAGACTGAGGAAGCTAACAGAAGAGTTATTTGTGAAGACAAGAAGAGAAATTAAGGGGTCCTTGTTGGTGGTATTCTCCTGTCTCTCTCCATGAACTGGTGTGATGGCAGTACGACTGATGTTTGTGGTGGCCTCTTCTAGTCCTAGACTATGCAGTGTCTTTGTCCATGTCTATGTCTACATCTGTGTCATCTTGTGGAGAGCAAGGGAAATATGTCTATGATCGTCAGGTTCTTTTGGACATTCGTATAGCAAAGACTATTGCTACGAGAAATACTGGCTGGGAGCTAAATCAGCTGAGTGCGCTTGGTCTGCTACATCCAGTGGGCCCATAGGAGACCACAGCCTTGCCTGGAGCTGTGCTCGAGAGGAAAGATGAAAACGGTGCAGCAGGACGTGGAAGTGGAGCAAGCGGGGAGGAATGAAGCTAGGCTAACTGTTAACTCATACAAACCGGCAGTTCCAACAATCATGTTGCCTAATGTTCTCTGTACAGCAAAATAGATTATATAACTCCCCAATCACTGCTGGTCACTCGTTGACATGCAAGAGATGTCTTCTACATCCAACTGAGACATGTACGTTTCTCTCTAAATGCACTTTTACGCACTGTGGTGCTAACTACTTCTTTTTTTGTTTTGTTTTGGTTTTTTTGTTTGTTTGGGGGGTTTTTTGTTTGTTTTTTTCTCAGGATTTTTTTATCATTTTTTAAAGGGAGTTTTTAGATTTACAGTATATCTTTATGCTTTCTGTTGTGGTTGCACTGCTGTAGGCTGGGAGGAACAGCATTTCGTTTTTTTGTGTATGCAAATACACAAGAAAATGACAATAAACTAATCTTGAATCTTATACTGTAATCCATTATTTTCAATATCAGGATCCTTTGGAGGATAATATCTTTCTTATATCGTAGCCACTCAACTTAAGACAAAGGAGGCCTGTTTAAATCATAAGCCGTTAGTCAAATGTTGATTGTACGCAGTTTAAACCACAGTCAGGATGACTAACGACTTAACTGGTAACATACAGATGGCTGATTCAGAGTCCCATATAATGATGTGTGTGGCCACTCATGATATAATCCCATAACTTCCTCTGACCACAAACACAGACAGACATGGGAGGAGAAAGAGAGAGATGTAGAGAGCCTGGTCAGCCCAAGCAGAATGCATTCTCATTAAACTTTAATGCTGGTGAGGTCTGGGAGCACTAAAGAGGCTACTCACCAAGGCTCACTCAGGTCTTTCTCTCTCTCTCAACACACTCACTCCATAGTCCCACCCATGCAGCCACAGTCTATGAGCCACCATCTCTTCTCATCTTCTGTGAGAGTGAAAGGCCATTTCTGGTTCTCTCTCACATTCTGTCCACTATGTCTGGTGCTGTAGCTAATGATTAACCACATCCCAAATCAGCACAGCTGTATCAACACACAAACACACGGCTGTTTCCCAAATCACACAAGACAGTAAAAGACTTAAGATAGCTCAAAGGGTTAAGGACATGTTCACTTATACTCTTTTTAGAAAAAGGAGGGAAGCAATGGCTTAGGGTTAGGGTTTTAAAATGTGTAGGTATTACTGTATTTTGGAATTTTAAACATAAACTGCATGGCCAAAAGTATGTGGACACCAGAACAATGCAATCCATATGTGATTGTTGAATATATTAATATCTATTTATTTATCAGTGAAGTCAAGCACTGATGTCAGAATCCCTTTTTTTCTGCACCTTGCTTTGTGCACAAGAGTGTTGTCATATTAAAAGAAGAAAGGGCCTTTCCTAAAAAACTGATGCTACAAGGTTAGAGGTTACAAGGTTAAGTACACCAATGTCTGAAGTATTGTATCAATGTATGCTCTAGAATTGAGATTTCCCTTAAACGGGTTTAGTCTTGCTCTTCTATAAAGTTGTGAGGATGTGTTACAGACAGATTTAAAAAAGAATGGTCAAAAAAGAAGCAACGTAAAGCTTTTGTTTGGCCCTAGCATGGGTCATGGTAAATGGTAACTTTTTCTAGCTTTATGTCCTCAGTATTTAACACAGGATTTCTGATACATTTTTAGTGTCCTAGCCCAAGTCAAGATAAGATAATTATTTTCTCAGACTTTAAAAGTTGCTCCCTCCAGAGACACAGATGACAATATTCATATGTTTTCACAGACTGAGTAGTACTCTTCATGACAAGTATGACATTTATGTGTAAAATCGGACGAGTGCCCCTTTAATTAGAACTAAGTATATGGACTAAGTGTGTGAAAAGGTGTGTCCACATACTTTTGGGCTTATATTGGACACTGACTATGACTGCTCACTGTACTATGCAGTAAATTACCACATCACTGTATGTCTGTGGGGTTTTCAAAAAGGTTTGTTCAGAAATATGTATAAGTTAAATACTTTTATTTTGCCATGAGTGCTACGATTTCTATGTATAGAGAAGCAAATGTAACTTTTTGAGACGTGGTGGAAATGACAGGTGACTCAAACTCACAAACAAACAAGCCCCCCCTCCACACACACACACACACACACTGGCTTCCATTCCTCCAGGTGTTGTGGACACACCCGACTGCCTTTGAGTTCTTTTAATTAAGAGCAAAGTGTGAAGATCCAATCCAGCACAATTTGAATACACACACACATATGGAGCACATGGATTCACACTCTCCAACTGCCTGGAAAAACAGTGAAGGCTGGCTGCAAAGCAACAGGACAAACCGCAAAGTAACAAAAGCATTCTGTCTTTGCAAGAACGTACTTTCCTTCAGCACAGTTTCATCCACAGGCTGAGAAAACACAACAACACCATCTGGGTCTGTGGTGCATTTAGGTGCTGCTTCTCATAAGCGCTGCACCACAAATGTTCGCAGACGGGCTGTATAGATGTTGTGTGTGTGTGACAAAGGGTAGGTGTGGATTCAGAGCGCATGTAAGCATATGTGCTTGTGGAAAAAAGTATATGTGCATGTAAAAGTGCATGTGTTCCCGTTCATGTTCATATAAAGTAGGAATGAACACACATGCTCTCTCATGTATATGAAAATACATAATCAAATACATATACCTGCTCACACACAAACATGCATAAACACACACAAACACTGTGTAAACATTATAGACTGTAATTAGTGGAATTCAACAGTGGGCCAACAAGGGGAAAAAAAAGATTCAGAACATCCACAGCAGCCAGTGAACTGAATATTTAAATATTTCAGGAACCGCTTCCAAGTGTGTGCTATTTTTAAGACCTGATCCATAATTCAACATTAGCATTTTTCTCCCAGAAACCTTGAAACTCTTAAGTCTGCTCGGGAAAATGTTTCTCTTTATCTCAGCTGAGAGATACAGATTTGAGTTTAGCAACAATCTTTTTTTTTTCTACTCTTGAGACATAATTTGGTAACTTGACATCATGCTAGCTGCTGCTGTTTTCAACTAGCCGCAGTCATCTGGCAAACAAGCTGAAACCAAAATAGAGGCTGGTAAATGCAAGTGTACTTCTGGGAGACAGGAGCTTTAGTGAAGATTTCAAATGCATTGTGACTTTTAAGAGATCTCCTGTACTATTCTTATGATACTGTACAGTTTAGTTTTCAGTTTCGGTAGCACTGTGGCCCTACTCAGATTGAGAATACTGTGTCGATTTTTGGCTCACATGTCACGTACAGACTTTATTAAGCCTGCATTTATTTAATTAAATGTATATTTTTATGCGAGTATATTTCGAGATTAGCAACATCATCACTAACATTTATTTTTATACTTTTTCCGTACATTTTCATGTATCAAAATCCCCTACTTTCTGTAAAACAGCATATTTCTACTTTTACTAGCAATGTTATAACTATTCCAGCCAATAAACCTGTCAGTTCAGTTTCTAACAATCCCAATTCTAACTTCTTCCAGATATTTAATATAATCTCATTTGTCTGTTAATTTCATGAAAAAGTAAATTACAGCATGTGGTTTAGTTAGACTTCTCACCAATCTTTGGAGGGGTGGGTGTATATTTCTACTTTTTAAAAGAGCTGCTACGAGATCCTACAGACATCAGAACATGTTATTGACATGTAATCAGTTTATAAAGTTATGGTGAACGTGTTAGCAAACAGTTGCCTATTTACACATCCAGCAAACATGGAGCAACATTAGCATTAATTGGGGTCATGTTTCTGACCAATAGTCCAATCCAATATTCACTCCTCTTTTAGCTCTGTTTTGCTCTCAAATGACTCCTGAGGGAAATATCTGGCTGTTAAGCTGCTAAATGCTCCACTGTGTTCACTAGCTAGTTGCTAAATTTGTCTGTCTGCTGTTTGGTGCTTGGAGGGTGGCATATAGTGGGTTTAACAGAGCTTTTTTGCTCAAAACAGCTTCGTATTGTGGCTACAAACCAGGCTGATGAAAGCAGTGAGAGTAAACCAAAAGAGTAAGGTTGCAGGCTATCAAACCAAAACAATTAGCTGAAACAGGCTAAAAGGCTCAGTAGAGCTAAGGGGAACTGCAGAGTTGAGAGATCATTCTCGGTGTCTTCACACAGTATAAGCAACACCTTTCAGAATACATACAATCATTTGATTCATTGTTGATATAAAGATTGATTAATGCAGCTTTAAGGAAGAATACTCAAATTCCACAGCCACCAAACTGTCTGTTTCAGTCCCACATTAGAACAGAAATCAAGCTATTTCCCCTAAAAATGAAAGCTTGTCCTTGACCTTGGTCACCCAACTACAAGTGACCTCTTGGTGGACAGTAGAAGCCATATCAGACAGTAGACAGGCAGGGGGGCTTCGCTGGCCTCTAGATGCACCCTGTAGCCTGCAGCCTTGGGGAGTCCTGGTAAAGAGAGATTAGCAGTGTGTGTATGTGTGTGTGTGTATGTGTTTGTTGGGGAGGAGCTAACAGAAGCCCTTGCCATTCTTTCTGTCCCCCCTTTTCTCTCTCTTTCGACCGCCCTAATCCTTAAAACCTCTAAATCCTCCCTTCTCTCCCTCCTTCTGTGCCCCAGGTCCTGATTTCTTCTTCTGTCCATCTGGTGTTAAGGAATCATCTCTGGCCAATTTGGACCTTGTACTGTACCACAGATCAGAAATGAGTGTTGTTAAAAATAATCTCATAAACTCATAAAGTCTCAGCTGTGAGTGCCAGTGAATCCAAGGAGTACTACTACAAACTCAAACAGTGTTTACTTGTATTTTGGCCCTGCTTTAACATCCATTAACCCCACCCACCACTCCAACTTTAAGGCCCTGTATTGTGCATCCACCTCCGTCTGAAATGTCTACAACCTCTCTGCTGAGCACATCAATATTTTACACATTATTTCTATATTTACATTTTGGAAACCTCAAAAACCCCCAGGGGTGGATGGGAATTTGGAGTGATGGGATGCAGAGAAAAGATTTCTGTTGTGCTCAGAGGAGATTTTTTTTTTTTTAACATCAGAGCGTCAGAGAGGTTGGTCACTGCTGCGTTCAGCATTTCGCTCATTCTCCACAGCATGACAGCTCCCCTCCACTAACATCCTCTGGATTAGGAAGTCAATGGAGGTTTAGCAAGTCAATGGAGGGAGTCTCTGAAGTCTATAGTGTATTAGATGTGTACAAAGCATTCGTTAGCACTGTGAATCTTTAAAGGAAAGCCCAGGTGCAGACTTCTCACGGACAGATCAGAGCAAATTATTAGCCCAGAACCACGTCTTCTGACAGAACAACAGATCAGGACACTCCAGTTTCTCCCATACTGGAGGTTAAACTCATGACAGATAAAGTCCTGTATCAGTATAACCTTATCACCAGCAGCTGCTCAGGTCTCAGGCAATGCAGCAACCAGATAGGACAGTGCTGACCAGGTGGAATAGTCTTGACGTAAGATACAGAATGTTCTCTTTTTGGATGTGAATTTTCACTGCTGCATTAGGGATGTATGATTCTCTTTTATTTATGGCCACCTCTGTCAATGAACATGAATTTGTTCTGTAAATTTCACAGGTAGGGAGGCTGCTTTGAATTATATTGAACTCTAACATATGGTTTAAAAGCACATATTTTTGGCAATAGCAAAATGATTTGTCAAAATACAGTGAAAAGAAGACATGACTGCATCAAGAACATAAATGGATAAATTAACCATTTAACAATAGCAAAGCAGGGCACACATTTTTGGTATTCATTTAAATTTTGGATTTTAGTAGCTTCACTTCATTTGTTCAGCCTGACATTGTGCAATTTCAATCAAGACAGAAGTTGCAGTATGGGTTGCTCAGATCTCATCTATGCTTGTTGCCATTTTGTGGCCATATTTCTTCATTGTTGTTGCTACTTATCATAGATGTAGATAGCTAGGTAGCTAGCTATGTAGGAAGATGTTAATCACACCTAAAAAGCTATGATTAGTCAATTGTTTCTCAAGAAATAGCCGTTATTGAGCACAATCAGACGTATTTGAATGGTTGAACAAATCAGAGATGTGAGCAGTGATTCAGAGACTCTGAACCAGGCAGAGAGACAGGGGTATGATTTCCTCCTCATTGTTATCATGTGACTTACATGATAACACCGGGGCACATTCCATTTACTGAAGAAGGCCATTGGATGCAGTCAACAGCTCTGGAAATATCTGAATAAGAAGATCTTGCATATAGAATATTTACCTCAGATGAATACATGTGATTTGCTCTCAGATCTTTCAAGAAAAAAAGTAGTAAAAAAAAGTAAAACAAAGTTTAACTAACTGACTAACCAACATGGCCTCTGAATTAGATTGGTGTTGGTCTGTTTTTGAGAGGACTGGTAAACATGCATAGGTGTGACATCAAATCACTTGAGGATGTATCTTGACTAAAAGAGGTTGACATTATCATGTGAATTTCCTGCTAGTGATGCCAGCAATCAATCAATCAAAGCTGTAAAATAAAAATAAAAATTAAAAAAGGGCAATCCCAATTCTTGTGTGCTATAGCCGGAGGGTTTTTAAACTATGGGTGTAAAGCTTAGTTGATCTACTTGTCCTAACCCAAAGCATTTCGCCCAACAAACCACAATGTACAGATGAAATAGTGACTCCTGATTGTAAAGTCCATGTAGTGCATTATTATCTTGCAAAAACATGCTGTAGTAAATATTTTTTGTCCATGGTGTGCTGGTCCCCATCAATGATTAGCCACATGATGAAGGCATTATTGACTGAACCTGAGCTGTGCCTCATGGAACATTAAATACATCACTTCCTCTCAAGGGGCCCGACGATGCTCCCTTCCCTTCAGGCTGCAGTCAGGAAATGAAAACAGCCATTAGAATTGAAGCAAGCCAGAGTGCTGGGATGCTGCACGCCTGCAACAGCAACATCCTTCATTAGGCATCTCGAAGCCAGAAACAGGGCCCTCACATGTTCCAGTGCAGGTGTGGATGCAGCAGATTAGCATATAGGCCAGGCTCCATCCAGGCTCTGGTCGTTCAAATTGCCATGGCTTGTGTTGGAAACCCCTGAGGCATCAAACTGCAATGTAACCAGCCCTTTGTAAGAGGCAGCTGTAGCACACCCAGCCCTCATGACAAACCACTGTAATGTTCCTCTACCATCTGACACTGTGAGTGTAAAGTGACCTACAGCTATCTCCTGTGATCCCACATAATTTTCCCATAATGCTCCTTTAGTAGTTTACAGCCTCTGTATAGCCTCTATAGCATCTATCTGAGATAGATGAGATAGACCGCTAAATTCTTATTCTAGCTGCTTAACGATTCGGGGTTTTTTTGGTGATGGATGACTATGTCATCAATATACAGAACGTTTCCACAATATACTCCGTCTCTTTACTAATCTGTATCGTGTCCAGTTCAGGCCCGCTAATATTCCCAACCACACCCCATCTTCCTCTCTCCGCCGAAGGGAGCACAAATGATCGCACACACCGCCTCACCACCGGCTGTCTGTCGGGCTTATAAAACGGTTTGTGTCGCTCCAGTGCTATGGGCTATAATGTCATTGTTGTTCCCATTATTGTCAAAGCGATCACACACACACTAAGACACACACACACACTAAGACACACACACACATATACACACGTCCACTCAGCGGTTTCAAAAGCCTTAACTGATAAAGCCACTCCAGCCTGCATGCGTGCGTAAAAGGAAAATGAGAGCAGTGATCGGTGGTGGATTTGTAAACTAAGGGATGGGGCGCAGTCCCCCCATTGATGAAAAACGAGTGGGTGAGGGATAGATGATGCTATGATTCATCCCTAGCACTACCCCCCCCCCCCCCCCCCCCCCCCCCCCCCCCACACACACACACACACACACACACACACACACCACCACCACCACCACCACTGTCACACCCCACCCTCACAGCGCTATCTACACCTGTAACACGTTTGACCGTGTTTTCGGGTCATCTCGATTGACTGTGTTGTTTTAATGTATTGATCGATTCCAGCAGCAAACCGTACGAGGCTACCGGCTGTGTTTATAATGATACTGACTTCTTTTGCAAATACACAAGAATATCCTGAGCTGTTACTGCTCAATCGTGCCTTTATATTGGTGGGTACATATTTGGGAACACACCACCACCTCCTCAAGACTCTATACGGAAATATATCAATCTATAAGTGCAAAATGATGGCTGATAAGGGGAAAAGCATCGACTAGTGGTGACTGGATGTGATGGGTGTGTGACCATCACAAAGGCATACTGGTAACACTGGGTTATAATGGGCAGCTCGGTGTGTAGGGACGTGTTTCTAGCGGTGATTGCTATGCGTTACGCATTATAACTTCCACGGAAACGGAAAATGTTGCCCTTACTTTAGCATGGCTTGTTCTTTCTCCTCTTCCTCCTTTTGCCGAGCCATCACTGCCATGATGATCTTCCTCTCCTCCTCAGTGAGGTGGCTGAGGTCCGGCAGATCCGGCATGGATGGCGGCGCGGTGGGTGGGCGAGGGCCGCCCTGGGGCCCCACCGAGGCGGACATCTTTTCCACCACCACCACCCCACCACCACCTCCTCCTCTTCCTCCTCGGCGTGTCGTTTCGGCTGACAGGTTCCCCGGAGCGTTTCCGAGCCACACCTCACGACATGGTCCGCGGGCAACGCGGCAGCGGCAGCGGCAGCCGCAGCTCTGGCGAATAGTGCAAGCCGGTCATAGTTGCAGGCACCCTCGGTTGTGCTTTTGTTTGTCCTCTCAGGGTTTTTCTCTCCCACCACACTCTCGTCGTCGTTCCCCCCCCCCCCCCCGCCTGCCCACCTTTCCCCTCCACCGCCCGGATTCACGGGGAGCCCATCTCCGTTTTTCACGCTGGGTGTTGAGTCGAGCTGATGGGACCCCTGAATCACTCGGCTGGTCTGTGGTGCCTCCGCCGTCGTCGGACTGGAGCTGGATATTGAGGCGGTATAGGTGGAGTCCGTGCTCTCTCTCTCTCTCTCTCTCTCTCTCTCTCTCTCTCTCTCTCTCTCTCTCTCTCTCTCTCTCTCTCTCTCCCAGTCAATGGAAATGCAGCCCTTCCTCTCCCGTTTTTGCGGAGGCGCGCTTACTCATGTGAGAATGGGGTCCTCACCATCATCACATGCAAGCGCAGCCTTTACTGTGGCTACACACACACACACACACACACACACACACACACACACACACACACACACACACACACACTCCAAGTGTTTTATCCACCACAAACACGAACAGATACACATACACACACACACACACATACACATTGGCACACAAGTTCTAAAGTGCACAACGGCTTTATAGCCTTAATTGCCCATTCTCGCGATACTGTATCATTTTTTAGTATTTTGTCAATTCTGATTAAGTGCATGTTAAAGCCAGTTTCATAAACCATGTGCTGCAGTAGCTGTGCACAATTACTTAGTTGTCCCTGCCTCATTGAAGAAATGTTTGAGCCATTCGTCTATTTCAGCACCATGGACAGCAGCTCTTCTCAACAACACTGTCTACACTCCCAGATCTTATTTTCCAACTTTCCTAAATTTCTGCTGTTTTCTCAGAAATTTGAACATCTAATCTGCTGTTTTGACTTCATGGTTATTTGTTACTTTTTTGTTTGTTTGTTTGAGCTGCTAATCCACCTCATTTTGGCACGACTGCAACTTGCACAAGTAGTTTTTACACAAATCCTGATTATCTTACTTCATTAAACATAATCTGTATGCTTGTTGCCTGTGTGCTTGTATAAACTCAAACTGTATCAATTTGTCACTTGGTATTTGTTTCATTTCTTGTGAATTTGCTTGGTATGTCATAGCATATGTTTTACATATTTTTATTGTATGTTTTATTATCTTATGTCTGTGTGTATTTTGTCTGAATGCAAGACTAATTTTCCCCTGTGGACATTAAAGGTAAAGTTGAAAATTGAGACAGTTTTGTACCATAAGACAAATTCGAATATCTTTTTCTTTTTTTTTTTTTTCTTTTTTTTTTTTTTTTTACATTTCTACATGGATGACGCACGTTGATCAACATGACTCTATGTGCCAGTGTTGGCCGAAAGTTCTCTACTGTTTTGTCCCTTGGCCAGATGTTAAATTAGCTATCTTATCTTATCTTATCTTATCTTATCTTATCTTATCTTATCTTATCTTATCTTATCTTATCTTATCTTATCTTATCTCATCTTATCTTATCTTAGGAACTCAAGGGACCAAGAATAATGTTTTATTTAAGTTCCAGAGTTTTATATTCCTATTTGTTGTTTATATTGCTGTCAGCTAAATGCAGAGAGGTTGAAGCTCCGTGCTGGATCAAACAGTTGGTGTCCAATAATAGCCTTACTACAGGCCAGCCCCCCTCTCGGCTCGTTTTGCATTCTGATCCAGACTCTCAGGCTATACCGATCCAGAGCTGGCACCGGTTTCTACCCGATGACGTAATGCCGGGTGAGTAGCTGAGTCCATCCAGCAGATGGCAATAACCCCGACTGCTTCTGCTGCTGCCACCCAGCCTCCGTCAAGTTACGTCACCGAGGTGGTGACTGTATCGCGATGACGTCAACTTCCCGTGGTGCAGAATTTTGTCATCATTTAGGTCGTGACTAGGGACCACCAGCCCTGAGTGACACAGTCGTGCAACAGCAGAGCAGCTGCTTGCTGCAGACCTCAGACTGTAAATAAACCCTGAGTACAGTGTGAAGGAGAGCACAGTCAGTCCATGATTTGCTGCCTCGTTTCTTCTTTTTAATGATGCTTGCTACTGTACATGGTGGGATTGAGCTTTGGTGAACTCAACACATACAGTTAGTGCACGGTTGTGAACTAATTAATGCCTAAAATCAATGCATGAGAGGGATTAGCAAAGTTTTCACAGTTTTTATTGCAGCTTTAATGTAAGTTTAAGTTTATTACATTTCAAACACAGAGGTCATTCAAAATGCAAAGAATGTATTAGAACAATATTAATAGGAACATAGATAGAACAAAATTATATTAAAAAACAAAATAAAATATAAATGGACAAAAAGCACTGTTATAGTGCAGTTACAGTGCAGTAATACACTGTATTAAATTTCCCTGTAAAATTACAGTAAACTGCTGGCAGCTGTATCTACCAGCATTTTACTGCTTTTTTACAGTGTCACTACCATAATTTACTTTAACAGTTAATTACTGTTATAGTATTCTGCTGTAGAATGTGAGGTTTAGAGTTTGATACTGTAGCCAGGCCTGCAGTAATATACTGTATTTTTACAGTGTTGAACAGTTTCTTACTGTAAATGTTACAGTAAACAACTGAAAAGTTTCCTTCTTATTCATATTAATGAAAAAAGTATACATTTCAGACATTTACTGTAAATAAGAATGTTTCTTTAATCTTAATGGTCCAGTAATGAGAGCAGCTCAGTTTTACATTTAAAAATGCATAATTCTTAACATCTCGCACAAAAGAGGATGAGACAAGCGACAGCTTTATGGAACTGAACATTTATTCAGAAGCTTTCAAATATGTCAAGTATATTCAAGTATACCAGTTTGAAAAAAATAATTCTCAAGGTTCATGCCCTTTCAAAGGGGGTCAATGTAAATCTATTAATTATAATATCCTGAGCTGTCAGCAAAACTTAGTCATGAGTCTAAACAGCTACTGCTTTGCAAACTACTGTTTAAAAAATATAAAAGCACAGATAAAGAGATTGCATGATACACAATTTGTAATGCCTTTAAATGTCCTCTGTTATAATTGGAAGACGGTCGGCATCCAGGCTTCCAGGCTCATAGCTCACTGAGTGAGAAAGAACCAAGAATGAAAATCAAGCACAGTAAGAGACAGATAAGTGAGAGGAACACTTTAAACAAGATGGAAAACTTACATTTTATGAAGTGACATTAGGTTCTTCACAAGAGTGGTAACAAGGACTCACTGTGAGCTTGCCTGTCTTCTTAGGCATTACTTTCTCCGGCTGGCCTTTGTTCCCCTCTCAGGGTTAATCACAATGAAGTACCTGAAAACAACATTTAACAAATCACCTATTATGTCCCAGGTTTTAGTACAGCTTGGCAACAAACTACAGTATATTTGCAGCAACCTAGCTACAGCTTAGAAACACACTTGGATTGAGCTAAAATAACCAATAAGACCACTCTGTCTTTTGGGGTTCAGCAGCAAACATATCTTAATCAACTTATTACAATTCAAATAAACTTCAATTGTTAACTTAGATAGTAGGCTATTATTAGTTATGAAATGCAAGTGGAATAACAAGGTGTAGGTATAGACCAGGACAATCTAACATTAGCATTCACTAATACAGTATGTAGTTCAAGAGAAAACAGTCATCCAAAAATAATCTTTAAACTAGACTTGCAAGCAGCAGTGAAAATAATGTTTAAATACCGGTAAACTAAATACTGGTAGAACACTACCTGAAAATGCTCTCTTGTGCTTGCCAGGTGCTACTGTATTGTACCATCAAATCTTATAGTAGCCTACTGTTAATGTCTGTTCTTGGTTTTGGCTCCAAAAAGCATCAAAATTTACAGTATTTTAACATATTTACAAAGAACAGTACCTTACTGTTAGAATTTGGCTGTTTTTTACAGCAATTTATTACAGTGTAAGCAGCTGCAAAATCAATAACAGAAAATGTAGTACAGATATTAATCAGTCAAAGGGAGTGGACACACATAAAACACAATACACCTATTTCAGCATTTTTTTGCACATTCACATGTCTTGTCAGGAACAAGGAGGATGAAAAATGACTCTGGACTTTTGAGCCCATCAAAACCCACCCACTCATACACCCACATCATTCAGTTGAATTATGGAAAGGCTATAAATAATTGTAATAATAAATGACCTTATTCTTCTGTGTGAGTGAAAAGGGGAAAAAAAGATATAGCCAGATTTACCTATCTTCAGCACAAACATCCAAATTTTTTTCAGAATATGTGCTGTGTCATTCTCTCAGGGGAAACTGAGATAATATAACATGAGTCTTTGCAGTGCAAGCCAATAATGTTGGAAATAAAGGAGAATCATAGAGGGGATTGTTCATTTCAGTGATTTTGTTGAGAGAGCCCTCTGCTGGATATCGGTGGATATGAATTGTGGATTACATTTATTTTATTTCATGAAAAACTTTGATTAAATTGCTTTATGTGGAGAAGAAAGATTAGGTGGTCAGGTTAACAGCATTCTCTGCAGGGAAAGGTTGAGGTGATTTACTGAATTTTAAAGGTTTGAAGTACAAGTACAAGTACAATACAATTAATTCAAAGTTTTTCTATGTTTAAGTATTTAATTTGCTTGTTGAAACTGCTATCGAAATTGTGCAACAACAGAAAAAAAACACTAATTTTTTTGTGAAAAGGAAAAACAAATGTCTGGATATTTCTAAAATGAAATGCCAAAATGAAAAATTAATGTTAAGTCAGATTTTATTTTGTATCAGGTTTAAATGTATATACACCAGAGTATATTTCTCATTTGCAAGTAACAAAATCGAAGTAAGATAAATTTAAACAAATGTACATACTTTTTTAAAAGTACCCACCAGCTAAGACACACGAGGACTCCCGATTATATCCCAGATGTAAAAACAAAGAAGGAACATTTATGCATGTGTTTTGAATGTGTGAACATTTGAAAAACACTTTTGTTGGAAAGTTATTCATGCTTTCACCAGAACAGTGTTAGACACTGAAGTTAAGTTTAGTCTGTATCTTTTAAACACATGCCTGATCTTTATTTAGAAAACACAAAATGTAGAATACTAATTATGATTACTTCGGTAATGTATTTCAGTATGTTATCTTGGAAGGAAAATGAGCCTCTAAAATCATATTTAATTTGTTTTATTCTATTCAAATTCAACTACACTAGCAAAAGAGTAGACACTGAGCTAAGTTTTATCACCATGGGAGGAACTCCAAACCTTATGTCCGCTATAATAAAAGTCAGAGATAAGATTCAAACGTTTCCCTATGTTTTGAATAGTGTCACGAATACTTGGAACTAATTTCAATAATATTCAATATTTACAAAGTATTTTCTGTGGTTACATTCTGATCATGAAGTAGATCTGAACTGAACTGCTACTGTATAAAGAAGATAATTTGCATATATTCAAGACTTAAATGAAGAGTCAGGATTTGACAACACTGACCTCATCATTGTGAATATACCGACATCTAGAGGACAGATGAAAACACTGCATGTACAAGGGAGGAATGTCTCATTTACTCAGTACCATTAAAGCTCTCCACTCTTCACCTCTTCCTGGCTGTGAGTTACCACACTATGTTTGACTGATGATCTGTCTATATCTGTTTTAATCAGGATGTGAATATGTCTCTACTGTTATCTTTTATAGAGGGAATGTATGTTTTAACAAAAATAAACAAAGGATATTGAACACAATAGTATATAAACCATACTTAACAGCTTTCATAATTTTATTCAAAAGGAGATGAAACAAGTGTAAGGCAAAAAAGATGCATCCCTTTCAAAACAAGACACAAACTTTATTGGAAGTGTGGTCTTAATTTTAAGAAATGATTTGTTTCACAGAGACTGCCAGTCATCTTAACAATGGTCTAATTTGTTTATGTAATTGTGCTTGGATAACATCAAAATTGGCAACAACATTTCCTTATAAAAATGCTACATGTAACACCTTTAACATTGGCAACATTAAACCTCATTATTATTAGACACACAAATATTGTTTATGACCTCTCTATCTATAAGCTAACTCTTTCACACTGATAATGACAATAACCCCAAAATTATCACTCCATGTATCCAGTTAAGCCAAGAAGCAAAGAAGGAAAGACCTAAATTCCACTATAGTGTATTTCCTTTCTAAAATGATCAGACTCACAGCGCCTGGAGGCAGGTTGGAGGGCACTCTGTACAGTTGTTTTCTGTGGGATTTGGATAAATGGGTGATATAAAATGAAGAAATATATCATTTAAATATGGTAAAATATCTGGTTCTATCTCCAAAAGAACAACAAAAGTCATGTTTACACATTCGTCTTACACATTTTAAAAGCATTGTATTGGCTTTGCTTATTTTTTCTGACAATATGTCCAGGAAGGCCTCTCGAAGCTATGGGCTGACGACCTCTGTGTTCACATCTTCTGTGCGGGACACCACTTTTCCATCAACGATCTCCTCAATCACCACCTTCCTCCTCTGGGTGATAACTGGTTGAGCTGCGGAGGGAATCAAATCAAATTTTAATCTATGGGGTATTTCATTTCAACTTGAAAAATGAGCCAAAATAAAGTGGTGATGTGAACTTACGTTTGACTACCTCTACGACCTCAACCACCCTAGAAGACAGACAAAAAGTTATTTTTTCCATTCAAACCATTTGAGACTGATAATACAAATGTTAAACAAATAGCTCTACATTTTGGGAAATACGGTTATTGACTTTCTTGCAGAGAATTAGATGAGAAGATTGATACCTGTGTCTTGTCTGTTTACCAAATATGAACCGTACAGACATGAGAGTGATATTATCAAACTCCTGCAAGAAATATATACATGCTAAACCAGTGGTTCTCAAACTTTTTCACATCAAGGACCCCTAAACTGGCACAAATTAGACCACAGACCCCCATTTGATAAGATTTTGTCCCAGGGTCCCCCATCTGACAAGATTTTTGCTTTTATTTGTTTTATTACAGAGAGTGTATGAAATCCATGACCAAAATGCCATACATTATGTCATTGTAGTACTTATGAATGGAATTATAGTGAAATAAATTATTCTCCTTTTTGCTTGGGATCCTGGGGGTCCCAGAACCCCACTTTGAGAACCACCGTGCTGAGCTAGCGATAAATAATATGTCAAGTTAGATGCTTTATGACAAACAGCTCACTTAAGAAATCCCTTACTTTACACTCTCTCCATCCAGCAGTCTTCTGTACTCAGCAATCTCCATCTCCAGCCTGGTCTTGATGTCAAGGAGCATCTGGTATTCCATGGACTGCCTCTCAATGTCCGCCCTCACCTGGCTGAGCTCGCTCTCCAGGGTGTTGACCATGGTCTGGAGCTGGTTCAACTGCTGGCTGTAGCGGGACTCTGTCTCTGCCAGCTGGCCCTCCAAGGCAGATTTCTGCACAGGAGACAAGTAAATATGAGTTTATTGCGCACTAATTGCTTCATTTCTAACTCATCTCTACACTTCAGTTTCCTGAGGTGTTTAAAAAAATCTTCTAATTATAGTGTGTATAGTCAAACATTTCTATAATATGTCACTATGGTATTTGTATTGCACTAAGAGGTGCTAAACTGATAACTATAAGCAAAAGGTCAGCAATATAACAGATAGCCTATATGTTGTACTGTAGTGAAAAATTGTTGCATGAAAATGTGTACCCCACCTTCCCACTATGTACATGTACATCTGTGTATATGGGATCTGTCATTACCAGGCTGAGCTGGGACTGCAGCTCAATCTGCAGGGCCTGCAGGGTCCTCTTCAGCTCGTTTATTTCACTGCGGGAGGTCTGGAGGGTCTCTGTGCTGGTTGCCACCTGCTTGTTCAGTTCGTCAAACTGGAAGAAAATTGAATGAAAATTGTCACAAGGCACAATATGAGATGATATGAACATGGTTTTATGAGGTGAAATGTGTCATCCTGCTGCCCTTACCTTGGTCTTGTACCAAGCTTCTATTTCTTGGCGGTTCTTGTCAGCGATGCCCTCATACTGAGATCTAATATCGCCAAGGATCTTGCTCAGGTCCGCCTGGGGCCCAGCGTCCACCTCCACATTCACAGAGTTGGAAGAAACCTGGCCTTGCAAAGCGGCAAGTTCCTACAGCCAGACCCAAATTAAACCACATTAAAAGGCAAAAGAAGTAATGGGATATAACACATTCTTCCTATTCAAAATCAAATGTTTAGTTTGTAAGTAACAAAACGCACTATTACTCAGTTCAGTACATTCAAGTTTGCTGTTACAGCCTTATTGGTCTGGTATGACCAGTGGTTTATGGTGGCTAATGATAATTAACGTTAACTAAACAATGTAGGATCTAAACAACTAAACAAGTAAATGATCATTTAGGAAGGCTTTATCAGCACTGCCTTAAGTCAATAAATATTAATCACTGTCTTATCATTTTATCTCTCATGACTCATTGTTTTTTGGCACCACCCTGGGGCTGGTGGCAGCTCCTACCTAGAAGTACACAACTTGAAGGCACAGCAGACAAACCTAACAAGTTTTGTATTGACTGTTGTTTGTATAAGCAAAAGATAACATCTCTTGGAAGACATTAGGCAAATAATGGACTGTTAACTGTTTCATGGAAAACAATTTTAATCATCTGATTTCTGTCAGCAACTGTATCCATACTTTTCAGAAAATATGATAGGAACACATAAGTCATATTTCCCTGTGGTAATGTGAAGAGACTATCTATCCACTAAATAAGGATTATGTTTGGTTTTCCACTGTAGAAAAGATATCAAGGAGGAATGAGCTCCTGGGCTCACTTTTCCTAACAGCAGAACTCTCACCTCAGCATGGTTCTTCTTCAGGTAGACCATCTCCTCCTTCAGGCCCTCCACCTGCATCTCCAGTTCAGAACGAGACAGGGTCAGGTCATCCAGGACCTTGCGCAGTCCGGCGATGTCCGTTTCCACTGACATGCGTACTGCCAGCTCATTCTCAAACCTGTTAGCAAAAAGGCACAGAGGTTCATGTTACTGCACCCACTGAATTGATGTAACTACCAACAAAAGATAAGACGAAGCTCCACCAAAACCAGTTATACCAGTTTTATCAGTCAGTTGACCGTTACGCCCCTGTGACAAAATGTCCACAAAGTCTGAACAAACACATTATGCCATGTTAAATGCTTTCAAGTGTTAACATCTGTCAAGTGCCAGACTTCTGCCATCATAAAACTCAGGGATTATAACTTCTGACATAACCTTTCCACTCACTTGATTCTGAAGTCCTCCGCTGCCAGTCTGGCATTGTCAATCTGCAGCATTAGCCTGGCATTGTCCTGTGTGGCAACACCGATCTAAAAAAAAAAAGAGAGAGAAGCATTGTCAGGGGTCTCTTATCCACATATAATACCACCACTAATGTTATTGATTCACCATCTACAATGTGGGTTTGTGTGTTTGTTGATCTTTAGAATTGTCATGACTTGCATTCCACTGCAATAGCATTAGATGATCCACACATTTAATCATCACGTGTTACACATTGCTCTTAGCAGTGTTCGTGGGTGGTAGTGAGAAATTAAAAAAGAATTATCTTTCATTTCAAAGGTCAACTGTCCTTCTGAATTGAACCCACACATGCACATACTGTATATAAACCATCACTCAGATGCTTAAGTGAGAGTGCCTACTAGACTTCAGTGAGTGAATCAGCATACAATATGTTGATGATGATGATTACAGTGAAACAATTAGGGTAAAAGACAAGTTATCTATTATGTATTCCAAGAATAAGTGGGGGATAAACAAGCTATTTTCTACACCTTCTCTGTAGAAGAATGTCAGTTTAAGTTATACATGGATTAGGTTTTAATGTAACACACATGAAGAAATGATTCATCTTTATTTATTGGCTGTGTTGGTGTTCACGTTTGGTCGTAGTTTCACCACAAAAAGTTTAGTTTAACAAGAGGAATCAAGAGGAACATATTGTTAATGTCAGCAAAGGCTGCTGGAGACTATGAAAAATTCCCTGAATAACATTATTTAAGGGAGTCAATTTTATTATAATGATAATTATTAACGTTCATTTACAGTAGCAAAATAGAGATTATATAACTCAAATATTGTGACATTTTGGTTCTTCGGTGAGACAGTGGGGAGGGGGAAGCTCACCTTGTTGCGCAGGTCTAGGATGATTGCCTCATACTTGCTGTAGTCCCTGATAGTCGGTTTCTGATTCTCGTACCACTCGCGGATTTGAAGCTCCAGCTTGGCATTGGCGGACTCCAGAGAGCGCACCTTCTCCAGGTAAGAGGCCAAGCGGTCGTTGAGGTTCTGCATGGTCACTTTCTCGCTGCCTGACGATGAAACGGCGCTGCTGCCACCTCCGCCCCCTCCGAGAGCGCTTGACAGGTCAAAGCCGGCGCCGAGGCCATTGGAGACGTGGGACACCCGGACACTTCTACCACCTGCACCGCCATAGACGCTTGTAGCCCGCCTTGAGCCTATGGACATAGAGGACAGGGACATGGAGGATAATCCAGGGCGGAGTGAGGTGGTCATCATGACTTCTGCTCTGACTCAGGTGCAGCGTTCAGTGAAACTTGTCAAACTCAGCAGGTGGTGCGGAACAGATGGTGCTGAGGCGGCCTGGAGGATGGACTTTATAGGCTCCTGCCTGGAGGTGGGAGCGGCCGAGCAGGTAGGTGGAAAGATGCTGCTCTACCATCACAGGTGTGAGTACACAGGGCGTGGTGCGTTGGCATTCAGGTGTGCTGCTGGCGGTGTGTAACGGCTGTCAGGGCGATTTAGGTGAGAGGCATTCAAGCTGCCACCTTTAATTAAGCCAGGCTGATATCTCAGGCGGAAATATGAGCTCACTATCAATTTTTCTGTTGATAAAATAAACCTTCAACTGAATAACTTCACCTATAAATTAATTTTCAAAAACTGTGTACATTTAGTATTTAGTCTATTATTAGTAGTAGTATTAGTAGTAGTAGTAGACTACTGTCCAAAACAATTACGCATTATTACCCATCCAATAACAAAAATCATTCATTTTAAGTTTTTGAACATTTCCCAAAATATTTTAAACGTCAATGCTTAATTTAATTTGACTGACATTATGCACAGTTTGTACAGCTGACGTTGATGGGGTGTCAATAGTTTGGCAGATGTTTGGTCATAAACCAAAATATTGGGCGAATTACAATTCTGACATCATCGTAGCACTAGATTTAAAGTAATGGGATCACAAATCATCAGTATTCATTCTTTGGGGATCAATAATGTTTGTACAAAATTTCACGGCAATACATCCAATACTTGTTGAGATATGTCAGTATGGACCAAAGTGGGCAGTCCAAAGTGGACTACTCAAAAAATGTGCTGCTCCAGTGTTCTTCTAATTTTACAAGGGATTCATTCTTTAATTAACTTACTAATTCTTCACAAATTGTAACGCACATTTGCACAGGTAACCGCATACACAACATGAGTCCTGCAGTGCCAGGTAGATAGGAGACATGGAGATCTTTTTGAAATTACTTTAATTAAATTTTACGATCTTGTCAAGTGTAGGCACAATTTTAAGGCACGCTAATGTCAAGTTAATTGCTCAGTAAACTCATTGGTTCCAGTGTGCTGCTGCCTCAGGCTGCTGCTGTTGCACAAGCTTTTATAGGTGAGCACTTTCATATACTCTCAAATCTTGAGTTTGACATCATATTTTGGATCAGCAACTTGTCCTTTTTAGGATCATGCTTGCACATGAATTTTCATACACTCAAGAGGAGGTGTTTGTTAAAATGTAGTTGTTTCAGGCTATTGGTGTATTATTTATTGCTATTTTACTTCATCTTTAATCTCACTCATACTGTGGGTTGTCTTTGTAGCAGCTAATATGAACTTTTCTCATACAGTGGCCTTAGATGCCTTTTACTGATACGGAAACCATATTTTCATTCCCCTACAATTACTTGTTGCGTGTTCACACAAATGTGCTTGAGGCTCTATACAGACACACTGCAAACATACATTTTCTAGATCAGCTGTCAGCAAAATGCTCCTGATATTTGAGAATTTATATAAAAATCCTGTTTTCTTCTATATGTACAGTATTTCTTATTTGTGTTATAATGACATAGTTCTACCCCTGATGACAGAACACACATTTCTTATCTTTGCAGCTTAAAATGCATTTTGTGACCAAACTCTGGACCACGATTTGACTCAGAACATGAAAATTTGCAGTGTTTCTTACACAATCTTACAGTTTTATATCTGTTTTTTTTTTGTTGTTTTTTTTTTTTTAAAAAAAAAAGGTAATTTCCCCTTCAAGATAATGATCACCATTTCTATGTCACGTTTTAATTTGGTTAGATGCAGGCAGGACTGTGTTGGCCAGTCTGTCAGCATGTTTTAATTCAGATGACCCTAACATGCAAAAGGTGTTTTCCTGATGGTCAACCGGGATCCAACATGAGAAACACAAACTGCATATTATATTTACCCCCAACCCCCACTGCACAGCACTGGGATGGTCCACTGGGATCCCACATGAGTACAACAGTGTTTTGTGGTTCATAAATAATCAAAATGTTTGGGAATCTCCATGTCCTGTGCCTGTCTACTGTTTTAGAGTGCAGTTAAAAGTTATGTTCAGCAAAAGAGGCGTACTCCTGGATAAACAAGGAAACTATGAAGATAATATTATTCTATTTTTCATAGCAGCTGCTAAGCATCCTTGTTTTAAATACTGCCAGTCCTTCTGAAACTGAATAGTTCCAGTTCCCGTAAAACATGTTTGTTCTCAGGACTGCAAACCTTTACCCAAACATGGCTATATATCATTTAAATTGTGTGTAATTATCAGTGTGAATCATATCAAATGGATCAATTAGGGGTGGTTGGTAGGTGTTTACTGCAGTTAATGGGTGGACTAACAGGTGCTGCCTTTAATCATATGTTCTTTTTCTGTGGCTCCCTTTCACTTTGCTTTAATAGCTGAGAAATTTAGGCAATCCACTGAACCAGACTTTCATGTTCACTGAAGTAATTATGGTATTGAGCCACATTTCTCTGGAAGCAAATCTTTAAAAATGATAAAAGTACTGACATGTACTGTAAATGCCCCCTAAGGCAAATATGTGTAGAAAAGTTGTCAGATAGGTTTCTTCTATATACATTGTGGGAGAAACGCCTAACAACACAGGGGCATAACTAGAGTTAAACTGACAAAGAAGATTAAATTTACATTGTGACATGAAGATTAGGAAGATTAGTGTTAGACCCGCACAAGATTTTAAACTGCAGTTAGACCAAGGGGCCACCTCTGGGGCTGAAAAATGAAGCCAACGCGGAAGTGCCAAAAACACAAAGTGCAGTTCCTCAAATGGCCACTTGAGGCTGCCTCCAAAAGCGAGTCAATCCCCATAGACCTCCATGTTAAAATGCCCAACTTTACAGCAGAAATAAACATGTTTACAGCCTGGTTTTTACAGTTTTGGTCTCTATAGCTAATTTCCCCTTTTGTGATAACTGTACAGGGGGTGAATTTTTTTATAACTCACCTGTTTCAAATTTTATTAAGCCGAAAAGTTATGCATATTTAAGGTCGTGGGTACTTTGAGTGACAGCTTGCTAGCCGCTAAGTGCTTTGGTTCAGCAACCAGGCTTCATTCAGCCTGCCTCCATGGATGTATTATAAGAGATACCAGACCAAAAATGGAGCCCATTCAGTCCAATGAGAATTGCTCGGCTGGTGCATACACCAAAAAAAGTTTCTAGCTTTCGGGTTTGCTTCTGCGTTGTGTGGCCCACTGAATATGCACAGTGGTGTTTCCCCCGCTGGCCCCGACCGCGAGTTCCCACTTGGCCCATAGACTTTAGATTGTGATGACGTCACAGATTTTCAAATCACTTTTCTCGGCTTGTGGAAAATTTTAAAAATATAAAACCTCCATGGATCAAAATTTCATAATAGAAAGAGTCATAATTGACCTTGTTTGCAGTTCGAGGTGTCCTGTCAACAATTTTACAATGGTAGTCCATGGGGAAAATGCTTTTTGTGCCGCAGGGGGGATTTTTCACTGCAATATCGCAAGTGACCACTGGGAAAAATTAGCTGCTAGGCTGAGCAGCAGAGCCCTATCCAGCTCTTATAATACATCCCTGCCTACCTCAACTCCACCTCTTTGCCCATTTTGGATTAGCCAGGAGTTAGGCAGAATCAGGCACTGCCAGGATGGCGACGGCCGGAGCCACCCGCTTTGAGCTTCAAAACAACAGTCTATGGTTTAGACTAAACTAAACCTGGAGCTGAAACTAGGGTTTCAATAATACTGTATGATGTAATATTTTTATATTAACAATGGATCAAATGACTTTGTGCAATGTGAAAGGGATGACTCGTAGTGACAAACCCAGAGATAATTATCACACAATTCCGCAATTCCTCTCAGCTCTATGGAGCTTTTAGCCCTTTTCACCTTATTGTTTTGGTTTTATGGCCTACAACTTTACTGTTTTTATTCATGCTCACTGCTTTTATCAAGCGTCATTTCCAAACACAGCAAAAAAGCTCAGATAAACCCTCCTAAATCCTACCCTCCCAGCACCAAATGGCAAAGTTAACTTGTGTACATAGTTTAGCATTTAGCAGCTAAAGAGAAAAGTATTTTTTCTTAGGAGTTTTAGGAGATCAAAACAGAGCTAAATGGTGATTGGACTTCAAGTGGCCATACTTCAAAATGGTAATGCTGCTACATGTCTGCTGGGTGTGGAGTAAATTGGCAATTGTTTGTTGCTAACACATTAGCCATCCTTATAAACTGTTAATATGTAAGTGTTGATTTTACAGCTCGGTGTGCTGCCCTCAAGTGGCCAAAAATGCCAAAAAATTGCTATGTCACATTTTTCAACTAATGTTAGACTGAAACAAGATCTTAAACTAGTGTTTAGAAAAACAGAATCTTAAACAAGGGCTAGACTAACATACATGCTTATACTAAGGTTAAACCAGGATTAATGGCCAACAGTCGAGTTTAAACTCAGGTTATAATGATACAGGCGTTTAAACACAAACCAACACAGCAATTTAAACAAGGGATGTGAGGTCAGGTTGTTGGATGAAAGCCTGCAGGCGTAGCTCTGTCAGGGGTGAATTTTTTAACAAAATTACACGGTTTGAGCGAGTCATCTTGGCACATTAATTCTTAATAACTGAGAGACAGAATTATGTCTAGTTCTGTGAGAGTTTGTGCAACACAGGAGCTAATAGTGGGATTAGACCAATACATAGGTTTTTCAATCCACATTGTCAGGCTAATATTGGCCTTGTGTTTGTCCATGTCTGTCTGTGAGATTAAAGTTATCATTATTTTCTAATGCACCCTGTGGTTTGTTTGTTCTGTCACATTCTTCCCTAGTGGCTACATTCAGAAAACTACTATATGTAAACTGTACTGGTCAACCATTGCTGATGCTTTTTAGAGGCGAGTTGACCACCTGGCTAGCTGCAAGAAAAATTAAAGTAATACTGACGAAGTGGCTGGTTTCAAATTAATGTGTCCGAGTTGGAATGTATTGTAATGTCAAGCCTAATTCACTCAAGTAAGCTTATTAACATAAACATTATGGCGTAGCTACAGTGAGGTTGAAATAATTCAGCATTTGCAATAAATTCTTTGCTCATTTTGTTTATTCAAACAATAATTTATCATAAAGATAATCACTGTTTTAGTAATTCATTTTGAATGAGACTTTTAAAACTAAAGATATAAGATAAAAACCATATGCCATATTGAAAAATCCTGGCTTAAACACACTGCAGGTTGTCTGGATGAAGTAAGGTCTCTGTGCCACACAGTAACAGGCCATCTTGACATTGTAATTTAGGTTCATCATGTTGTCATGTTATCACATGCTGACAGGTTAGATCTAACAAAAAAGTGCCTCTTTTCAGTTTACCTCTTCACCTGAGTAGAAATACACCCACACACCATCCACCAGCCCCTCTGCTGACCCCTCTACCTGCCAGTAACAACATCAAGTACATGGCCCTGACTTGTTCGGCTGTTTGAAATATTTGCCCATCCTTGCTCTACATAATAGTGAATGACAGCTAAGTGTGGCACTCCTAGTGTAATTGTTTTTGTGAAAAGCGAGTATTGTGTAACCCTGAGGTGCTTAGCAAAATGTCAAACTGCTCATGATGAGGATAATCGTTTTTCAAGCCCTGTCACAGCACTTCTTTATAAATAGTAATAAAAGTATGTACTGATATTGAATTTGATAGTATGTTTTACATTTCCTTTAAGTTATTAATCCTTTAACAATTCATGTAAAACCAGCAAATTACACAAAATTAGAACGTCTGTTTAAAATCAGGTTAATTCCGTCTTTACATCCTTATTTAAATACTTTAACTTCAGAGTCACTCATATGTTTTGTTTCTCTGTTGCTTTTTCTTGCCATGTGCATTCATTATTATGTAAAAACCACAGTGGGATGACACAAAGCAGCATTTCTGATGAACATTAATAACATATTTTTATCTGATGAATTCTGTTCTGTTTCCCAGCCAGTCAGGAGGAACCACCCTGCTGGGTTCATGCATGTGTGACAGAAGAATCGAGCCGTTCCCTTCAGTTCACTTCATTGTACAGTTGTAAAACACCTTCTTTCATCAGTATGTCACATTTGTCTTCTTGTGAACTATAAAATGTACGGAATGATGCATGCCTTAAGACATCAACCGCATAATTGTCCACCCCCACTGGTATGATCAGCAATAAAGTTAAAGGTGTGGTTGGTTTGGATGATAGAATTAAAAAGATAAGGGAAAGTTATTGGCTGAAAATGTGCACATTCTGATCCTGGTACTGCCAAAGCTTTTGTCTCACACAAAATCATTTTAATAAAATTAGGATTGGCCTATTGATTCTTGGAGTCTGTCTATGAAGTACTGTGACTGTGTGGTTGAGCTAAAAATGAAGGAAAGCTCTTTTCAGATGACAGGAAATTGAGTTCTTCTTCAGTTATGTTGCAAAAAAGCTTCAAGTCATGTTCCCAGTCATTAAATATAGAGATACACTACATGGCTTCACTCTTCTTCGTTCTACAAGATTTTGGTACCTGGCTGCTCCCAATAAGCCACAAGAACATTAGTGAGGTCAGCCACTGATGTTAGGCAACAGGGCCAGACTCCAGGTCATCCCAAAGGTGTTGGATGAGGTTAGGGTCTGTGCAGAAGTCCTTACACATCAAACTGGGATAATAATTTCTTTATTGATCTTACTTTCTGGACAGGGCTTTGTGGTGCTGAAACATGACAAACTGTTTCCACAAAGTTGGAGGAACTGTTGTCCAAAATATGATTGTTTGCTCTGCCATTAAGATTTGTCTAAATTGCAATTAAGAGGCCTTGTTTGAACAGCTCCAGACCAGATGTACTCACATAATTTTGGCCATGTAGCGTACCTCATCTCATGAAGCAGGATTACTGTTACCTTGCAGTGGTTCAGACCAATCAGCATTGCAAATCCAGCTGCCTCGCAAGGCAGTGATAGAACCTGATGTGACCCTCTGGCACATCAGGTTAGGACTACTCCTGCTTTACTTAGAAAAGTGTATTAAGTGAAACTCACAACTCAACAAAATCCTGAACATCCTGAAGTAAGAAGAACTGTTCTGGGTTTAACGCAGTGCAGCTAACCAGCTAAACTAAATATCCTGCTTAGCGGAGAGGCCCTAAGAGTATTTGTTGACTTATAGTATTTTCTTTTTGCCACTGGGGGCAACAGAATAAGCTGCAAACACAGCATTGACATAGTATCACCTCATAAAGTTGATATGGCAAATGCGTTAGCAGACAGGTGCCCGTTTACAAATCTCTTTAGATACTAAATGTTCCAATATTTTCACCAGCTAGTCGCTAATTTTGTCTGTCTGTCATTTGGTACTGGACAGTATTGTGCTCTTGGTCTATCTGAGCTTTCTTTTCTGAAAATAGCTGCCAGCTGTGTCTGGAAAAGTCACTGATGCCAGTGGTGAGACTGAACCAAAACAGTAAGGTTTGAAAACAAAGGGCTAAAAGAAGCTAAATAGTACTGAGGGGAGCCGATTCTGCTTATCGTTACTACAAGCGACCCCTTTCACATTACGGTACATGCATTGATTTGTTGAAAAATATTTATTAGTGCAGCTTTAAATGGTGCAATGACTGTAATGATTATTTTGAGCAGAAATATGAATGATGAGTGCTTGACAGGTATAAATATGTCCTGAGGGTCCCAGGTTGACTATTGTGGTGTTCTTAAGACATGTTACTGTGGTTTCTGCTTCTTACATTAGCTTTACACCACAAGTAAAAGCACATGAGACATGCTTTAGCTTAACATATTGTAGCCTCTGCAGCAGAGTGGTAAAGAGTTTATGTGAAGATAATCCCTTATGCGGTTTTGGATTTAAACCACAATACCTTCCAATCCTGAACTCAACTGGCTTGTGTAATGATATCATGTACAGACAAAAACCACCTGGCAATGGAGTATATTTTATAATTGTTAGAGAATGGATCAAAGCTATTAAATGTTTTTATAACAGGTGTTTCTTTTTTTTGTCTGCCAGACAACTTAAGTAAAAGATTCCTTGTACAGAAAATAAGGGATCACATGAGAAACGATCAAAGACATCCTTTGCACCCACCCTGGCAGGGAACAAAGGCAGTGGAATGTAAAGTCACAAAGGTCAGGTACAAGAGGGAGCTGTTAAGACTGTTGCTAAACTCATGATCTGTGGCTGACATGTTTTGTTTTCATTCTCTTGTAGGCAGTGTCCACCTCAGCTGCCTCCACCTCTGCTGCTGAAATTCGACTAAAGAGTCATCACCTACCTTTCTGTGTAGCCCTCAGATATGTGATTCCCCTGACCAAACACTCCTGCGAATATCGTGCAACAAGGTTATCTCTTGGATCTGTGTGGGAGTAACATGACATCTAGAAACAGGCTCGATGGCATTCCTGGTTTGCAGAAATAATCTGTCCCAGACACTCAGAACGGAACTGCCTGCAACGCCCTGACAGTGGTTGTTTTTCCAGGACTTCCAACTACATACAGTATTAATCGCTGTCATCATCATCGCTGTCCTCTTGCCAACTGGTGGCCACCTTACTGAGAGGGTGTGGGAGTGTGATGATGGTAAGTGTCCCAGCAGTCCTGTCTGGCACTCTTTGGTTAGTGTGCATGCTTTATGTGTGTGTTTAATTATTAAAAATTACATTAACATTTTCCCTCTTCCCACACATTTCCCTGCTTTACTGTCCTACACTGTCTTTCTCTATCAGTTCATCTCTCTTTCTCTTTTTCTGACCATGCAGATGGACGAAAACCACAACAAACTGTCAGCAAAACCACATGAAAAAGTCAGCTCAGCTGGCTGCTCCTCCTCTGTCAGATCCTAAGATACAGTATTTGCAAATTCACAAAAGTGGCTTATGGAAAACAAAGTTAGATAAGAAAGAAATGAGATATGAACTACTTCTCCTAACAGTGAGATTCATATTTATTGCTAGCATTCACACTTAAAGGATCAATCCATAACTTTTTACTTCATAAATTTTCATACAGATATTCATAAAAATTGAAGAAAGTTGTGGAAACTGCATTTTTATGTATTTGTAAGCTAATCATACTTAATAAATGTGATCAAACCTTTAAAACAAGACCACCAACATATTTACTCTAACAAAAGTAGTTTAGTAACACACAAGCTATAAGACACTTCTGGCATGACCAGTAGCTTATAGTGATTAATATTAGCTAAGTTACGGCAACATTTCTTTGCAAAATGGATTAATTTCAATGAAGTCACTACATTATTTGTTTCAGATCAGATTTGTTGGCAGCAGTGAAGTAAATATCCATGTGAATTTTTTTGTCAAGTTTAAGTTTGGTGAACTTTCCCATGAATTTGTAACTAATTGCAAACTGTCTAGGAGCAGAGAGGCGAAGAGTCCGAAATGCTTATCTTTGTTGCACAATCCACTTTTATGTAACCGTCCTCTGTATATAAAATGCTCCACACAAGAGGAGCAGTTTGCAGACAGTTATCAGACAGGAGTCAATAGTACAAATATGTCTTTTACATAAATTATTTTCCTGTTAGCAATTGCTGGCAGGGCTAATGTGACTGACTAGTGCTAGCATGTTCCCATTTGGCTAGCATTTTACCATGTCAGCTGATTGAACTAGCCCTGCGAGTTCACCACATCACCAACCTTCTAGCATCACCTATCGTGACAAGCGATAAACTTTACTGTGTCTTCTGGTGTGACCAATCCTTTACATTACATTTTAGCATTTATTATATAATTTCCATTTGTGACCACAATGGCCACTGTTCAGCAAGTTACATAGTTTTACTTTAGCTGCATCAAAAAGAATCAGTTTAGTTCCTGTGTAGTGATATTCTCTGCATTAAACAACCTGTCAATCTATTAGGGAGTCTTACCAGGTTACAATGCTGTGTTTAGAGGTTTTTGTGATAGTGGGCCGACCCATTTGTCTACATTTGGATCACAGCTTGTGGTTTTAAACATTTAATGAAATCTTTAAATACAACACCCTTAGCATAACCAAACATAAAGTCATCTTATTGTGACAGCTAAAATATATTTATGATATTATTGATGTCTGTGAAGATGCCATACCTGCATACCTGCATACCTACATACATATGGCAGCTGTGGCTCAGGAAGTAGAGTGGGTAGTCCACTAATCAGAAGATTGGGGGTTTGATTCCCAGCTCCTCTAGTCCATGTCATAGTGTCCTTGTCCAAATTGCTCCTGATGGCTGTGCCATTGGTGTGTGAGTATGTGTGTGAATGGGTGAGCATAGAAACATTGTGGGGCGCTTTGGATAGGAAGTGCTGCATTGCTCCCAATGAGCATGTTGGCACCTTGCATGGCAGCCTCTGCCATCAGTGTATGAATGTGTGTGTGAATGGTTGAATGCTGGCGCAAGCGCTTTGAGTGGTCGATGAGACTAGAAAGTTACTATATAAATGCAGCCCATTTACCATACAGTCTGCTGGCTGTAGAAGATAGCTATGAAAATATATGTAAATTTCAGAGGCAATAAAGCCACAATACTGTATGTCTTTGCACATTGCTTTAGTTGTCATGACAGATCCAGTACAAAAGGAAACACATTATTCAAGTAAATACACGTTAAAATAGTTAGAAGATAAAACCTTTGACCCAGACAGTCGGACACAAACACAGTTATTCGCCAAGACTGTTATTGAGCAATAAGTGTGTATTAGTTGACTTCAGGGCAGTGTATAGGGACACTGATTTTACATTAATTATGGTATATGTAACCCCTTATTAAATCACCACTCAAACACACACACATAGTCTCACACACTCATACACATGTCCTGTCACTGTTTCTCCCTGAACATTCCCTCCGCAGCTTGTATTGCTGCCTGTTTGAAAGCAGCTCAGTAATCCTGGATCAGAGAGCACAAAGGGCCCCAGAGTGCTGGTGATGTAAGCACTGTGTCCAGTGCTTACCCCACTGCTCTCCCCCTGTCCCAAATGCTGCCTGGGGGATGAGGTGGGACAGGGAGCAACATCCCTCTCGTGGCTGACCCTGAAGACTACAGATTAACACACAAACGGCAGGCTAACCGCAGCCTGTCTGCTCTGTCTCAGGGGCCTGCTGATGATGACCTGGGACACAGTGGGAAGGAGAAAGTGTTAACCAGCTCTCTGTAGAGGAATGTGGCTAAGCTGTGGGGAGTAGTGGATTGACTTGGCGTGACCAGGAGAACAGACTGAGGGACTTTTGCTGCCACGTTACTACATTCACTGTGCTTTATTCTTGGAAGGCCACGTTGCCTCAGGTGAGTATCACTGGGTAAACATTTACCTAGTAAACGCCTCTGGCAGCTTGTGATCTCACATGGGTGGCAGACTGTTTGCTGTTAAAATTTCAACTTTATACGACTGCGTATGCATTCTGCAGGAAACACAGTAAGTCTGTCAGTCGTGTACTACCTGAATGTTTTACCATCATAGGCACTACTGGCTTTGTTGTGTCATTTGACTGTATGGAAATGTCATTGCTCATTGTGTGTGTCTGTCAACATTTGAGTGTGTACCCTCTCAGGTCTCCACGGACTTGCTGCAGGACTCCAGTCACACCATGTTTGGTCTGAATGCCCACTTGAAGGGCTTCCTGGAGCAGGTGAACAGGCTGCAGGAGGCCAACCAGCGGCTGGAGGCCCAGATAGCCGACTGGAGTGTCAGGAGGTCCTCACGCTCTCAGGACTGGTCCCGACAGGAGCAGACTGTGAAAGAGCTCCGTGCCCAGGTCAGACTCATATATCTTGTGATTTTTAGTGATAAAATGATTCTGTAAGATTCAGTTAGAGCATTGAAAATTGCAGCTAGCATCTGTTTGCCAGATAAAGGTGCAGTGGGCATGCTACAGTATTATTTCCACCCAGGCTTTATGATCATGCTGAGATTATGCTCCACTGCAACAGCTCAAGGCCATGTCAGCTGGCAGAGAACTGAAGCAGGTGTATATAATCAAACAGCAGTGACTTCAGTCAAAACAGAGTCACAGTCGATTACCAGTGTTGATGACAGCTGCATGTGACATCATGTGATAACCATGAAAGGGCTGTATTTTTCATAGGTGCAAACTTTATTGCTGGTTCTCTTAAATGGTAGTTTATTGATTAACAGCACCATGTAATGACAACTTTTTCACACTCATGAAGTTGTAGTTGGAACTTGATACAAGGACTGACAGTGTGTAGTGGCTAATCATGGATTTGAGGTTAATGCAGTTGCATAAAAAACCTCATGACTTCTGTTTTTACCTCAGCTGGTTCTACTTTATGTATGAAAACCTTTTCAAAGTCAAATTAATACTGAAACTCAGTTGTCATCAAGCTAAAGGAAAAGGAAAAGTTGACATTTCTGAGAAGCACTGCATGTTTGAACATGGATCAAATACTGTAAATACTGTATTTTAAGGGATCTGTATTTTGAAAAGTCACAAGATATTAGAATAATCTTTATTTATATATAGCACTTTTCAAAAAAATGTTACAAAGTGCTTCACAGGGCAATAAAAACAGAACAGATTACATTAATGAGCAATGTAGCAGAATATACACCAAAAAGCAGGTGCTCAGTTATTTCTGAGACCATGAGGTGAGAGATAACTCCACTTCAAACAAACTTGTTACACCTGGACTAGAGCCAGAGAGACACAGGAACGCAGACACACATACAGAAAGAATGCAAGACTCTTTATTACTTCAAAGGCCTTTCCATTTAGTTATGGTGATCTCACATGACTTGACTTGATGGTTTTCGACTGTTCTCTGATTTTAGTGTCACTCTCTGCAAGAATGCATGAGTAGGTGTCACTGACAATCATTTTAAAGATTCCCTTGTTCCTGGTTGCATACCATGTCATCTAGCTCGTCTTTAAAGTTTTGCTGATGTTCCCACGTCTATGACAGACAAAAGATCAAACTCTGCAAGTCTTATTGTTCCACGGAATGCCTTGATGTTAACGTATAGGATTACTTTGCTATTTATATTCTTAACGACTGCTTTATGTTTTTTATTTACAGCACACACTTAATCATGTGTATTCAGCCAGTAAGACATTAAGCAGGTGATGTTGTCTGTGTCAGCGATTCACTGATCTCACAGGGGCTTAAAAGGGGGACAGGTGTTATGAATGTGTTGGAACCTGCACATGATGAGTGTATCATAATGTTTTTGCTATAAATGTTATGAAATATTCCATGTTATCTTTGGCTTTTCTTCGGCATGGGTGTGTCTTTCTCTAAAAGTATTGCACTCATAAGAAAACAAAATAAATAAGGGTGTGTGCATATTTGTGTGTGGTAGACGACAGGGAGCCACCTTTATGTGCTCTGATTTGTCTATTAGAACTGAAGAGTACTTTACATTTCACAATATCCAGATTTTGTCTAAAAAGCAAAAATCAAGTGAAGCTGGAAAGAATTGTAAATTTTTGGTACTTTTTATAGAAGCATCTGTTCAATTTAGCCACTATTAATGCTAAACAAATAAATACATTAGTTCATTGGCTGTGTTGAAGACATTGGCTTTATTCCATGTATAGAATGTATATGTACATACTTGAGCACTGATTTATGCACTGAAGATTTGAGCACTGAATAGGTGAGAACAGATGCATACACTGAGTTGTTTTGAACATAGGTACAGTTGTTACACTTTCAATTTCAGTTTTCCAACAAATCAAGTAATCATCAAGTAATTTTGACTTGACATAGTAGGAAAAGCATAGGTAACTGCTAATAACTGCTCTGTTCAAATGTCCCAGTAAGTCATGACAGTGTGACAGTGAGCCAGCATGCACAATACCAGGACCCTGAAACTGAAGCAGCTAAATGGAATTCAGCCATCATTCTTTTTATTACCTGTATTTTTCAAGTGATTTGGCATGTGACTAGCTTGTTTAAACATAAGGCCTTCATGCAAATGATTTATTTCATCAGAATATGTACAACATCTATAATACCATAGTGTTGCTTGAATCTGGCATGAATTTGGCTTTACAGTTATACATAAATTACGCTAAAATGATACTCATTAGTAGGGGAGCTATGCCAGGAAGTTCTGTATCCTCCCTTTAAAGTTAATGAAAATATATTAGGTTAGGTTTGGTCCTTATAATACAAGCTTGCTTAGTTAGCTATTTTTATCAGTGTTATTATTATAATTGGAAGCTTTAATCACATAAACAGGAAATGTGCAGCTATGCTGAATTGTTTGTTAATATATAATTTAGAACAGTAATCTGGTGTGGACAAAATATTAGAAATATTTGATATTTTGTCCACCCCAAAATATTAGGAATATTTTGTCCACTCCATTAACATACTCAAGGGGAGCAAAATATTAGGAACACTCTAATATAATGCACTCCAGTACACCACCACCCACTACAACCTCAAAAATAAACATCAAATGAAATTATCACCTTTTGACAATGTCAACAAAAACTGAAAATGTGTAAGCTTTGTAAATGTATTAGATTGCACAGGTGTTCCTAATGAAGTGCTTGGTGAATGTACATAATCATTGCTGAAATAAAATGTGTCTTTTTTCCCAAAAGACATTTTGACTCGTCATAGAAGGAAATGCTCAGGCATAAATTATAAAATGAATGATGACTGAATACATTTAGCTGCTACAGTTTCAGAGTCCCGGTATTGTGCATGATGGCTCACTGTCTCACTGTCATGGCATATTGGGACATTTGAATATTACAGAGCCACCATTAATTTTATTACTAACACCTGTGCTTATACTACCATGACAAGGCAAAATGTCTGCTGCAGAAAAGGCATGATGAATTATTCTGAAGAGGTCTTACAACAAATATACAGTATATGACTGTGAAGCCCTTTGTAAACTTGCTTTTGTAAAGTGCTATATAAATAAAGGTTATTTTAATTATTATTATTATATAGGTCATATTTAATAAGATGGCATAACAACACTGGACATAATGTTTGAGATCGAATCAAACTAAAAGTACAGTATCTGTATGTAGTGATGTAAGACATACAGTACAAACTATCTTTCATTGCTCATAAAAACATGAAATATTCAAAACTAGGGACATGTACAAAACAAGGAAATGTACCTCTCTGTCTTAGTCAAATGAAAAAAATGCATGCTGTTGTGGCACATTCCTTGATATAATACTATGTTATTGCATTTTTTGTTTTTGCCAGGTTGGTAAACTACTGATGGAGAATGCCCAGCTGGCATTACAGTCTGACAGCATGAAGTCCAGAGCTGCTGCCATCCAGGCCAGGTCAGCTGTATTTGGCTGTAGTTTTCCTGAAAGCTGTAAAACATCTCACCTAATCAATACAGCCTATGGCTTATTGATTAGTATATTTGGCACAAAATCACATCACATAAACATATTATGACAGGCCTATAAAAACATCCCAATATAAGCATAGCTGTTGAAGAAATATGAAAGACTTCCTGTTTTCATCCCGCTGCAATGTTTACCCAGTCCTCTGTTATCTAACTCAGGCCAGTTCCCGCTCCTGTGAGCCAACCTGCATACAAATCCAGGCCGGGCTTTGTGCAGCGTCGGCACTTTCACTTATGTATTGATGCAGAGTGACACCGAGCCCCCCACCACCTCTCTCAGCACGCAAACACACACACATAAAGACACACACACACACACACATACACACCACCCCTCTGCTGTCACAGAGGTACATTAACCCCTGAAGGACAGTGGTGACACACTGCAGCTTGAAATAAATAGACCTGTTCTATTTATAGCTATGGGTCTCCTGACTGTCTGAGTGTGTCTGTGAGACTCTGGACTGTGTTTATGACACACCTAGGATGATGTCAAGGTCTCTTTATGTCCTTTTTACTTTTAGTAATGATTTCTGAAACACACAGCTTCACAGGTATGCACTTAAATGAGATCTTTCAGCTAAAACCACAATCTTAGTGCCCACACACACACTACCTAATGTCAAGTTTAACTGGAGATTTGGCACGACTGATGAACGTGTCAATACTTCAGTAAAATAAAAGCTTTCCACTGGACTTTGATCTACAGCACAGAATTTAAATAAATGTATTTTTGCCTATTATTGCCCCTGCCATGGCACCTTTTCCTCCCTTTGTTTATACAAGGTTAATATGTTATTGATGAATGTCATGGTTAAATGATTAACAATAAACATTGAGAATAATCCTCCCTTTTGACATCGTAGGTGTGAGGCAGAGGAGCATAACACCTGGTGTCTGGAGCAACAGGTGGCGATGCTCAGGGACTCAAAGAGGAAGGCAGAGCAGAGCAGCGTGACGCTGCAGGAGGAGCTTCGCCACTCCATGACAGAGCTGCAGGAGATGAACCAGGAGTTTGAGGTCACTAAATGTACTGCAAAGAACCGACATGACATCTTTTTGTCTCGGGCTCATTCTTTTACTCTCTTCCCACTCTCAAATTGAAACCTGCTCTTGCTTCAGTGACTCTGGGAGTAATTGGATAAGATTAGTTCCCCTTGATTAGTTCAAAAATATCAGGAAGAACATTGCAGGTACTCGCTAGGCAGCAGAATGCCCGGTCACCGTTATATTGCTATATCAAATATTGAATTATCATATTATTATTACTAATAATATGTAAACAGCATTTCAGTGTTGTAGCCGGTTGAGGTGGCACTAATTTTAATTTTTTTATATACTGTTCAATAGTGTCAATCATAATAATACATCATTTTATAAACTCTCTGTCTTAAACGTGCAAAATCTTAACCTGAACTTGAATCTATAGCTGTAAGATAAATATAGTGGAGTATAAGTACAATATTCCCCTTTGAAAAGTAGTGGAGTGTAAGTATAAGGTGGCATAAAATGGAAATACTCAAGTAAAGTAAAAATACCTCAAAATACTACTTAAGTACAGTACTTGAGAAAATGTACTGAGTTACTTTCCACCACCACAGTTTGGACACAAAGTCAGTGATTGACTTGAGGTGATTTAATGGACTGAGTTGTAAACTAATCAGCAGCAGGGGATGAGTTGGATCAGATGGTGAGAATGCTGCTGGACCCACACCTGTTAAAACCTGGTTTTAACATGTGACCTGTATCTGGATACATTATCTGAATAATGACATCCTAATCATGGACCATGGACTTTTCAACAAATATGCACATCCCAGGTCATAGGAAGCAATGCGATGGACAGACATCATTCATTTTTTGCAAGGGAAGACTTATAGCTACTGCTACTACTTATAGCTTTTGATGTAATTGCTCAAACTAGCAGGAAGAGTTCCTGTAGCTGACCTTTCGATTGAATTTGCCCCTGGCTTCTGATCTGATCACAATGTGAGCCTGACCAATCACAGATGTGGTAGCTGATCTGATCACAATGTGTTATGCATGCATAAGATATCCAGATGCAGATCACGTGTTAATGCAGGGTGTAAATGGGGTAATAGATCAAGTTTACTGGGAACATCTGCCATAAACTTAAACTTCTAATTCCTAAAAAGACACATAATAGTCAGTTGGTAGATGATGCTACAGCTGATAAGGTCTGTGCTAACCGCTTTGTCTAAACTATAAACTCTTAAACATTTCCTTTGATTCCTTTCGTCCCTTCACTCTGACCTCATCCCCCTCCTCCTCCCTCCTTCTCTTCATTTTCTCATTCCTGCTGACTAATACCTCCCTCCCTCTCTTCCACTGTCATCTCCTCCATACAAACACACACACCTGCTCACATACACACACACACACACACACACACATATGCACATATATAGGGGTCAATAACAGGTTCTTCTTTTTCTCCTGCCTCTGCATTGCGTGGACTGTCTTACAGCAACCCTCCACACACACACACACACACACACACACACACACACACACACACACACACACACACACACACACATTTTTCTTTTCCTCTCTTTTTCTCCTTCCTGAACCTGAACCTTTTCATTCACAAACTAATCTCATCTCCCTTGTTGTCTTGTTTTTCTCTTGTATATCTCATTCTTTTCATCCTTTACAATCTTATCAACATCTTTCTGTCTTTCTCTCTCCTGCTCCCTCTCCCTTTCTCTCGCTCCCCCTCCCTCCCCCTCCTGCTCCCTCTGGTTGGCTGTTTGCAGGCAGCCCGGGCTCTGCAGCTGCAGCGGGCCGACTCCTGCGATGCTCTGTTAGCAACAACTACAGCAGCAGCAGCAACAGCAGGAGGGGAGGAAGAGGATGGCACAGGGATGGAGCTCACCCAGCTCCTCAACCGAATCAGAGCGCAGTGCGACCTGAGCAGACTTCCCAGCCCGGGCTCAAATCCACTCCCAGGCTCGGCCGGGCCTAGCCGCTCTGAAGCTGGAGCAGCAGCAGCATCAGCAACCCGAACACACGGAGCAGCTCTCAGTGAGGTACGCATCTCCTCCTGCATCTTTTCTCATCTTTTATTTTGCCTGTGCCTCTCTCATGTTGTCCTGGCCCACTGCCAACTAGACACACCCTCAAGACCAACTCCTGGTCCATAGGCAAAGCCAACTGATGTATATGCTTGACTGAAGTTAAATGGTTAGTGGAGTATTTGTTGACTATAGTGAAAGGTTTTATTTAGGATTATGACTCTCCCTGCTTCTTTGTACGTGTCTGCATATACCTTCTTGCAGGTTAGTGTTTGTGTGAATGTCTCTTCACTCTCTTCACCTAATGACTGTTGCTGTTAATCTTACACACTGTTACAGTAGTGTGTTGCAACATACAGTCACTTACTCCACTATGTGAATGATCCCTGGTCTTCATTAAATATTTATGAGCCAAATTACAACCTGAGCATCCTCATCTCTCTTTCAGACATTTATCCTTTATCTTGAAACTGCAACATTTCTTATTTTTAACAAGGAGCACTTCTTCTGTGATTTTAGTCTAATTGGTCTCTTTTTTGTTGTTATTGGAAAAAGCGCAGTCTATCTGTCTTTTATTATGCCAGTGTTCCTGTGCCACAGCACGATGACTTTGGTCTGACAGCGACAATGAAGTGCCCCAGCCAAGGGCTGCAAGCTACCACAGAGCAGGTTTTATGAAATGCCGTTGTTTACATCAGACCCACTCTGTCTGTCCCACTAAAGTAACAGTTACACAATCCTGCAGTCAAAAGCCTGCGTGATGTCCATGATTATCATCATCACTCAAGCACCTAAAACATTAAATCTGTGTTTACTTGTTAATGCATCAGTAATATTATTGCTATATTATATATATATATATATATATATATATATATATATATATATATATATATATAATAAAACACTCTGACAGATTTAGCATAATGAATACTTTCACTTTTAATACTTTAAGTACATTTTGCTGGTAATACATGTGTACTTTCACTTAAGTAACATCTTGAATGCAGATCTTTTACCTATAACAGAGTATTTTTCCTTTCACTCATGTTAAGGGTCTGAACACTTTTACAACCACAAGGATGGAATAATAATTTCCTTGCCTTTGACATCCAACTTCATCTCAACTAGTAAAGAGCACTTCAGGACAATTTTATTATATATATATAGATATATAATAAAAATATTTATATCTGAAACAGAAAATGAGAATCACTGGAGTAACAAATTAAACAGAAAATAACTTGCGTCATCTTTTGTTATTATTGTCATAACTGTGCTGAGACCACTTCACCACTTCAATGGGAAACACCTAACAGCTGTACAGTGTGTCAACACAGCTGGTACAGCTGTGTGTACACGCAGGCCCGGGTGTCTGCTCCGCTGTCTGTTTACTCAAAGTGAAACGCACACTACCAACAGCACCACCTGTGGCTGCTTCTCCTCTGACTGAGTGCCAGTGGGAAAGATCAGTTACCCACCCAGTGTGTCTGTGTGAGGCAGCTGTACCTGATTCCCATCAGGCCTGTTTCATTTATCTTGAATAGATGTTAATTCCAAGAATCCACACATCATCAGCATTTATTTGTGCTAGAAAAACATTATTATAAAAGGTTGAAGATTTGTGTTTGATTAGGTGTGTGATGGTGTCTCTTTTACTGTCTGATCCCCCTCACCTCACTCAGGAGGAAGCAGCGTGGGCGCAGGTGAGCCTTGGCGGCACTGCACTGAGGGAGGCGCGGGCTGAGCTAGCTGAGGCCAGGAAGCAGTGGCACTCCCTCCAGGTGGAGATTGAGACCCTACATGCCTTGGTAAGAAAACACAATCACATATCATCATATATTACTGCAGTCAACTTCCTGACTATCACACTGATAACACTTCTTACATGGCAAGTGGCAGATTGCATGTGTTGACTTTGTAGAAGTGATAAGATAACGACTTAATGACAAGTTAAGAAAACAGAATATGTACATATTAGTAGAATATCATACAGCCACACCTACACTGTAAAGCTGCACAGACAGGATGGGATATTGGTGTTTTTTTCTGTTTTAGCCTATAACTACGAATTGCATATACTATAATATACTTTACATTCCTGCTAACCATTTCATAAGAATACTGTGCCATAGGTTTTTACCTTCCAATCACCCCTTGGTTCCTATTAATTTTACTACAGTATGAAAACTATTTGCAGAAACTTGAAACAAGGCAGGACATCTAGGACAGCAAATATACATTTATTTCTTTATTGCTAAATCTAAAGATCCCCCCCAGATATGTTGTAAAAAAAATACTCTGCTTGGAATAATAATATGTGTCTAATATCTTTTTTCCTCTAAAAGACAATTACCTCCTAAAAACCTTTAAATTCCATCTATTTCTTTTCCCTCATTGAAAAATCCAGAATTGATAATATGCAAATATTGTTCATTTACATTATTGTTCAGTTTCACTGCTGGACTTTCACTGCTTTCTTCCTTCACTGAAAGCTTAAATTTTCCACATCACACTTGTGTAAATTGCATACTTGACCATGGTTAGCCTCAAAACTAGGTCTGCAACTAACGATTATTTTCATTATTGATTAATCTGTCAATTATTCTCTCAATTAATCGATTAGTTGTTTGGTCAATAAAATGTCTGAAAATGGTGAAAAATGTCCAAGATGACATCCTTAAATGTCTGGTTTTGTCCAGATCAACAGTCAACACAACCCAAAGATACTGATATGAACCCAAAGATATGACAGTTTACTGTCACAGTCAGAGGACTAAAGAAACCAGAAAATTTCAAATTTGAGAAGCTGGAGTCAGAGAATTTCAAATTAAAAAAAAAAAAGACTCAAAACGATTAATCGATTATCAAAATAGTTGGCAATTCATTTAATAGTTGGCAATTAATTGATTAATTGACTAATCGCTGGACTCAAAACTAATTGTGGTGTCACAAATCATGCTCATAGGCCCACCCTTTGGACTGGTAAATGGACTGCATATATAAAGCGCCTTTCTAGTCTTCCGACCACTCAAAGTGCTTCACAATACATGTCAACACATTCATTCACACACATTCATACACTGATGTCAGAGGCTGCCATGCAAGGTGGCAACCTTCTCATCAGGATCTAAACTAAGGCACATTTACACACACACACTCACACAATGCTGGCGCAGCCATCAGGAGCAATTTTGGGCCCAGTATCTTGCTCAAGGACACTACAACGTGTGGACTAGAAGAGCCAGGGATCAAACAGCCAATCTTCTGATTAGTGGACGCTCTACCTCCTCAGCCACAGCCACCTGCTTTAAACTCCGTTTTTCAGTGAGCGCTGAAAAACTTTCCACTTCCAGCAGATTAATGTGAAAACAGTTTTTCAGTGTTAAACTCTGTGTACCTCATTCTGCACGGTGAAGCTCAAACATCCAAGTGAAGTAACAATAACGAAAACACATTTGTAAAGTTAAAAAGTTTATTTGAGTTAAGAGGACAAGTTGTCATTGTATTTTAGGACTGCATTTGCAAGTGGAGACTTTTTAGAAAATAGTCTGCAGTAATGTATAAGCAATTTGTAACTGGCTAAAACAAGCAAAACCACCCGTATAGTCCATTGAAACTGATAATGTAATAACTGTGCATAATATAATAATGTAATGTAATAATGTAATAGCATGTCTACAGCCATGCTAGCAGCTCTATTAGGCTGTACATTGGCACAGCGGTGCTTTGAATTAAATGCTCATCAGAGTGTTAGCTGGTATAAAGTTTATTATGCTCACCATCTTAGTTTAGTGTGTTAGCATGCTAACATTTGCTAACTAGCACGGAACAGGACTAAGGTTGATGGGAATGTCATTATTTTTACAGGTTTTTGCCCACAAACCAAAGCACTGGACAAATTAAAAATTTGACCTGATGATGGCACCAGAGGAAAAGTCAGGGGGTCACCAAAATGATTACAAGGCATCCAATAGAGGACATGGATGTCTGCACCAAATGTCATGACATCCATCCATTGCCATTCCTATAGCTAGGCCACTAGTGTGCCTAAGAAGTCATAATGTAATTAAGTAATGTAACCTGTCTGTAATATAAATAGTTGAGTGCATAATGTAACATTTTGAGTATATTGTAATAAGTTATTACATCATTTGCTGGATATTATATGTTGATTTTGGTGGCAGTTTTTAAAATGAAAATGTAATACCTTGACACGTTTTATGATAACAAAGTAATACAATGAGTGCATATTAAGTCCATCTCACACCCACAACCTTGGTTTTGTACACCTAAAATCATGGTTGTCTCCATGTGGCTCAACACTCCAGGGACTTGGGTTCAATTCTCAGCAGCAGGGCCTCCAGCATGGATAGACCACGCTAACTAACACAACTGGCACTGTTGGCAGTGGGAAGTCAGTGAGGGATGATGTTCATGTTTTTTTAACTATTCATGTTTCTTTGAATTCAGTGTGGAGTTAGTTAATAACATAAAGATTACTGTCCAGTCATAATCTTAATAACTCCTTGCCTCCCGGTGTGCAGGAGAAAGGCCTGGAGAGCTCCCTGCAGAACACCCAACAGCTGTACTCAAACCAGCTGCAGGACCTTTCCCAGGTGATTGCTGGGCTGGAGAGTGAGCTGGAGCAGGTGAGGAGTGGTCTGGCCACCCAGCGCGAGCGCCACAGCCAGCTGCTCAACACCAAGATGAGGCTAGAGCGAGAGATTGCCACTTACAGACGTCTGCTGGAGCGTGAAGAGGGCAGGTGAGGGCAAGGGGCAGAGAACGGAATGGAAACAATAGAAGAACCAGGAAGGTTTAACTGGGATTTCCCAGAACACTGGGGTTGCGTCATCTTCACAGGCTGCAATTGTCAAGAATAACACATAGTCATACAACTTCTGAATACACTTTTAACACTTCACTGTGGAAAATGTAATTAAAAATAGAAAATAAAATATACACACATATACGTTATTATAAAGCATGCTATATATTAATGCAAAGACTGCCTAAAAAGCAGACTTTACACACACACACACCACTTGTTCACTGAGACAAGTAGACAGAAACGTCTTCATCAGTACTGAAGTTAACAAAATAATTTCTCAATCGTTTCACTTATATAGCTGCCAAACATCCACTTTCATGTGTTCCTTTTAAAAAGACATCTTGTTAAAGCCCATTATTCTGGCATGGAACATGTACAGTCTATCTGTATAGAAACTGTAAATCCACAATAATTGCAGGTTGAGACATACTCAGACTGTAGTGTACGCCCAGGCAACGTAGTGACATGTATTAACAGTGATTGAAAATTGGCCAGAAATACCAGTCATTTTGCCTATACGAATGAAGAGAACAGCAAATTTAGTGAGGATGACAAACTTTCTGCCACTGATTCATAGCCTAAAAATCCAGCTCTGTCTTTAATCAGACATGATGATAGAAGAACGCAGACATTCGACCGGTCTTGTCTGGCCTCTTAACTTGTTCCCTGCCAGCACCAAGCTGTTTTATTAGGGAATATTCCATTGCTTTGCCATGGCCTTCAATTAGTTCCTTTGCAATTTAACACATTTGCTGCATCAACCATATGATTGCCATTTTATAGTTTGAGGAAGGTAATTTGGTTTTATGACTCTTGTAGAGGTTACAGACAGATTGAAGCACCGCCTATGGTTATCCCCATTTCTTTGGATTGCAGATGCTTGATCTGCAACTCTGCACTCTGACAGAGTGGATAGAAAGCAATCACTACTAAAGAGTCTTTCTTACTGAAGCATCTGTACACCACAAACATAAAACCACAAAGGTTTCTGGGTTGTGAATATCTGGAAAAAGGCCAATGCAGTATACTCTTATATCATCTTTCAAGCATCCAAGGTCTTGTTCCGGTTGTGCATCTAGAGTTAATGTGTATTTGTTTGACAAAGACTCTTTTTTGCACCATATGAACTCATTTTGGCATTTGCTGATAATTTAGTAAAATTTTAAGACAAGCCTAAGAGTCTCTACCCATGCTAGAAGGTCTCTGAGGCTATACTTATAGGTACAGTGGTGCTTTGAGTTAAATGTTAACATCATTATGTTGAAATGCTCACAATGACAATGCTAACATGCTGATGTATAGCAGGTATAATGTTTACCATGTTCACCATCTTATTTTAGTGTGTTGTCACCAAAGTCACAAAAAAATCACCACACGAATGTCAATCTCATGGTGGCACTATAGGAAAAGTCAGGGCGTTGTGAAAGTCACTAGACTTCATCCTCTGAGGATCATGAATGTCTGCACAAAATTTCATGACAATCCATCCAATAGTTGCTGAGATATTTCAGTGTGGACCAAAGTAGTGGACCAACTGGCCAACAGACAGACAGACAGCTGAAAAAGGTTGCAGAGAAAATTTCCTAACAGAAAATACTGATGCAGTAAAACACCCTGAAAACTTCACTGGATAAATAAAGATCAAACTTTTTCAGTGTATCCAGTCCAGTCCAGATTTTTTCAAATTTAGGTCATGATTGGCATCATTTCCTGTAAAGAATCTTGCAGAGCTGTCTGTCTTGGGGTATCCCTGACATGCCCTATCCTGCATAATTGATGTAGGAGGATTATTCTCACAATACTCTTGCACAAAGTAAAATATGAGGCACGCACTTCTGCCAGGTAAGTTCACTGATGTGTTGTAGATGTGGCAGATTAGGTTTTTCTCCTTTCTTCTGGCCCACTAAATTGTCACCAGGCTGGATTCAATGATTCAGCTCTGCGCTGATTACTAGGCAGCGCCCTTCAGCACTATATCTAGGCAGGTGACCACTCCTCAGATGGACATGTGCACCTCTGCCTCTTTCTGGAGCCTGATTTCCATGTGGCCGGCATGTGCACAGTCTGGCGTATGTCTGCCGTGATTGCTTACAATCCGGTCTTCCGGCAATTGTTAGCGTGGTCTGCTCTTCTCCCGGCTGCAGACCCAGAGTATTATTGCCTCGCTTCAAGCCTTTGTTTAACACTGTCGTTTGTGTGTCAAGTGATTGAGTTGCGTCTTTGCGGCTCTCCCCCTCCTGCTGCTGGGAGGAAGCTGCGCCTTCACTCTCTTTGGTAATTTTGAAGCCAGGCTGTGCCCTACGGTGGAGGGGCCTGTCCAAACCCCCGGCCCCCACTCCCTGAATAACTGCTGTTCTGTCTATCTAAGTATCTACATCTCTACATCAGCTGGTTTTGTCTCTATGGCTGTTTTGTGTCTACGTCTCTATGCCTCTACTCTGCAGGCGTCGTCTGTAGATCAACTGGTTTTGCTTTTATTGTTTTTGTATGTTGTATCCTCTCTTTGGTCAACTGGGTGTGTGTGTGGTGTGTGTGTGCATTTTTTTTTATTTTAGTTGACCATTGTGGTGGCACTTATTTGTTGTGTGCTCCCCTTTCCCCATTCCCCACACTGCTTGATTTTGCCAATTTATTGAGTTGCTAATTTGTATTTTTAAGTATGGAGACCTGCTTGTCTTTTTTTTTTTTAAATGAATATTATTAATAAAATTTATATCTTTTTTTGGAATCACGTCTCAGTCCAGTGTTTGGCAAGCCTGTGTGACCTTTCTTTTTTTGGGTGCCAAAATGGTTAAGACTCAAGAATTTCCTTGAGGTGAAATTGGTGGCGTAGTTAAAAAAAAAAAAAAACCCTGCTCTTGCTTCATTCTTGGCGTAGTTGGCAGCATAATAATAAAAAAAAAAAAAACTCCCCAGCTCTTGCTTCATTCTTGGCGTAGTTGGCATCATAATAATAAAAAAAAACAACTCCCCAGCTCTTGCCTCATTCTTGGCGTAGTTGGCAGGATAACAAGTGAAAAAAACTCTCCCACTCTTGCGACACAGACATTCCACACAGACCATTTGAACTGTCTTCATGTTGTAGATGTTGGACTCACAGTTGTCAAAATGCGGTGGCACAGCTTGGTGGACAGCATAGAGGATGGAGATTTTAGTTCATGAACACCCTCCGGTGTACCTTCCCAAAGGCAACTAAGGCTTGTCTGATCTGGTTGTGTGCTTCAAGATCAAGGTTTCAGTCCTTTGAGAGAATATAGCTCAAATATTTGACTGACAAAACTATTGTCAGAGGGCTATGGTCAGTGGTGGAGACAGGAATGGTGGCCACTTCTGTTAGGGTGGTGTTGGCAGACCGTCCCATCCTGGTACAGGCTCAGCCTCAGACTGGCCAGCAGATAGACTGAAAGTCTTTTAGAGTTTGGACTATAAGAGCACAGGGCCTGGTGGTTGATTGGAGCCTCCTGATATTTAATGCATGTATTCCCTCTGAGAGTGGTATCAATCTTCTCATCTAGCTCTTTGCAAGAAAGGGAGTAATTGTATTTCCCAAAACATCAAACTATTGCTTTAACAAAGACACAAGCACGCATGCATACATACAATCCAACTTTGGGTGTCGTGCCTGCAGGTACATGGGCCGTAATGGGCAGCCAATGGGTTTGCGGCCCTGGAGGTCTTCTGTGGTGAAGCCGAAGGAAAACGGGCTCGAGAACGACTTCAGTGACCTTGCTATTACTCCAGACGAACCCAAGTCAGAGCCCCTGCCTGAAATCCCTTCACTCCTCCCAGCAGACAATGGGCTAAAGAAAAGCTCGATACTCCATAGACAGCAAAGCCTTGTGATACTCACAGGTGAGACAAACAGACACACACACCCTCATCACAGTCGTATCTTGTCATGATTCATCATTAATGTCTTCTCACAGAGCCAGAGCAAGATAAAGACTTGCCCATCTCCACTGTGAAGACTCAGGAGATTCTTCAGGGCAATGTGGTGCGGGAGAGCGCAGAGGGTCACGGCACCATTGAGTAAGTATTGATCTTTTTGCCCCCCATTGACCTGTAGTCAGCACCTCTGGTTCAATCTGAAATGTAGGCATTTTCTAGCAGGAAGCACCAACAGCATCACTTGCTGCTTTTTTGACTGTGAAACAACATAGTTTTGTGCTTGCTTAATCTCCTGAAGCCTTAACACCTCTCAGATACACCTCTTAGAACTTGACTCAGTAAGTATTTTATTGACTCATGAGTCTCAACAAGACAATTATCTATGTCCTCTGCACCCTGGCGACGTCACGTCTGGTCCAGCAGACAAGATGTACAAACCCTAAAAGGAATTACCTTTATATGTTGAACAAGTTTCGATAAAAACATTAAGTTGGCTGCTCAGGTTCCCATGAGTAATTCATCATAGTGCTGCATGGGAATTTTCCTCCTTTAATGGCTTTTGTTTGATGTGGAGATGGTCTGGCATGGAGTCTTCAGGGTGTGGCATCTGTTATTATTGGAGGAGACATGGGTGGAATACTTTGTTCATGCTTCAGGTATTACCAGCCACATGCACACATCCACAAAGTGACACACACACACACACACACACACACACACACACACACACACACACACACACACACACACTTGCATAATGTCCACAAAGAGCCTCACACAAACCCAGTGACTCTGCCAGCCCAGGAGCATGCATTTACAGTGTGTTCTCACCAACTCTACTGTTTCATCAAAAGATGTGTTCATTTTCTAAACTTCCCTTCCAAAAATGAGGATAATTAGGTTAGTTGACATTAGGCTTGACAGGGTGCTGTGGTATGTTTGTGCAATTTGTTAATGCTGTTTAATTAGATGAGGCCTCTTCCTATTGTCCTATATAACGATTATCAGATTAGATTAATGAGGCAGAATATTGGCTTTTGTCTTTTAGCTGTGATTGACAGATAGTATAAGTCACTCTTAATAAATCACTTTATTGAATCTTTACTGATATCAGTGAGCTTTGTTGGCCAGCCCACTAACAAGAGGCATTATTCTATTAAAAATATTCCAGTTAGATATTTATTGATGCTCTATTATTGATGAAGTTGGTTTGCTATAATGTAGAAAGATTTGTAAAAAGATATGGCATCAAGACAGGTATTGGTGGAACCAGTGTTAGTTAGCTGAATGCCCCTCAAAACATTAAAACTTCCTCACAGGCCTGTGCACTTCTAAATATTTATAATGTCCTCATGTTGTTTACATCCCACCCTTAGTCTAAAGCCATGGTGAAACAGCAACACAACATTTTTCCAGTCACTGATGTTTCTTAACCCACTGCAAATGCCGTCAACTGGTTACAATGAATAGTAGATATGCTCTTTATGGTTCATTGTTGTTGTACTTCTCACAGGAAAGAGTGCAACACATTGTGAGCCAAACTACTGTACTTTGATGTGAACTGTGTTGCTCGTAGTGAGAAAGCCACAGAGGATATAGGGCTTTTAAGTGTCTTTTCAGCCTGTTTTCAGCAAAAAAACAAAACAAAACAACACTCATTCAACCGGTCTTCTTCAGAATGAATAAATGAATACTAATGTTGCTTTGTCTGCTAGATGCGTAAACAGGCAACTGTTTGTTAATGCAAATACCATATCAACTTTAGAAGGTGATAATAAGCCAGTGTCGTTTTTACAGCTTGTTGCGCTGCCCCCAAGTGGCCAAAAAGTCAGTTAATGCAGATTTAAGGCCACATTGTAACTAACATCTCCCACATTAGTTTACTAACATCTAAATCTCACATGGCAAATGTGTTTTGGCCCATTTTTTGTCCACCTTTGAGTCTCATAAGAGCCCAACAAGTACTCCTCGTGATTCTCAAACCCACCCCCTCACACCCATGATTATCTATTATTTTTTGTATGACACATTTGCAATCTGCATTTGTCTGGTCACAGCGTGTAACAGAGAGAGAGAGCTGCATCATTTTTAATTTAATTTGGTTGGTAAGGAAGAAATCCAAGGTCCTGATCAACAGTGAGTCTATTCAGTGCCAGACCGGTCACATCTTATTACAACTTAAGTTCATTTTTTGTCACATATCTCTTATACCAGGCCACATTTAAGACAACTCAAGCTTTATGTGCTGTTGTTCAGTACTAAGTTCTCTCCCTTGCTGCCCCCTAGTGTCACTGTGCACTGAGTTTATCAGCCGGATTCAACCAGTTGTATTACAAAAAAAAGAATAAATGAATTAACTATTTATTTATTTTTGTGTCATGCCAGTGTAAACACCCAAAGCACATGGGATTGTATGGCATACAATAATAATATAAATGAATAAATAAAGCCTTCCAGCAGTTGACATTGACTTTAAAAAGAAAATAGAGACGTACAAAGTAAAAACCGCCTGTACAACAAATTTTTTTCTTAACAGTCATGCATTGTTCAAATAATCTGATAATGCATCCTGTGACATTCATCATGTATCATCACCACCTTTCATTGCCACCTCTATCCTACCAGAACAGAGAAGATTGACAAGGTGATAAAGCAGTGGGAGGGCTCATTCTTCAGAGGGAATCCTAAGCTCAGGAAGAAGTCTGTGTCGCTGCGCTTTGACCTGCACATGGCCGCAGCAGATGAGGGGTGTGCCCAGACTAAACAGGACAGCCTCCCAGACGTGGAGGTGCGTCTCATCATGAAGAGATCACGCAGCATCCCAACTATCACACAGTAACTCTGTTGGTGGTTGGACCGAGTCAACACTGGTTTCCCCTGTTGCAGCTGTCTGTGGTAACACTGGTGATGTGTCATTAACATCTGGGTTATTACCATCCCGTTATGCTTGATATGAATTTCAATTTACATCATTCATAAATATCCTACTCAAAACTTTGCATCACAACTGATTTTTCTCAAATCAAATCTTCACTCTGGCAGGATAAGCATCACCCATCGGGCTTTTGTGCTAATCTAATGGGGCCATTTTTATAGAGTATACAATATAGCAGACCTACCTTCACTACATTACACAGGATAACAGTTTAATGTAAACATATTTCTCCATCATCATTCTAGATGAAGAAAAAGTGTGTGTCATTCTTTCAGTATGAGGTCACAGGTCAAAAGAGATTATATCGACTATATGACTCAGTTTAACTACGGCATTGAATTCTAATTAACACTTGGTACAGGTGGCTGAGTGCAAAGATAGATGGAGATAAATGGAAGCGAGGAGTCACAGAGCTCTATGACCTGATGGGGACTATTTGAGGGTGGATTATTTTGTAGTTTTTCTGTAAGGGACTGTATGAAAATGATTAGTCTCAGAAGTTATTAGACTCAGAAATTTTGGGGGGAGAGTGTAACATCATTTGTCAGTATCATACAGCAGCTCACACCTTCACTTTATTCTGCATCTTAACAGAAGGCAGAACTACAGTAAAATAAAGTGTCTTTAAAAATGTAAATGTGCCATATAAAACGACAGTGACAGTAATTTGGGCAATTGCTCATTCCACTTCTATGTGAAAATGATTATTCCGTTAACATATTAAAGGGAAACTTAGGTATTTTTCAACATCTTTTTCCCATCTTTTTGTGTCTAAGTGACTAATGGGGACAACAATTTTTGAAATTGGTCTAGTATTGAGCGAGAGCGCTTCAGCTAGCAGTAGCGAAACAGGCTGTAATGTAATCTGGATAAATATTCAGCCATGACAGAGTTGGAGAGAGGAGTGCTGGGAGGAGTTTGTTGTGTTGGAGTACAGAAAGCATAGCTTAGTGTTATCTAAAAAGATTTTCAAAGTCATGGCTGAATATTTAGCTGTTTTCGACAAGAACTCAACTCTCACAAGATTTCTCACCAATACTTCTTGAGTGAGACTTGGTTAGACACAATAAAGAACAGACTGGATCAAGCGAAAGGTAAAGAAAAAAGTTTTATTTCTCTGTGGGGTCCTTTCCGTGATGTTGTCAGAAACTTATAATAACAATCTGAGCCTGCCAGTGGCAAAAACAACTAGTTTTAGTGGACATACATTGACGGGGCCATGAGGGTTGAACGTTGAAAAATACCAAAGTTTCCTTTAAGATTTAATTTGGAATACACCATCTTAATATCTTTGTGCACTCTCAGTTATTAATGGCAATATCAATTGTATTAATTCAATATTACATTGAGACATTGTCGGGAGGGTGTTGCAATTTACCTTCTAGTCAATGGAAGGGTCAAATACAAATATTAATAACACTGGAGAGGGCTTTGTTTTGTTTTTTTAAAGTGAAACATAATGTTCATCCCCCCTCCCCACCCCAATAACTTTCATACAGTCCCTAAATACTTGCACTGCAGACATATACAGCACTTAGAAGAACATCAGCACTGAGAGGTATTCAGAATGTGTGTACTTTGAGGGTCTTTTGTTATTGCAGTTTATTCTCTATGTGGAGAAAAAAAATCTTGCGGCTCATACTGATAATGTAGGCTATATTTTACGAAGCATTATCTAAAATAAACTGCTCACTGTGATCTTATTAGCAGTGAGGCTCAGAGCACTCATCATGTCTCCGAGAATTTAGATTCCCCGTCTTAACCAGAGGAGGGCAGTATTTGTAAATAGTTAACACTGCAGTGTATATTCAATGCTGAACTGTGTAACACATGCTATCTGTTACACCTTAAAATAAGAGTTTTTATGCTAAGTTTTGAGTCGGCACCAAAGATATTGAAAATAAGAAATGGACCATTGTGCATTGCATTTAGGTGCCTGAGAATATGTTGAGAATATTTAAAGATATTATCTATGCAGTTCTGTGCTTGATTTTGCTTTGCTTCATGAAGCACACTCTTCATTTTGGGAGCTCTGTAACTTCAGAATGAAGTATTATGCTTTTATCTAACAATTTATCATTTAAAATAAAAAAAAAATGCAGACTGTTGTGTTTCTGTCAAATGTTTACTATCATCATCTTAATTTGATTTACTAGAGGACACGACACACTTGACATCAATGTCTTCTTTTAGATGTGTTTACAGATAGGCTTTGATGAGGTAAAGGAAAAGTTAAAAACCTCTGTTGTTCACACTTTAACACATAACACCTCTCTCTCTCTCTCTCTCTCTCTCTCTCTCTCTCTCTCTCTCGCTCTCTCTCTCTCTCGCTCTCTCTCTGACCTTTATAAACATTTATGAGCACACTTTCACTATTTCAACATGTTTATTTTTCATCATAACAATTTGAAAAAACAAGTCAGTGAATATACAGAGAAGAAATAGTTTACAGTGCATTATAATAAATATATTCTGAACTATACATATAGGGTATCTGCATAGTTTTTGTTTGAAATGACAGGACATGACAGTATTTCAGTTGTTTTCTTCCAGACTATTAACAGAACCTTTAAATCTCTCATCAATATTTTATACTATCTAGCATCAGCTAGTGCAGATTTACACCTCAATTTCCATAGGAATCTTTCTAACATTGAGAAATTAGACAAATCAATGACATAAAATGCCCCACTCCCAACCAACAGCTTTATATAATAAGTATAGCTGTTCAGATATTTTTAACTATCATATTTTTTTTTTTACAATCATAAGTTGTTGCTTTCTCGTCTTTTATCTTCTTGCTTGAAAGTTTTTTCAGTCCTGTATATCTTCATGTATGCCACAGTTATACCTGTCATTTAAATGACTTATCATCTGAAATGAGTCTGCATCTCAAATTCAGATTTTGCTGGTATTGTAATCTGGTGAGGCATATAGAGAAACAACAGCAGCTACCTGAGAAAAGTACAGTATAGGAGGAGATAGTGTAAATCAGGGCTTAACACCCCGTGCTGTTTCATGTCGTCTCAGTCATTGTGCACCTACAGCTTGGCTATAGTATCCTGAATAACCTCGACAATTTTGTTGCAGGGCTGTAGGGGGTCATATTCTGCAAAGACGTGGCACACATTCTCCATGCTGGCTTCCGCACCTTTTGCCACCAAGCCAAACAGCCTGTAGGGATAAAGCAAGAATGGATTAGATTTAATTTGTAAAAAAAAAAATTACAAGTACAAGAAGAATTTATTAATTTGAGGTATAAAAGATATGAATTGCTGGTGAGTCAGAAATCAGTTGAACAATACATAAATGGTTTCCATATACTCTATGATTTAAAACATCATTCTGATTATTTGAGCCATTAAAAACAACTCAAAATTACCTTGCACCAAAACTTGAACCTCTGAGCCACCTGTAAGAGTAAAAAAAGACAAAGTTTAAGAAAAAAAAAAGCCTTTCATTGCCAACAGGTCTTATAAGGTAAACATTTTGACATCAAGGACATCTGTGTGTTTAATAACACTAAAGGCACTAACCAATATTTTATATTAACTATGGTTCAAAGACTATGAGTAATGTGAAAGCTGCCGCCCATAGTGATGAACCATGTTACCAGTTATATGGTTCCCTCCCTAGCTGACAAGTCAAAACAACTGCTGCAGGGCTAAAGAGTAACTATCATAAACTCTCTACTTGCAGTTATTGGCATAAATGAGACTGTAACCCTGGTGAATATTACATAGCACAAATTTTTCACTATTCTAAAATGAATCTCCTAGCATGTTGTTGCATACTCACTGTCGATTATCTGGATCTTCCCCACTGTAGCTAAGCAGGTGGTTAGGGAAATGGCGTCTGAAGAAGAGCCTACGAAGAAATAATCATGGCTGTTAGAAATCAGTCTGTTGCACACAAACACAGAAATCACCACCATTGCTAAAAACCATGTTTTTTTTAAAAAAATCTACTGTAAGTCAAATCTCAGCAGCACAGGATGTGTCTTTTCTTACTTCCTGTTGATGTCTGTCATAGTCACACCCTTCATAGACACCTTCAGGTTTACTATGGTAGGAGTGAAGGAACCCGAGGCCTTCTCTATTGTTGAAGACACCGCCCTCTGCACTGCACAAGGTCCTGTCAGTGTCTCAGTGGGGACGGCATTCAGGTAAACAAAGTTGGAGGCTGTTGTGAAGAGATACATCAAAACAGTTAGTGGTTAGTGAACTCTGCGAGATAACTGTTAGTACACAAAATGTATTAGCCGTAAGAGCATGTTTTATCAACATAGACTTATAGAATTCTCATTGATTTATATTTAACATACAGATCATTTCACACAATATTTTAGTTTAAGATAAGTATCTTTGCAATGTTTGATAATATCTGTGGCTAAATGGAAATAAACTCCAGCTGTGCTCTATCAATGCAACACATACAACACATTGTTAAAGATGAAACCAGTGGTTTCCTTTTTGGCTTTTGACATCTTACAAAAAGCAGTGTGTAGTCAGGGTCACATTTCAGATGTCTATGAGTTGTTAACAGCTCCACCAAACAGTGATTTTTCCCTCTAAACTTCTCACATGGTTTCATTTCATTAAATGTTCAAACGATCCAATATTTCACCAAGAATCAAAGATTAGAGAAAAAGTCCAAAAACTGAAAACAGATTTGTATATCAGAACTTTGTTTTTTCTTCTTTCCTCTCCCATTAATCATCTCACGACCCCTTAGATTTATCTGGTGACCCTTTTGAGGGCCCTGACCCCTACGTTGAGAATCACTGGACTAAACTAGCTAACTGTATATAAAGCTGTTGAAACTAGCTCCACCTCCAGCAGCTAAACATGCTGCTCTATCACTGAGGCTTCAGTATTAATAATCTAATGATGTCATATATAATAATATATCAGTCAGAGGTACTAGTATTTTAAATACATTTTGCAGCTAATACTTATGTACTTTTACTTAAAGCTGGAGTGCGGGACTTTTACATATAAATGAACATCTGCAACATTCAAGCCCTTGCCAAACGAGTTCACACAATGCTGATTAAGCCTATCGCTGCCAGATAAACCTCTCTATCTGGTGGCGTCTGTAGCAATGTTCCTGCACTGGTGCTACGTTTTACATCAACCAGCTGTGATTGGTTGGCCAGAACTGAAGGGCAGTTTAGTGTCGCTGCCAGAGGGGGGAGACAAAAGTTCCACACTGCAGCTTTAAGTAGGATTTTTCATACATGGCTTTTACTTGTAATGGAGTATTTTTACATTGCTGTATTGGTATTTTTACTTAAGTACAGGATCTGAATACTTCTTCCACCATTGGATGTGGGTGTGATTTAATATTGTCAAAGCTTGAAGATGAGTAGTTGATTTAAAAGGTTGCTACATAAAAACATACATACATCTATTTGTTCACATTCACAGCAGGCATTTTGAAGGTAAAGCACAGGTGTAACACATACCATTAATTAGCTATGGCTCCATTCTGTAAATGTATAAGGAAGCCATGTGAATGAGCCAGCAGGCTTAATAACAGGACCCTATACTGGGACACCTAAGCAGAAGGCAGCCTTCATGATTAGTGTAATTAATTACACCTGTGTGTGCTTTTCTTCCTACAATAAGCCATAATGATGTGTCTCATTGACTTCAAGAAATGAACTTTTTATACTTAAATGTTACACTGGCTGTTTATAATTGAGGACTTCCTGGAAACATCTCAGAGGAGTCTTAAAGATGTAGCTAAAGCTAGCCTTCAACATTAATTAACTAACATCAATTAGCAAGCTGTTTGGGACATGCTACTTTTTAGCATTTCTGGCATGGCAGCAATGCAATAATGATTGACTACAGAAGAGGAACAGGTAAGAACCACAAATATTATTTTAATCCCTTAGCCCACTGATATTAACACTTGTTTTCTTCTTTTTATATTTCTGCTGCTCCTTATTTTTTTTTTGCTTGTAGTTAGTTTTTGTTAGTATTACTTAAAGATAAGTGCTAATAATGGGATGTATGACCCAAACCTTTTTTTTTCTGGGGAAAAGTGTAAACAAAAAAATTATCTGTCCTGTTAACTTTGTCTCACCTTTTTTTGTCTTGTCCTCTGATGCTGGTTTGTCAGCTGCCCTCTGTTCTCCCGTGCACAGCTCTGTGTGGGCAAATACACAAGGTTTTAATTTACTGCCTTCTCTCTCTCTTCCTCTCTCTCTCTCTCTCTCTCTAACACACACACTCACAGACACACATTGACACACTAAATATTAAATGATGCAATAAAGGCCTACCTTGAGAGTGGAGCAGTAATTTGCAGGGTAAAGCATAAGCAGAAATAGTGTGCTGGTAGACCAGGGCTGAGAGACTGCCTGCAAAGATAACAAAATCATAGGTTTTGTTAAGCACAGATATTATTGAGAAATCAATTGTCTTATTCTAGATCACAAAAGACCAGACAAAAATTTCAATATTTCTCTCTGACTTTCTTTTTTAATGTAAATGGGGAATTGGAGATTGTATGATATTAGTGCAGTATAATGCACGTGTCTGCTCAAATTCATGGGCTCTGATGAGAAAGTTAAGAATCACATTACCCTTGATAATGGCTTTGTGAGTGTGAGAACACACCCTATGAACCATGAACTCATACCTTTGAATAAAGGACAAGATCCACCCACTCCCGCCAACCCACACCCTAAGACGCCACACAGGGTTGACTCAGTTCTGGTGTTGCAAGATCAGCAGAACCATGATGTGCAGTCGTATTGAGTAGGCGAGCACATTTTAAGTTACTTTGAGGGAAAATTGATTCCCTCTAAATATGCAACAAAGTAGGTGTTTTGACTTTTTTACTCACCAAAGTATGGTTCCTGAGAAGAGCCTTTGATGCGTACACCCTTAGCTGATGATTCAATAAGGAAGTGTCTGATAAGATCAGAACTGCTTTCTCCTGTATTTATCAAAGGGCAAATGTTAGGAAAAACAAGATCAGCATTGCTGCATTACACTGATACTATAAGCTTTGTTTTTTCTTGGACAAAAAAATATAAAGAGGTATTGGCAGCAATTTCATGTGGCTTTTGATGCACAGATTTTTTGTTTTTGATTAATTCATTTCCTCTTTTTTAAATTTTTTATTTATTTATAGTGTCTTGGATCACATGGTGCCCAGCCTGTATGGGCTCACAAGATACTAGACAGCAACAACAACCAAGACGATCCACAACTTCAAAAGATTTATTTTACATAACAGCAGTGTCCTGACCTTGTATCCTCTCATGAAGGATACAAGGCCCTCTGTCTTAGCCACCGAATATCTTCAACAAAAAAAATCTGCTCATTAAGAAGCTTACACATTATATCCTGACCACTAAAATAAATCAGGATTCTTAAACAGAATTTGTGTTACACTGTAAATTGTTCCTAATATACATGTCATTCCCCTCTGCCTCTCCCCATGTTGCCCATCTTTCTACACTGTCAACTGTCATATAAAAGCAAAAAAATGCCAAAATCAAAATCTTTTTTCATTTCAAAGAGCGAGAGAGAACATATTGTTGTGATATCTCTTGACCAAGGATCACTGTGTCCTCCAATGATCCTTGGTTGAGGGATAATTCAGCAGAGCCTTATTGTAAAAGACAACATACTCTCGAGTCTGCACACTGAAATTGCCTTTGTGCTGACACAGTGCTCACATGTCTTTCATATCCTGCATTCCTAAAAGAGCTGAGAAAGGACAAATCTGCAAATGAAGTAAGCCTCAAGATTGTTTCGTGAGTACGGTCCATTTTTTCATCTTTGATTGCTTACAGTGCCATAAACAGCTGGTTTTCTTTTGTGTTTATACAGCTTATACTGTGGGTGGAAAAAATAACAGCACTGTCTCCTGCCTTGCCACAGATAGCCCATTCACATCAGCGGAGTTGGGTAAGTGATTCCCTGTGCCTTTTACATCTCAGATAGAGTCAAATGATGACATAAGCACTGCTCTACAGTGTGTTCACGTTGTTTGTCTGTGTGATAGTTGTGGTAAATAAGACCTTCTCTTTTTCTGTCCTGTCTTACTGAAATGCTGCTGCTTCCTTATTTCATTCAAAAGTCACAAGGTCAGGTGGCTGTAGTAGCCAATAAAAGCTTACCGGGGTAGGCAGTTGCAGAGATATTGGTTTGTGATTGGTCCACCTTCATGACCAGACCAAAACTGCCTTTGTAGGAAGTGCTGTCTCTCACCACAAATGTTCCTGGTTCCTTGTCCTTTACCAGAGCATCAGCTGAAATGAATTAAACACCAGAGAAAATGCTTAGAGATAGTTGCAAATGTGTGTTTATTATATATATTTTCTATATCCCTACATATCTGTAGAAAAAATACTAGATCTTGCAGGATGACATGACTAAAGCTGTTATGTCTTAAATGAGTTTTCATTAAAGTGGCATTATGAGATTTTTACCTTCTGCTCTGCTGATATGTGGACGGAACCAAAATTTTGAAGTGTCCATGACAAATTTCATTGAGGGCTGACTTCCATTAAAATGGGCTTGGAAACCTAAACAACCAAAGAAATGTGACATGGGGTCAAATATTTAAAAAAATGCGGCAGCTGCCAGCAAAACAGACAATAGTAACACCTGAGACTCACTGTGAGGAGAAAATGGTTTCGAGTTGGTCTGTGTGAAGTCTGTTTCTAGTCCAGGAGACGGGTTGATCTGCAGATCCAGCTGTGGTTCACCATTGACTAGCAGTACAGGGATATCAGTCAAAGACCCAGAGAGTGAAGCAGGACTGCTCTGTGCTCCTTTGCTGTGAAGTTCCGGTAAATGTCCTCGCTTGGTCAGAGAGGGCCTGTCTGGGCTGTGCCGGGGGTCAAAGGGTCTCGTTCTGGACCCGTCAGTGAAGGATCCGGACGTGAGAGTAAGGATGGACTCTGGAGAGTCAGTGTCTTCACTGGCCAAGGACAGGTTGCTATGCAGGGAGGATGAGGAAATGTTGCAAATGCACAGATCAATACCTTATATTCTTTAGTTTGTATCAGTAAACATTAACTTTAACTTCACAGACAAGGAGAAACATTTCTTCCTTCTTTTAATTTGTAACATTAGAATGACCTTAGACAGACAGAAAAGTTGGTACATAACATTGTTTTCTGTGAATGTGGTTAAATGATCCAGTTTAGAACTGAAAATGGTGCCTTAAAACTGTTGTTCTAATGCAAACTCAATCATAAATATTTTAGTCGACTAAATCACCAAGTACATTGGTCCTGGTCAACCTCTTAATACGTATAAGGTTTTGCAGCACATTTACAAATTGCTGCATGCATAAGATCCACAGTATATTTTAGTTTAATAGCCTTGTGTAATTGGTGGTGAGTTCTACCTGCCAAGCATGTAGCTGGTATCTGAGCATGTTGATGTGGAGAGGAGTGAGGCGGCACTGTTTCTATTTGAGTGTGACAATCGCAGGGATCCTTGGGAGCAGGATATGTCATGCCTCAGTGAGGGATTTCGTCGGGGTGCACTTCCAAATGGCAGCGGAGGTAGAGAGGACGACGGGGAGTTGGAGAAGACCACCGTGCCATGGGGACTGCAGCTGAGACTGGTGGGTGTAGGGATGGGGATACTGGGTGACACAGACAGGAGCACCTCAGGCGAGGAGCAGGGAGGACATCCTCTAGGGACCAGCATGCAGTTGGAGACATCTTCATCTGAGTCATCTGAGGGTAGAGGGGAAAGTGTTAGCGTCAAAACAAAAAGGATAATGCATGATATGTCATAAAGGATATGACTCTGACCCACTCGTTGGAAAAACCCTGCGCTTCATGATTTTTTTGGCACAATATTTGGTTGTCTGCTAGCAAAATGGGCTTGGCCTTAGTATGTAAACACACAGCTGCTGACACTCACCGATAAAGACAGTCATATTTCTCATGCAGGTACCTGCTTGCACAGCTCAGACCATTCCTTCCGAATCAAATGCTTTGAATTGTGCTTTTCTGCTGTTGTGATGACACCACATCACCTAGAGGAGTCCCAACTTGTTCTTGTTCATTTCAGGAACTGTCTGCCTCACTGTGTTGATGGGCACTACCGAGTGAGTTTATGCCCTCGGGAAAACATTGTAGCCTGTGGTCAGTGTGTGAGCCAGACGGGTGGCGTCTGCAACCACTTACATAATAATGACTTATGTTGATACAGAAATAGAAAAATCTTTGCGTGACTCTAGGTAGGTACTGTGATGAGTGTTGCTACAAGGGGAAATACTGTGTTTTGCAAGAATATCAAAGGAGTACTAGTCAACACAACACTGTCTTTCACTGTTCTAACCTCTCTGACATAATTGACTTTTTTATTGTCTGATTTCTCATAATTGTTGCTTGATTTCTTTCAGAGTTGTTTGCTGGCACTCAGTTTCATAAACATACAACAATACATCCCACAAGAAAGAATGAGCTACAGGAAATCCATTTATATGCTTTGTTGACTCTTGTTTAGACTTTCTGATCAGAGCAGCACTCAGTGAAGACACCACTGTGCCACTGTTATACATGACTAGTACCTGAGATGTGCGAGGTGTGGTATGTAGTCTGGGCATTAATACCTTATATTCTTTGGTTTGTATCGGTAAACATTAACTTTAACTTCACATAAAAGGAGAAACGTTTCTCCCTTGTTTTAATTTGTAACATTAGAATGACCTCAGACAGATGGAAAAATTGGTACACCACATTGTTTTCTGTGAATGTGGTTAAACTATCCGCTGTAACTGAGTACCATGTGCTGTGGAGGCAAACAGCTTTCAGTGACACAGATACACAGATACGTCTCTCTAGAAAGAACGCACTACAGGAAGTCTATTCATATGCTTTTTTGACCCTTGTTAAGACTTTCTGATCAGAGCAACACTCAGTGAAGACACCACTGTGCTACTGTTATACATGACTAGTGAGTTGGTGAGCTGTGTCTGTAGCCTGAGATGTGCAGGGTGTGGCATGTAGTCTGGGCAGTAATCCCAGAACAGTTAAAGTGGTGCAATTATGCCATGATAAAAAAAAAATTAAAACTATCTTACAAAAAAGGGTGAGTACATTTCCAAAGCCCCAGGCTATGTGTACCATTGGTTTTATAAGAGTGACTATTGTTTTACTGTGCTGGGTCACACCTCTGTAGGTTGGAGGCTGTCTTTTGTTGTACACTGTTGACCTTATTGATTTTTTTAAGTCAGAAATAGTTATAAAATAGATGAAGGTTTGAAAAATATTCAAACTTTCATTGCTATGCTTTAATGCAAAGCGGCTTTACGGTCACTGTGTATTTTCTGCTGCACTGTACCTGTAGGAGGACTGATGCATGGGGGACTTTTGTTGATCGGGATGGGTTCAAATGTCGGATCCAGTTCCAGGATGAGCTGGTTGAGATTCTCCAGGGAAATGTCGAGATCGGTGTCACCATGGTTACTGCTGGGTTCAGTTCGATTGGGATGTTGATTAACTGTCTCCTGTGCCGAGTCCAGGCGGATAGTCTGACCCACTCTCAGAACGTGATTGGGCATCATGAGGGATATGCCTTTAGCTGTAGGCATCATGTTAGAAAAGCTCACAGTCTTCTGGGACAACCAAAGACATGGACACAATGGAGAGAGATCAGTTACACTGGAAGTCTTCACTGGAATAACAGCCTTGCTTTTGTCTTCTTTGCACAACAGACCCATCAAAACCTTTTTTTCCCAGATTGTCATATTCATAGAAAATTAAAGTCATTGTGGCCTCTGTAAGGCACTGTAGCTTAACACATATCTTGAGTTTGTCATTGTTATTGTTAGTAATTGATACAACAACTTAGAAATATTTGTATAGAAGTAGCTATGACATTTTATAAAAATGATCCTCTATACTGTAGATTTTATAAACAAATGTTTTTCATTGGAATTATATACTGTTGAGATGAGCTCACATACAACTTTAGCTAACTTCAGTGCCATCTCACTAGTGTTCAATGGACTGAAATGATAGCTATCTTAAAACTTGTTGTTATGGTTAATAAATATGACATCCCCTATGATGTGTAAGTCAGAACATGTGGTATTACGTATTATGCATAAATTCACTCAGTGAATAATGACACAGGCTGAGTAAATGGCTTACTTCTATGTTCATAGGGTGTGTAATGTGTGGGAGGATCAGTTCATACAGTGTCTCCCTCCTGTTTCAGACAGGCGTGGTGCTCAATGAGTCATTTTGGTTACCATGACTACACTAGTGTTTTCCTACAACAGCCAAAACTTTTCGGGTGGCCATAGTATTTTGGAAATATTCCACAGGCAGAAATCTGCTGATTCTTTGGAAAATTCACATTATTTAGAACATTTGCTGCTTTTGAGAAGCACCCACTAAGTTTCTATAACATAGCGTTTCATGAAATATAAACATATGAGTAAAGCCACCTTTAGTTTACTTTATCTTTTCTTTTTCAGGAAATGAGAACATACATATCAAGCATCATATTCAGCTTTAACATAGCTTCTAAGATCTGCTACTATAATAAGCAACTATTTGGTCAAAGTTTTATGCATTTAATAAAACTGTTTTATGAAGCAAAGGCTGTACTAATAATGAATATTGATCCATCAACTAAAAGTGAGACACTATTAATATATTTGTTATAAATTGCTGATACAGTACACTGTCAGGTTATATACACTTTTACTGCAACTGATGCCTTGTATGTTCAATTGTATATCTTAACTAAAGGTAAAAAACAAAAAAAAAAAAGGTCTTCTTACCTTATTTTCTTCTGGTCAGGATTCTACAGCTGTAGTGAAGTGTAGTGTAGCTTTACTCTCAGATGGTTCGCTGTTTTACTTTGACATTACATGTGTTGCATGCTTTTATTAATACAATCCCAACCCATTTCTCTGTAAGCCTATCAGCAGCAAGAATCACTAATCTTTGTGGTTCCAACTGATGATGTCATCTTAACAGTGAAAAGTTTATCGCTGGAGGGGTGTTACTTCACCATTGAACCAAATGGTTACACATAGCTGAGACTCAAACTGCTCACAAGCAAAGTGTATAAAGAGAGGAAGAGTATGTAATCATGTAAATCTTCTGTAATGTTGTGCTTGCTTGCATGTATACATACTCATAACAGTTAGTGTGATAAAATATTAACCCAGTGGGTGCCTGTACAGTAGCAGTGCAGTTTAACCTCTGCAAAATGCTGCTTTAAGATTACTAACTTAAACTTCACAGCAGTTATATAATACCTCTGGTCCAGACTTCACAGCATTTAAGATTTAATCTAAATTTCTTCTCATTGTCATTCTGTTCTCATTACATACATTATAAGCCTGGCTTCATCTTGCTGATTCTTTGTTAGTCCATTAAGCCCTGAAGTCCATTGAATAATGTCTCCTGGTTGTTATCTACTTTCAGGCTAAACTCAAGATGACCATGGTTAATGCTGCACTGGCTCTCAAGTTGTAGAACAGTCTTCCCATCGAGGTTATATAAGGAAACCTGGTTGTGCTTTTTAACACATATTAAGACCTATGTCTCCTGTATTTTATTGATGTTTCATAATGTTCTGATATTTTATTATAAGAATGATTCATATTTATGTGTACTTTTATCTTTAACAAAAGTGAACTGTTTGCTTTCTGGGGTACTTGGTGGCCAAAGCTCAAATAACACAGCATATGACTGGTAGCAGTTCTTCATGTCCCACTATTTAAGAAAATATAAGTGATCAAAGTTTACACCACTTATAACTTTTTACTGCTACTTTAAGATTATAAATTTATGTGTTTATATGTTTTTAATACACATTAATTCTGTTAATGTTGTATTTCAGGGTTTTATTTATGAAAAATCAATACATATGAAGTTCAGTTCCAGTGAATTTAAGCTTATTTAATTGTTACAATACTGCAAATAGCATTCAATACAGAGTATACTTGTAAAACTGTGATTTGTTCTATTAGTTTAACGTACATGAGTTGGTCCACTTCAAATAGTTGAGTAACAGCGCTGTAGATAATATATTTTTAAGTAACACAATGCATTTCTTGAAATACCAAAAATATCAATACAATAACCAATATTTACCTTGCAGCCTGCAAAAAAGAAAAACCAAAGCCTTGTTTAATCTTGACAGATGAGAATAGACACTAACAAGAAGATAAAACCAATACAAAAACAGCAAAATCACACACAATTGTCTTACCAGAATGTACATAAAAAATTATTTTCGATTTGAATCTCTCTTGTATCACTATGTTCAACAGTCCACTGTTTGGGTGTGAACAGGATTTTGTCCATACTGAGACAGTTTCAGGGAGAGAATGTGGTGGTGGTGTCAGTGTCGGTGGCTGCTGAGCTCCTCCTCCTGCCGCAGGTATACTTGTAGAACCTCTCCTGGCTCATGCAACCCAACTCCTTCAATAGTTTCAGAAGGTCGTGGCGAAACTTCACACCAATAAAGGCATAGACGAAGGGGTTCAGGCAGCACCTCAGGAAGGCCACACACTGGGTGATGTCGGTGGCGTAGAGGAGAGTGTTATCATAGTTGCAATCTTTGCTTCCTCCTTTTGCTGTGACAACTGTGTTCCAAAATAGCACCAGGTTATAGGGCACCTGGCAGACCACGAAGACAGCTACCACAGCAAGAATCACCTTGATGGCCTTATTCCGTTCAAAGTTTTGAGCCTGGCAAAGGGTCTGGACAATGCTGCTGTAACAGAAGCACATGACCAAGAGCGGAAGGACAAAAGCCAAAACAATCTGGCTTGTCTGGATGGTGACACGGAGCGGGTCAGCATTGCTAGAGTAAGGGGTGCAGGTGTGGTTATTGATGTTGGTGTACTTCATTTCTGGTATGGAGAAGATCAGTGCCATCACCCAGACGACAGCTGATGACACCTTGCTGAGAAACACAGCTTGGGAGCGGCGGCGGAAAGCGGAGACAGCCTTGGCTATGGCAAAGTAGCGGTCCACGCTGATGAAAGAGAGAAGGAACATGCTGCTGTAGAAGCTGACCTTGTAGATAGTGTGCATGGCCTTGCACACAACCAAACCCAGCACCCATTCTGCCATGGAGTTGGCTGCCCAAAAGGGGAGCGACAGAGCAAAGAGCAGGTCTGCAAATGACAGGTTGAGCAGGTACACATCCGTCATGGTCTTGAGACGACTGAAGTAGAAGAAGGTGAGGATGACCAGTAGGTTCCCCGTCAGCCCCAGGAAGCAGGTGATGGAGAAGAAGATAGACATGAACCAGAGGCGGAACTGGCGGTTGTTTTCTTTCACACACAGCTCGGGGATGTCGCTATAATCTATTGTGAAAAAGGTGTAATCTGTGTAGTTCATGGATAGATTCTGTCCTTGTTGAGACAAGCAAGGCTGTAATCAAGACAGATTAAATGATCAGATGAAAGAAAGAAATATTGTGTGTGTGTGTAAATCAGAAAACTAAGCTACTTGCTTTTCACTGCATCCTGACACATTTTTTGTCACCCCCCTTCTTTGAGGAAATGTTTGTGTGTCAAGGGCTATTGTTAAAACAGGTGTTATACTTGCTGTTTTCACTTTCCTGCGGATACTACAGACATGCATGCTCTACATCCTTTTATTTTTCATGTTTACAGCTGCACTTGTGTGGCTTTCTTACCTCCAAGGTCATAAACCATATCAGGACAGCGGGCAGAAAGTTGTGAAAACCTGAAAAAAAAGCTGAATTATTTTTTAGAAAACCAAGCATGGTAATAATATGATGACATTATCCTTAATTTTTATTGCTGTGCAGAGGAATTTGTGTGATGTTAGAAAATAATAGAATAGGGTTATTTTCCCAGTTGCTAGACATTGACAACTGTTTTCATAGGCTGAGTAGTATTATTATTATTACTAGTTATTATTACCAGTAAACTGACCTTTATGTGGACAATTGAATTCTGCAGCTAGAATCTTGACAAAAACCAGACAATTTGACCATATAACACCCATTCTGGCCTCTTTGCACTGGCTCCCAGTGCAAGCTAGAGCTGATTTTAAGGTTCTTCTTTTAATTTATAAGCCCTTGCATGGATTTGCACCACCTTACTTATCTGAGCTAATTACACCATATACGCCAGCATGCCCTCTTCGCTCTCTCAGTGCTGATCTCTTGGTCATTCCTTCAGTTAACAAAAAGTCAGTTGGCTTCAGAGGATTTGCCTACTGTGCCCCTTATCTCTGGAACGGCCTTCCATTACATGTTAATGAAGCACATTCAGAAAACCTACCTTTAGTCATTACATTACAGCCTCCCCTAAAACTTAGCCGGGCCAATCACCTTTTAATATCTATTTAATATTGATGTTTTTTAATGTGGTTGTTTCACTTTTGATTTTTATTATTGTAAATTGATTGCTGTATATTGTTCTATGTATTATTTTTTCTATTTGCAGCCAGTGGTTATGTGGTTTTAAGTTGCATTGGCTAAGAAAAAAAGAAAAAGAGCTCTCAATAGTAGTCATTAATCATATCTATATCTAATAACTGACACTGTTATGTTAAATGTGATTTATTATACTTCAATACAGACTGCACCATTAGTCAAATAACTTGATATTGACAAAACTATTAATTAACTATTAAGGTGTACTTACAGGGAGAATAAAAAAAACAGCTGTTCGATAAATGAGATACCCAGGCAAGTAATTATTCTTTCAAGTAATAAATTAGCAAAGGTTACTATTTAGTGGCGACAATGGTTGGCAGGTCCAACAAAAAATAATGTTGGCTAACAGAGTAAATGATTCAGGACAAACAGTTCAAACTGACTCATATGTACCAACATGTACCGACACCCTTACTAAACGTGTCACAGGTACCACGTTGCATGCGACCTGTGTGGCTTTCAGCCCGCTCTTTATAAAAGCAGCAACCACAAAGGCTAAAAATGATTATGGTGTTGATATTACTCTCAATTATTTTTTACAGACAAGACAAAATAACTGGTTCTGATAAATTTGATACCAAAAGATCCATTCATACTGGAATCCTTAGTTACTTTCTCAGATTTGCTTTTGACATTATCCTAATTCACTTTCAATTATTAGTTGAGATTATCTCTGTAAACACATTCTTTTTGATGGCTTTTTTACATTTTGCATTTGTTCACCACACCAGGAATAACATCCTTTTAACTATCCTTGTCGAACCCTGATGGAGGTACTCACCACTGACAAAAGTCATGTTGAGAGCGATACGCTGCAGGTGAAGCCACTAAACACTGATGAGTTGAATGTCTGTATTTGATGGTGGTTTCCCTCTGAAGAAATGAAAAGAAACCCTGCCTTACTGAAGCTTTTCCTCTTCTCAGCCCTCAAGTATCATGTGAGGCATAGAAAACCGCTGCCCCTAAAAACAAAACAAAAACTACTTTTCTTTTTTTTCAATTATTTATACTACAACATACTGTATATTAAATTATGTATGTATTATGTATCATGTATCATGTAAATACTTATGTGTAAAGTATTTAACTATCATAGTCTTAACACCTTGCAACTAAGAATAATAAGGAGCCTCACCACTGTGACTTGAAAAAAAAAATATATATAAACCACTTTTTGGAGCTCACTGCTTCACACTTTATTTTCTGTGTGTATGTTTTGAGAGGCAGAGCTACAAAAACTTGTAGTAGTAGCTGCTAGTAATGCTAAATAACTGGAAACTTTTTTTGAAGTTTTCAGTTATTTAACATTACTAGCAGCCACTCATGTCTCAATCAAAGCGAGAAGTATCGGGACTGAGGTATAGAGCTTGATATGAATCTCATTTCAGGGTAAAGCAGTCTGATAGTCACACCATGATAGTTCAAAGCCACACCACTGTGCAGTCAGTTGATAATGATCTGAGTAGTAGACAGCCAGTGATTGATATATATATATATATATATATATATATATATATATATATATACACACACACACATATATATATATATAATATACACATATATTCAATGCAGGTGATACAATCAAACAACTGAAATATGCATCATTACCTTTTTTAAACACTTTTATATACAAAATGTTATCTTTTACTCTCAAGAGGACAAATTAACAGATAGTAATACACAGTATTTATTAAAAATATTAATGTTGGTGGGACAGATTGCATTTCTTAATAAAATAATTTTGATTATACAGTAAGTTACTCATTTGTTTGTGTAGTGCTACATCATTGCACATATATCATGAAGTCAGAGTCTGTACTTGCTGTACTGGACAGCAGTGGAACTTAACCTAACCTTACTCACAAGATCTGCACAGGCTTTGCACACCTGTATCTCTGCGGTTGTGGTTTCTAGCTTTCACTTGAGGCAGCGGTAACCGCACGGTACAAAAAGGTGGCATGTTGCAGTGAAGGGCACATCTTTCACGTTTAAACTTAAGCACAGCCAAATCTGATCGTTACATGATTTTGTGAGAGGCTAAAACCATTGAAAACATCATATATAAAGCTTAAATATCCTGTCAGTTCTTAGTCATTCTTTATGGTACTGATACTGACTTTTGTCACAACTGAAACTCAGGAGGATTTGCAGCCAAGTGCTGAAAACAGGAAATCAGAACAATTCCCTCTCATCTTACCCACTTCCCTTACCTGTAATGTGCAGAGGACAATTTGCTCTTTGCATGCACACTGCACAGTGTTTGATACACCCATCAACGATTTTGCAGTATACCATTAAAAGCACTTTCATAGATATAAGTTATGCATTTTTATACTGTAAATGTGCATTTGTATATTTGTTCATACATGATAGTCACCTTGCACCGAACAATTTCTGGAAAATAAGTGAAATGAGAACTTGTTTAGGGTAGAAAAGTTTATTGGTATAAATATGCAAAAGAAAATTCATTTTAAGACTGCGTGTTTATGACTGTTCTTAAAGATGTTTTACGACAACATGAAAATCCATGTTTAAGCAAACCTCGTAACACTGTGTACACAATTACGGTACATTTAAAAGTTTTCTGCTGAAAATTGCAATATTGACCATAACACAGAAATGTTCTAAGCGTACTGCTTTTGATTTGATTGACAGCTAGCAAACTTGAGAACACCGGTAGTTGAGCTTTGTACAGCATTGATGATCATGTGATATATGCGCATAGATGGACCAGGCCAGGCCCCAGGACAACCAATACACAAGTATAATAAAAATGCTGATAATAAATAACAAAAATAACTACTACTAGTGACTACAAACTCCTGAGACAATACGGTCACTGTAATACTGGTACAGATAGTAAACAAATATTCTCCTGCCAAGGAGATGGTCACCCAGCTCCACTCTTCACAAGTATGCCAACTTATTTTTAAAAATTACAACATGCAAAAATAACGATAAAAGCAACAATGACACTACAATACAAAGGACAAAGTTAAATATAACACTGAACAATGTTTGTTTCTTGTGAACAGCTTTTTTTCATGTAGCCAGTCTTCATTTGCGTAGTGCTAGAGAATAAGATGGGAGATATGTATCAATATGTGCTGAAGAGGGCCTATATGGTTTCTTCCCAATGGCAATGATGCCTATGGAGGAAATATAGTGCTTTCACACGGGCTTTTGTGGTGCACTTAGCAGCCATTGATTTTAGAGAGGACCATTGCTTTGTCGGCTTCAAGTGCTTTACATTTTTCATTTATTTTTTTAACATCATCTTTGCTTCAGGCTTTGTTAAACTCATCTGAACGCTCTTCATATGCTTTGACAAAATGAGATGATACTGTGCAATACATGTTATCAGAGGCCAACAAATGTACTGACAGCCTTACAGTTCAGAAGCAGTCAGGTGTCGGACTCAGTGGGCTGATCTTGCCCTGCTGGGCCCCTCTGATGGTTCACTAGTCGGGGCATCTTCTGTCTGAGCAGAGGTGGTCTCAGAGCCTGTGTTACTGTCACTGGTTCCCTCCTCCATGGCTCCCTCTGGGACACTTTCCTTGTCTTCGGACGCCCCCTCCTCACTGCCTGGATGAGCCTCAAGTTCCTCTGAGGCCTTCTGCTTCCCTGCATCAGCCAAGGAGGTGACATTAAAAAAACACGAAGCAGTGGAGGAAAAAGTTTATTCAGTGATCCCGACAGCATCATAGTCACTGATAAATACCAGTGTGGCTCACCTGGTGTATCTGTGGGATTGGACTCTGTGTCCTCGCCTTCCTTGTTGCTACTTTCACTGAGAGAATTTTGCTGGGACTTGTTGCCATGTGTTGCGCAGACATGTTTTTCTTCTTCTGCTAAGACGCAGGTGGGGGCCTCTCTAGCACCTCGGTCTCCTGCATCCTTCTCACGTTCTGCCATCCGTTTGCGGGCTGCCTCTTCTGCTGCAGAAATCTCTGCAGAAATCTTCTCCATGTCCACTTCCACTTTCATACAGCACAGCTGAAAAGCAGTTATGTTTTGTTTTAGAAATGTTTGGTTTGGTTTTGGTAGTTTGGTTTTAGAAATGCATATGCAAATGTTTTCTTGAACATGCTGTATGCAGTGATTAGACGCATAATTTGTTCACTTTACAAAGTTCAGTGCTGTCTGTTTTTTTTACATGGATTACAACAGCGTTTCAGTACATGTACAGTCTTGACAAACTTCTCAGTTAGTGAATGGTTGCTTTGAGAGGCTCTGTAAAGGATAAATGGCGCCGCCTGTTGTGTACAGTGGATAGTGCATTCAACAACACTCCTGCATCTCATTTCAGAACAACAGTTATTATGGGGGCAACAAATTGTTAACGGTGAAAGCTATATGATTGCCAGAACATGTGGATGGCGTTAGCAACAGCTGGTGGCTGTAAGGCAGACATAGACTGGCACATAACCAGAGCTGCACACTGTACAGTAAAACATGCAAAATGCAGCTTGCGTGCGAGTAATTGATGACCACGTTCGATGTAAAAGATGCCGTACCCTTTTGAGCTCGTTCGTGAACGACTCTGTGGCTTCAATGAATTTTCTTTTCTTGTCCTGGTGGCGGTCTTCAATCTGAAGCAACTCTGCCTCCAACTTCCTCTGTAACACGAGACACACGGGCACCACGGTTCTTACTTAACTAATCCATAAAAAACAAAGCTGTCCATGTGATATGCCACCATTATGTGTAGAATACAAGACTATAATGATCATACCTGGTGCACCATCAAAGACTGGACCTGGCGTTTGAGGACCTGCATGCGAGCAGTGGTAACAACTGATCGCACATCTGGGACTACGCTCTCACTGAGGATCTCACTGATCAAACGGTGGTTGCGCTGGAAACGAGCTGCAGCTGAATGCTTTATGGAAAACCCATCGTCATAATCTGAAGACATGAAAAACAGTAGAGGCTTTACAACTGGCTTTGGTAATATATATTATATTTATATTACCATATATATATATATACATATAAATCTATATATTACACCTGTGAAGAATGGAGATTTGTTACATAGTCACTATCAAAATGATGCAAATACTGCTGTATCAAGACATTGTAGACATCAGGAATACATCGCTCAATATTTATACAGAGTTACAGTCTAAATACACCAAACACAGACGTGGCGCAACACGTCTGCTGCAGCAGAGCGTGTCCATTATAATCAACTGAAACTGCTACACTGACCACAGAAGCCGCAGGCACCCATGCAGGCATCGCGCTGCTCATCTCTATTTTTATGCGACTGGTCTATTTTTTTTTTTTTTTTTCCTCTGTGCACGGCTACACGGCGCTCCAACAGGTAAAAACTGCATAAAGTTGAGAACAATCTGATTAAAAATGATGAAAATAGATATCTCATCAAATCAATGTGTTTCCATGATCCTGTAGTTAAAACGATGTAGTTATTTAATTCAATACCAGTTAATACAGCCTACACTTCCAAACCCTCCATAACCATAACTTTATCTTTTGCAACTTAAACTTGGCAATGCTTGGTCAACTTGTTGTTACATAACTTTAATAGGCAATATGGATAGGATCACACACAGCTGAAAGCACATATGAAAATAAGATTTACAGTACACATGTAGACAGGTCTTATTTTTGTAATAGTTTTACCGGCAAATGCTTTATTTTCCAAAGTATCCTACTTGAAATCTCCTCAGAAAACACGGCCGGCACGCAACAAAGACGCAGTCGGTGTAGCAGGTAAAAAAAAAAAAAAAAAACTGCACCGCCACGCCTATGTGACACGTCACGTCCGTGCCTGATGTATTTCAGCCGTTAAGAGTTAAATATATGCCATTATGTCAAAATGCGTCCTTAAGCAAAGCAAAACCTATATTGCTGAGTGAATGGGACAAGCTGTTAATTATAACTCACTGAATGTGGACAGAACTTTCAAGATGTAGTCTGCAATTTTCATTTGCCAGCAAATGTTCTTCTTTGTCTTCAATGTATACTGCTTTGCCATTTTAGATACAGGATGGTTGTGCAGTAAGGAAAAATCCAAATACAGTTCATTTACAGTGCCTTTAGACAATAATCATCCCTAGTTACTTTTTTCCACACTCTGTGGTGTTGAAGAATTAACTCCAGATGGATTGAAACTGTTTTTTTTGTTTTATTTTATTGTGAATGAAACAGAACATTTGAATGACTTCGACAACTGCGTCATTTCTTTGCAGAAGCGCCTTTTGACCGTGATTACAGCTTTAGGTCTCGCTGAATTTGTGAGATATGATTTTGGTGCGTCCTGTTTTGTCTCGCTCCTCAGGCATTGTTAGGTTGTATGAAGAGAACAGAAACTGTGAACAGCTATCCTCAAGTCAAGTTCAAGTTCAAGTTCCCCAATCCAAGCTGTTTACATGCCTGTTCTGCAGGATTTATCTGTTGTGTTTGACATCATTCATAGAGGACGCCATTTTGAACATGTTTCAGTCAGGACATTATATACAGCATGTTATTTTGGGAACATTTGTGGCTTTTTAGATGGATCTAAAAAATTGCTTGAAATGATTAGAAAATAAATTATTAATTTATATTGAGTATTTGCTGATTGCTATTTAATTGAAGAATTAAATGATGGATTAATAATAGGCTGAAACAATAGTTCAATCCATCAATATTTCGGATTAAAAAGGATTTACAAATAGCTTAATAGATAAAACAATAGAGTAGTTAAAAATAGTTTAGAGCATTAATTAATCAGTATAATCTGTAAATATGTTGGAGAGTACTGTATATTTTTATTTAGGGACTAAATAGCAGAATTCACAAATACATTTAACAATTTAGTTTCGAAAAATTACGGGATTCTTTTCATAACCTGTATTTTTCTTTACCAGTTGGTTCCCCTTTTATTTTTCCATTTGCCAACACTGTCATATAGTTATACAATACATGACACTAATTTTTGTCCTTGTGGCTTTTGCTTAACCGCTGCGTGATGTAACAAGAGCTCTCAGCTGGTATCAGTTGAACTTGTCAGCGCGGCGTGCACCCTTGTATGCACCCTTGAAACTTTCCAGAGGGCAGAAATGAATCGTATCTGCTACGTTGAAAGTTTCAAAGGTGCTCACATAGGTGCTCTGACACCACAACAGGAAACAGCCAAGGGAGAAATATATTCTGAAGGTAGCGTGTGAGGATTTTATGTTCTCACATATTCTGTAGAATTGTTTCGCTAATGTAGGGATACTTTCCAGCTTTTGCTTTTAGCACAACACTGTCCCTCTACATTATGGATGTGGTTTCAGGTTATTTTAGTTTTGCATTACAGATGTTAGGTGAAGCCAGGGCTTCTCCTGTATGCCTAACTCTATTACATAGTCCGGATTGCATTTCACCCAAGATAAACTTTCAACAAATCTAGTTTTGCTGGTTAAATCGACTGCTGAAAATAACCATAATATAGCCTTGTTACATATGCATTTTAAAACTATGCATGATTGATCAAACAGCTGCTTTTATGTCTTTTGTGTGTCAAACAAGCATTTTATCTCTGTGTGCTCTTATGATATAGAGAGAACAGAGAAGGAAAAACTGGTTTATGGCAGCAGCCGTACAGATAGGTGACTATTAATCACCATGTATATTACCTGCGGAGTCCCACAGGTATCAGTATTAGGCCCAAAAATCTTGTATATAAATGACATATGTAGGGTATCAAGGAGATTGAAGTTTGTTTTGTTTGTGGCAACACCAATATTTTTTGTTCTGGGGAGAATTTGCAACAGCTTTTGGAGGTGGTTACGATTGAAATGAGTAAATTGAAACAGCGGTTTGACACAAAGTTTCATTAAATTTGAATAAAACCAAACTTGTGCTGTTTGAAAATCGTAAAATAAACACACACTTACAAGTGATGATAGATTACGTTAATATAGAACGGGTTTATGAAAATACATTTCTGGGTGTGATGTGGTGTGACCACAAAATCTGCTGGAAACCTCATACAAGATATGTGCGAGCAAAGTCGGCAAGGAGCGTTGCAGTTCTGGGAAAAACAAGACACATTCTAGATCATAAAGCGTTATACACTCTGTTGTTGTTCACTTGTATAACTGTATCTGAATAACTATGTAGAGGTGCGGGCTAACATGTGCAAAAGCACCTTACACTCATTATGCATTCTACAAAAAAGAGCTGTAAGGACGGTAAACAATGCAGGATATCGTGAACACAATAACACACTGTTTTTTTAAAGACACATGTTTTGAAGTTCATGGCTCTGGTGGAATTTAAGACTGCACAAAAAAAACATGTTCACACCAATCTTAAGAGAATGTGCATTTCAATTTGTGGGGTGACTTAGTGGAATGGTTAATGTAGAACTCAAGCAGAGTAAGACTATCAAACACTTTAAGAACGTACAAAATGAGGACGGGGTCTTGTTTGTCTCGAGAATGTGACACTCGCTGATGATGACGTTGTTGTTATTGTTTTGGAGGGTTTTTGTTCTCTCTCTCTGAGTCATGGGACATGCCAGTTGGGCACCTGCACATTGATTATGTATATATAAATAGAATAAACATAGAGGTAATTATTTAAGTTGTGTATGATAGGCGTGGGGCAGATAGTTGGACTATTCATCATCATTCATTTAAGTTCACTGAATAAGTATAGAAAAGGGGAGATAAGTATTTTACTTCTTCCTACTCCATTTCAGACATATAATATTTATTTATGTTGTTTATTGAGAATTTGTTGTATATGTTTGTTGTTGATTTTATTGGTTATTCTTGTTTTGTTTCCTTATTTACATATTTTCTTTTTTTATGTTCTTGTTTCTTTTTTATCTTGTTTTCATGGTTTTTTTAATGTCATGTTCAAAATAAATCTATTCTACATGAGAATTTAAGACTGTATTTATTAATAAAGCACAATCTCTGAATATGTAGCCACCTGGAGAGCTAAATCTTATTTAATCATCGATGTACGTGCAGCCTGTTGAGAACACAACCCGCTGGGATACCAACTCTGACATTTTTATGGTCTGGGGTGTTTCTAAATAGCAATTGGTTTTATCTGTAGTTTTCCTGTACATCATTATCTTCTGCTGCAAACCCAGCCAGATCCTAGACAAGCATCATTTCCGTGAGGTGGGTGTAACTCAAACGTCTTCTTCTGGCTTGTGTGTCTAACGTGTGTGTGTGTCAGTCTTTAAAACAACAGGGAAAAGAATGTAAATTTTGCAATTATGTCTAAACCAATGCCAAGAATACCTACAAAATGTCAACAGTTTTGCAAAACAAAGACAAATTTTGTTCCATTTTGCAGTTTAAAAGCAGAAATTACCAAATTACCCAAAATGTGGATGGTTGTAGCAGTGTAGGAGGAGGGAAAAAGATAACAGTCTCTGGGTGTGCGGACTGGCAACTCTGTGTGGTCGTGCTACAGTAATTACAGCTCTGTCACAGTGCTTTAAACGTTGGGAGACAAAGCATTCAACTGAGTGGCCTTACCATCTGGATCCTCCGCTGGCTGAATACTCATGTAAGGCTCACCCTTGTCAAGTCTGGACTGCCTCTGGCGGCTTTCCTCTTCCAGAGCTGCCTCGGCGCGGCTTTTTGCATTGACGTAGGCCAGGTAGGCTGGCGAGTTGTGATAGGCCTTCATGCTCTCATTATATTCAATCTACGGTAGAGGAGATGACAGGAATGACAAGGAAACAGAGAAAGCAAGCAGACACAACATGTGGACCCTCGGTTCTATTAACTAGGACAAGATAAGGAAAGAGGTTTAGTCATGACTGTTAGAAAGGAAGCAATGAAGACTGGAGGGACCCACAACTGTTGGAGACACATCTGCCGATCACCCATCACAAAAACCCCATGAACACCCCTTGTAAAACAACCAACCTTCTCTGCTTCGTAGTCATTCAAATAATCCTGTTTCTCCTCATCAGTGAGGTCCCTCCACATGCCACCGATTATCTTCCCAATTTCCCATAGCTTCAGATCAGGATTGGAGGCTTTTACTTGATCCCAAACCTGGTGATGAGAACCAGACATGGGTGTGGGGTTGGGTTGGGTTGGAGGGGCTATAGGTGGTTATCTCTTTGCAGAGAGGTCACAAACCAGAGGAGGCCGTGTGCTTTAAGCTCCATCTCCAAGTTGATAAATCCCACTATGTGATGTGGAGTGTCCTAGCTAAGTCCTGGCTTCATTTAGCTACATCTACCTTGATAAACAACTAGTAGCGTCTCAAACAGAATTAATGTCTTTATCATTCTGAGCTGATATAATATATTCAAATCAAAGTATCCCTGTCTTCCAACAGAGCACATGATGATGAAAAGGCAGCAGTTACACACTGTGTACTTACCTTACGACTATATCTCATGTATGGCATCAATGGCTTATCAGGTGGCTTCGGTGGCTTTGGGATGTTTATTCCTGAAGAATTCTGGTTAAGAAAGAAAAAGACTCATCTTAAGGCATAGTTGCTGTTGAGTGATCAGGCAACCATTTAAACATGCTTGTAAAACTATGTGTAGGTGCATGGTTGTGCAATTTAACATAAAAAAAATAAAGTATTACAGTATACTTGGACTCAAATACAAAATGCATCAAAGTAATTTCTTATCAGTTCAATTAACTTGATTTAATTAATGACAGTTTGAGGCCATATACAAGTTGGGAACCCCACAGAGAACAATGGAATAGCGTTGACTGTGAAAAAAAAGAAAGAAAATCTCACTTAAGCTGAGATTTGCCCACTGCGAGACATAATGTCATTATCAGAGTCAGCCAACCACAGCTTGCATGCAGCGACTGAATTACTGCTCAGCAGCCAGAGCCATGCCGAGCAGCGAGTCTGTAATTCCATGGCAACACTGATGGCATGGGTTACTTAACATGGCTGTCAGAAATGCAGACTTTGAAAGGCAGGTGGTATTTGAATACACACAGATGGACTTTTAGCCAGTCTGCACTATGATGGAGGCAGCAGAGGAGTTTGGAATGATACTCATTTCAGATTCAGTCTCAGGGATGGAATGACTTTTCACATTTTCATTCTGTAACATCTGCTCTTTGAACAGTGGAAATGCAAAAATACACCTAGTCTCATTCAAACAAAACTTTGGTCATTCTTTTGAAAAGCTGCAATGCTGTTGATGCTTGCAGAAGCTTCTGCAACGCCTTGTTTTGACTGAGCAATCTGACTGTTGAGTGTTCTGCGAAACTTAACTGAAAGTAAGTTGTTACAGATTTGAATATCTCCTGCTGAGTCTGCCTTACATTTTCAGTCACCGTGTTTTCTCAATGTTAACATTCATACCGTTACCCGACTGTTGCTGCTTTGGCTCCCTCCCAGTCTGTAGTTGTTGTAGGCCAGATGGCTGTATGGGTTGTACCCCACAAACCCGGGAGTGTTGGGCATTTGCTGATGGAAACAAATGAGACAGAAACACGAATGAGAAATGACATAAAATAAGGAGAGGAGTAAAGCCCAAGACAGAAACTTAAAGAAACCAATGAAAGAAGCTGGGAAATGCAAAAGAAAGAAACTTGCAGTCATGCTGGAGCTATAGGGAGGTAATTTTTTCAGAAGCAGTGGTGTATCAGCACATCAGTCTGTGTAACAGGGGTTGTGAATTCAACAAAAAACATGCTTTCTTTGAAAAATACCTTTTGATAATGTATAAACTGTACTAAAATGAAATCTCCAGAAAGCAACATCCACATAATTTAGGATACCCAGTTAATATTTGGTGCCACATTTATTTCAGAGATACTTACAGTTGTAGGGGCAGGGGGAGGGGGAGGGGCATAGGATGGCCTCTCTGTTGTGAAAGAAAGGGTCCACATTAAAACATCAGTATCAGTCCAGTGAAACAGCAGGCTATTCCCAATCCTCCAATTGAATTCAAGTTCACTATTTGCCACTTATGTCTTTTAAATATGAATTTCTTTTTATGACTACAAGAAATAAAAACCATTAATAACAAAGTAGACCCACACCAAAGGAACTCTCTGTTCATGCATGATTGTAGTGCACTTTTGATGCTGCAGTGTTATGGTTATAGTGGCAACAACAGGTCTGGTGTATTTCAAAATGCATTTTAGCACCATCACCTAGCTAACTACAAAGAGCTTGACACAACTTGCTCAAATATTCCCAGTTCCTTAACTTACTTGACATCTTTGCAGTGATGAGCAGCAGGTATCAGTCTAATCCAGTCATTGGTTCTGTAATAAACATATGTTTAGAGTAAGATAGCATTTTAGAACGTATTGATTAGATAATTAATTGCTGCCAGGTTGGTTTATTGAACAGCACAAAGAGATGCCGATCATGAGTATCACTGACTGTCTGGAAAGATTGCTGCTTATATGTGGAAGCATCGCTTATATCGTGTCAGCAGAAGAGGGGTTGTTAATAACATCGTTAATTTGCTAACACATTAGAGTTTCATGCTTTAGGAGTGGAAAGGGCAATAATAATAGGTGAAAAGCACCAGTTGTTGACGTTAGGACTGGCTGCTGCTAACCCTCCAATAACCGAGCCGAGACAAGCTAACGGTAGCTTATGATAGCTAGTAGCCAGTAATAAAGCTGCAGTACTTTGTTGTATCTTCCTCGAAAGGTTAGGTAGTTTGCAGCTGACGCCAGCAATGGATATAGTTAACATGAGTTAGATGAGTGAAACTGTAATTATACTGTTCTGACCGTAGATATTCGGTCCTATGTGTTGGGCTAACGTAAATGCTCAGTAGGCTGACGGCTAGCGAGCTGGTAACGCAGCTAACTGCTAGCTTAGCTTAGCTACCTCAATGAAAAGAATATAGAGATATTATTAGCATGCAACGTCAAGTCAAACCAACACATCTAGAGATAAACAAATTCCCATAGATTTTGATGGTGACTAGCAAGCATGTATTCTAAAGTGATGGCCAGCAAACTCACCCTAAAACCTTTAGTCCCCACCACAGTGTGTACGTTGTGGCTTTGACAGGGAAGGCTAACCACCTAGCTCAGAGACACAGTCCCCACAATATACGAATGAAATGGGGTCCACTCGTAAGATTTCTGCAGAATCTTCCAGAATTGCACCCCCACCCTCTCTTCATTGCAGCTGTGCCTCCCTTGCCTGGACGCTGATGCTCATCGCCCATCAACTGTCTTTGCTGCAGCTCTCACTTACTGATATGACAGCAGAATTTCTGAATTTCAGCAGAAACAGATGTTTCTCTAGAAACAGCTTTCTCAAGAACAGCCGTTCAGTGGAAAAGACGAGGTATCATAACAGCGCAGTGCAGTCAAATAAGAGTTCACTATGTACCCACATAGCTTACAGATGTGTTACAGATGTGCACCATCATAACTGGTCAGAAACTAATGTAGCCTGTTTACTCTTGAGTTGTATGGGGGCAAAAAGCTGACCTTCATGGTTACCCTGTCTGCAAAATACATCACCTCATTTCAAAAATGTGCATGTCATTGCAGATGCTCCACAGTTTGCATCCACCCTTTTGTACAAGTTAATAATCTCAGGCTATGATATTAAAAAAAAAAAAGTTGGAATGATTTATTATGTCACCATACCGTAAGTTGCATTATGCATGCTTCACAGGCTACTAAGCTTTTGAGAAAATCAAGGTTGCCCTATTCACTGCTCCCTTGTTGTTAGAACTGAAATACTTTGCATTCTTGTTCACATTGTTTGAGAGCCGCCCAGGTCAATAGTTGTAATAGTGTGTTCCCTAAAGATAACAATCCAAAGCCTGCAGGATTTAGCCTACATCTCTGTCCATTCAACCTGAATAGTACTTGTTTTGGATTTGTTAATTGATTGTGTTCATTGTGACCCTGTTTCTTTCTGTTTACACTGCACACTTGAGAGCTTATTTCATTTCTGCTTGACCTGCATCTTGTATAATATGCATGTAGACACTGTTGTGATCTCATCACCAAGTGTGATGCTTCATGTTCTTTTCATTCACCAGGCACTGGTGGAGAGATCTATGGATGGGACAGGGAGTGGATTCCACACATGGTATGGGCAGGACCTTGTTAACCGTTGGACACCTGTGATGGAGTGCATCTGGAGGTAGGGTGAAGGTCACATGCCTCCTGTAAGCTACTGTGCAGGCTTAACACACATACACACACACACACACACACACACACACACACACACACACACACACACACACACACACACACAGGGCCTCCCAGGCACAGCTGTGGGATTGTGGATGCCCAGAGGCAGAGCAGGGCCTGTGACAATTTGAATCAATCAGAGGAAAACCCGTAAGGCTGTTCTTGTAATGCAGATTCAGACCCAGTTCTTAAGCCGGTAGAGCTCTCCAAAATAGACTCAGGCACTGGAACTAAGCAGACTTGAAAGTTTACTCTGGTGGTGGATGGTGGAGGTATTTTTAGAACCTGCTGCAGTCAGATTATTATGATGTATCATTCCAGAGGTATTCCTTGGACAAATGCCTTGATTATTATCATTAACCTGTCCATCAAACTAGTGATCACGATAGGAATTGGGAAACACATGGTACTGGATTTCGTTTTTTTTTTCAACATCAAGATGCAGCAACATTTATCTATGAAACTGTCCAAATCACATTGTCCTGCTAATTTGGTGGGTTTTATAAATTTATGAAGTCCACTGTAAATGTTTCACTCTCTGCCTCTGGCCTGGAGGCAATAATTTCACCTTTTTGATGAAAGCAATAAGTAGACTGATAAGCTCTGAAGTATTCTCATACATGTAGATCACTGTAATTTTAAATGTGGAGTGCATCCCGCACAGTATGTGTAGATTTACATATTTCTTGTTTTTAGTGGCACAGTGGTGCAGCGGTTAACACTGTCACCTTACAGCAAGAGGGTTCTGAGTTCAAACGCACGGGCCGGCTGGAGCCTTTCTGTGTGGAGTTTGCATGTTCTCCCCTGTGCCTGCGTGGGTTCTCTCTGGGTACTCTGGCTTCCTCCCACAGACCAAAAACTGGTAGTTAGTTATTCAAGAGTTGTGACAAAGATATTGCGCTAAACATTTAACAGCTAAAAAATAAACTTGTCAAACACATAACACTGACAGCAAATAAAACAGTAATGTTCACACAGTAAGCTTTAGTTCACAGGATAATTTACTATCAATAGCAACTATAAAAAAAAAAACACAAATACATCAACAATATAATCAGGTCCAGATTAGATAAATAGGAATAATAATATCTAAAAATGCAACCTGTAAAAGAAGTAATGTGTGTCGTGGGCAAGCCTGTGATATGAACATTAAATTAAATTTCTTTTTGAGATGATCTTTTTGGCATTTTTTGTTTGTTTGTTTGAAGGAGTGGAGAGACAGGAGGGTTAGAGATGGGGGTATGACATATGACAAAGGTCCACGGCTGGAATCAAACAATGTACGCTGCAGTTACATGGTATGTGTCTTAACCAGTAAGCTACCAAGGCAACGCCATCAAATGAATTTTTGATCGTTATAATAGTCTGTAAACAATGACTTATTCATCTCTGAGAATAGATTTATTCTTCATGTATCAGTATTCTTCTGTCTCTGTCCAACCATTTCTATATCAACACATTCAAATTGAATCAAAAACACGTTTTCAAAACATATTTTACATTCACGCGCTGCAGTTTCTTCTTAAATATTGGACGATGATACCGATACATCCATGAAAAACTAAATCATCCTGTAAAATCACAAACTACCTACTAATACTATTATTACTACTACTGACAACAACAACAACATTGTAGTTTCTAAAGTGTTTTAATTGATGTATTACAATGTGTACATTTTCATCAGGTAAACATTTACAATATAACTGATCATTTCATTGGTTGAAACTCTATATTTCAGTTCTTTGATTCACTTCAGTGTTTTAATATAACAGTCCTGTTGTGGACAAGATACATAAGACATAAGCTCTTTCCAACCCCGGACCATTTCTATGCATGCAAACATTACTTCATATCTTCTACACATTAACAGATATTATCAGAGGCAAACAGGAACAGTCTATTCTCCAGAAATGCAATTACAGTTCAGTACAGCAAAGTTAGAGATCAAGAAACATACTATAGCTTAAATACACAGTTTATGCAGTTAAAAGGCCTTTACAAAATCAAAGCCAAAACCATTTGCCTTCTCTCTCTCAAAGATTAAGACTATTTAACAGAGAAATGTGTGTGAATGTGTAGTAACACTTCATTGGTTGATGAATGATAAGATAGGATTTTGCTGGAACTGTTTTTGTGTGCATGCAGTCCACTTAGTAGTACTGATGTCTCCACTTTGCTAGCAGTCTTTGGAAAGATTTTAGGATATTTGTTTTTTTGATATTTTAAACTTTAACAAATAGTCTCCGCCCACACCATCTTCCATCCTTCTGTCTGTGTGTTAGTGAACTTCCTTTGGATACTTTTTAGTAACAAGTAAAACTGGTCATCAGATGACAATACACTGTTTCCGGCAGAGGTTATAAATTGATCCTTGGCATCAGTGATTAGATTGAATTCTTCACAGGTGCTGCAGATACAATAATTGATAACTGGGAACCCAAGTAAAGAATTCTGACTGAGAGCTAGTTAATATTATATAGGACAGAATAACAGGGCCAACACACAGACGAGAAAATAATTTACCTTTGATCAGATTTTGTTCAAATTGTTTATTGTGATTAAACATTATTTACATGATGTGCATCTATGGAAATATATCGTAAGTCTTCATTGGTGAGTTTTGTGGCAAAATTAGACCAAAGTGCACTAAAAATACACATTTTACATTTTTATATGTACAAATAAATGGAGAACTTTGTTTTGATTTTCCAGAAATTAACCAACAGCTTTTAAGATGTGCTGCTAAGGGACTAAATTTGTCAAAATTATTTTGGGAATGGACTGACCATGTCAGCTGTCCCCAGTTAGATGGATGCATTGAGATTACTGGAGAGAGCCCCTGAAGATGCAGGAAGGTATCAAAATGAAGGAAATTTTCTTTTCTCAGACTCTATTTGTATATCCATGTTTTACTGCAAATAAGAAAAAAAGATTTGAATTCAATATGGAAGATGTAAAAAAAAAAACCCAACAACAACATAATAACAATGGCACGTTTTCTTATTTCTGTGTTGAGCTGAATGAACCTTCCTTCAGTGTGTTGTGCACAACACAGTCATGTTTATAGCTTAACTGATGCTGAGGTAAAATCAGAGTGTAGAGACATAAAGAGAACCAAAAATCCATTGTGTAATAGTTGTGAATATCTGTGTCATTTTCATCCTTTTTTTTCAGCATATCTGATATTATTGCATTGCAATCCACAAACCAGTGGTTTATCAGGTTTACATTGATGCTTGTTCTTTGTGAGAATGGACTTGCAACGCTCCTCTCGAGTGAGGGAGCCCAGGCTCAAACTGCAAAAGACCCTCCATCACACAAGATGAATTTTTGCTTGTGTCAATTAATAACCAAAGTGTCCCAGACAAATAAAACAGGCTACCCATATGTGGTGATGACAAACAGCAGTCTCAAATTGTTTTAAGACTACCACCAGCCTCACCTACAGTATCTAAAATATTTGATGAGTAGCTGTGTCACTTGCACTGGGAAAACATTCCTTTAATTGTTGGTGCTAACATTATGTTAGCTTTACAGCTACACCAGAGCTTCATGTTGGATCAGAGTTGCTATGTTGCCAGTAGCTTAATCATTAAAGGTTATTACACTCTGCTTATTATTTCAAACATCATGCCTGCGATTTTACAACACTGGCCAATGAAACACACAGCCTTTTAGCTGCAATGATAGTGCAAAGCTAATGTACGATGTTGTCTTTCATATTTTGACAGAAACATTGAAAACACACTTGGGAAGCTTATGTCAACAGCTAGTGCAGATGGTCACACCTTTAGGTGATCCTCATACTTGCTGATGCTAATTGCTCCTGAAAAATCCCAGTCTTCTGTTCCAATCCAAAACAATGCCCAAAAAGTGCAGAAGCCTTTTTTTTGTTTTGTATTTTGGCACAATCAGTATATAGCACCACCAAAGTTCTGCAAAGCAGTCTGTTTGGAGAGAAATCCTGTATGTTGAAGCATATTCATAAACACGAGAGTCACACTGGCATCTCAGCACCAGCTGGAGAAATAAGATTATCCTATCAGCAGTATACAGAGTTTCTAGCCCAGCTTCGCTTCCAGTCCTTCTGGACCACAATGCTAGAAAGAGCCTGTTGGCAAAGAGAGGGGGATGCAGAGTTAACAACGGGGTGATAAAGCAAATCTATTCTGGGCTCTTAGATACAGTTTTTTAAACTAATCTCACTTTTCACTTTGGTCTCAATGTTGATTGTGATGAAAAGCTATGGCTTATCATTTGGTAACTCAGGGCAGGGGGTTGTTGCATTCCTTTGTCACCCGTTTCTTTTTCATTTTATCTGTTGTTCTCATTCCATCTTTTATTGCTGCTAGACTAGACTTTGTGTTTGCAAACACATTTTATGGTCTGTTTTAAATTCCTTACCGGATGGGTGGGGTTACAACATTTACTGTAGGACAGTAGAATAAGAGCCTCCTGTTGCAATTAATTACACAGACTGTGAGGAAGCAAAACTGATACACAATCTGTTGATTGAGACTCTTTCTGGTTTGTCCTGATGATCTAGCGCTCTAGATTGACTATCTCAGGACTGATCAGTTGTTGATTTGGTAGGGTTGATGCATTTTGTGTCACTTTTCAAGATTATTCTGCTGAAGTTATACTAAGGAAAACCAAACATTTTGCTCTCTAACATTGATCACAACTACAACTGTTATCTGTGGAAGTTTTTTTTTTTATCCTGCCACCTGTTACTTTAAAGCACGTGTCTAAAGACTATCGGTCTTAAGTTCACATAGTAGAAACAATACACGACAAGTGCTCAAAAGACTCATCACATACTCTCATACACAGAAACAAAATAGCAAAAGAACTCAATTCAATGGTTTCCTTTTTGTTGCGCAAGCTCAAGTACCGTTGGCCTCAGGTGAAGTGAGGCTTTAGGGCGAAGTCCTTTCCTCGTGTAGTTCTACTAATAAGCACCAGTACAATTCAGCTGGTCCTGCACCCCCATTGCCACACTTCTCAATCCCTAAGAGTAGCTGTCATTAACTGGTGGCAGTCCAGATCCCCTCGCAGTTCCAGTGGCCCCGGCAGCCTCATGCCCGTCTTCTGATCCACACACCAGCACTTTCCCCGCTGGCCGTCACGTGCGGGATGGCACTGTGGGCATATAGATATTTTAGTTGCAACAGTTTATTTAAATATAGGTGCAAATATTAAAGCTGCTCTTATCAATATTTTTCATGTTAACAATGGATCACATGACTAAATATAATGTGAGTTGCTTGTAGTGACAAGCCCGTAGAGAAATATCACTGACTCAGCAGTTCCCTTCAGCTCTCTAGAGCTTTATAACATTTCTAAATCAATATTTTGGTCTTACTGTTCGCAATTTCACTGTTTTTTGTTGACTCTCATCGCTCTGGCAGGTAACTGTTAACTGCGCACTACCTGTTCAGCACCAAACAGCACATTGAAGGCTAAATTATATATATAAGACAGTGAATATTGAACTTATATTCGTCAGGTGGCCAGAGACACAACTCCAAATGAATGCTAATGTTGCTCCATGTCTGCTGGATGTGTAAATAAGCTAATGTTTTGATAACATGTTAACCGTATTTTATAAGGTAATAATACGTCAGTGTTGTGTTCACAGCTTGTTGTACCGCCTCCAAGTGGCCAAAAAATAAATGAATGCAGATGTATATAAAACTGAGCAAAAGGTCAAAGGTTATAGACCATTAACTTGATTATCGTGTTTTCTTATCGTATAGATCTTTTAGTGCTCTGTTGGCATGCAAGGTCATAATTCTTAAAGATGATGTCAGACCTGGTCAAATAGGGACATATTTCCTGCTTGGCAGCACTTGGCTTGCATGAATGGTCAAATGGCTGGAGTTTGTCACGTATAAAAATATTTTAGCATCAGACAAAATTAAGAGAATGTTGTCTTCTTACCCAAACAGAATCATACATTAAGGCAAACAAACCCCAGCTGGTATTTCAGGTCACCTTTTCACAAGCTGTAGAAAGTAATTTAATGATTTGCTTCAAAGCCCCTGAGAGAGTTCTTCTGTGAGCTTGAACAATTCTAGTAATAAAAAAAAATGATTTTCTACTTTTTTCTTTAGTGATTTACAGGTTCAAAAAGCCTCCAAGACCAGTTAACAATCTCATAGCAGCCCTGCCATAAAATGGTTCCCAGTTGTCCCCCATGACCTGTGCTTCACTTCCCAATAGGTTTTATCACCATGCAGTTTTAGTTAAACAGTAAACAGATGCCTCTGAATGTGTGCAGACAAAGATACTTTAACCATGTTACACAATCCACATAACTCAGTCTCCTGATGACCGGTGCCTTAGCAGAGCTCTGCTTTTATCACTGACTCTGCGTCTGTTGCTCTGATTACATACAGCTCACAGCAGTCTTATCTGTGTTTTTTATGTTCTCCTGATTCTCTCACTCTTACATGCATAGTTGCCCAATCTCGCAAAGGCAGAATAACAACAAAAGCAACTGCGTCCAAAAGCTAATTGCATCCATCACAGCAATGAAGTGATTATTGTCCAACAGTTTAGGGGAATCCACTTTACACACACACGGTTCAGCTCTTGATTTGTGAAAGTAAATCACTTTTTTTATGTGAGCCTGGAAAACTAATGTCTTGGCATTAGCACGCTCTCATAAGAGAGTCTGTTTGGAGAAACGTTTGTGTTGATCTTGAACTAGTAAGACAAAATTTCATCAGCTGCAGGCATGTTTTGTGTTTTGGCCCAGACATTGCTGATGGAGTTGGAAAGGAACTGTTTGAAGTATAAAGATAGGCATTTTTATTTGTATTGGCATAATAATAAAGATTCACAGTTCACCATTACACACAGCCAAATAGTGTTCAATAATTCAGTAACTCATCATGAGCGTGCGCTTGAAGTGACAGACCTGTTTAGCGTGGAAATCTCCATTCTTGTCACAGTTGGGTATGGGGATTGTGAAGAGATCATCATGCGTGCGGGTATTCGACGCCAATCTGTCCAGTGCCCTCTGTAGCTCAGCACGACATGGAGCCTGAAGGAGAAATAACAAGAAGCTGATCAATTTTTCAGTTGTTGTATAGATACATCAGCAGATATACAGATGTAGTTATGTTGTATGTTTGCAGCGAAGAACGAAAACTGCTAAAAAAAAAAAAAGTGTGAAAAGGGAATGCTAAATTATTATCTCTAATTTTCAAATTGGCCAAATAAGAAAAAAAACCATGAGAAAGTTTGGGTAAAATCTAAAAGTCAGCCGCAGGTAAAGATACCATTTGAGTCAAAATGAACAGAAGTGTTTTTCAATATTTGATTACATTACATGAACTGGTATGTGCGTGTAATGATTTATTTATTTAAATCTGTGTCAACATGCTGCTGTGGGATGATAACTACACACTCAGCAACACACACGTTTTAATTTAACGTCAAGAAATGTCAATGCGTTTACATTGTTAGCGCACACAAATCTAGAATATTGTATCGGGAGCCAGCTGCTTTGAATTCACAAGCTAACCAATGATTGCATATAAATACATCATTCTAGAAGAATGTTCAATCAATTTGAACTTTCAATTGCATTTCCACAAAAACTTTAATAAGGAAGAAAAATTGAAAAACAGAAATGTCATCGAGTGGTTTTTGGGTTTAAGTATCCCTACGTGGGTGGGCCGTCCAAATAAATTCTACATGTGGCAGACTGTGGCATTACTGTACATTCATGTAACACATTTGTGTGTGAATGACTGCACCAAAATGTGGAAGAACTGGCCTGTTCCTGATTAATGGGGATGTTATGATCCTGGTCTTTCCAGTGTTAAAACAGCAAATTGCATGTTGATGCCAATGTACACCTGTGCTTTATTTCACAAGACCACAATTAAATGTTACGGTCTGTAAATAACTAATTTGTACAATTTATAACCTGACGGTTACACTTGTGGCTTTGAAACTATAAAGCTTTAATGTTAAACACCTGCTGGAGCTGGGGCCTGTGCTACAGCGGAGATTGCCTGGGTTTGTTGTTTTCAGTGAATCTGATAAGATGTCAGGAGTTTGTTTCTCTCACCAGCACCGCCTTGGTCTCCTCCCTCGCAGTGTTGCTTCTCTGGTTTGTGGATTTCTGAGGGTGTCGGGCCAGGGTCTTCTGTATGCAGCGTTTGTCTTGCGGACTGCACCGGATATTGCTGTTGTTTGGGTGCTCGGGGATGATCTCATCCTGCCTGTCCATCGCTAAAGGACAAGTGAAAGAGCCTTTAGCCTCTAGTTGCTTTCATGCGACAACAAGGTAAAAAATAAACAATTCAAAAGTTTTACATACAGCTTTACATTACAACAATTTGTCCAAAACATTTGTAGGTCTTTGGCATCATGATTGTTAATGCAACATATTAACATCATGTTTTGCTGATACGAGTGTAATTTAGTGCAATAATTTAATAATTTGATGTCAGATACAAAGCAGGAACTCCTCTGCTAGTCCACCTCGTCCTTTCACATAACATCCCATACAGCTTCACGTGGTGAAATGTAGGCTAAAAATGAGGCCAGGTTAACCTCAAGGACACAGAGCCATGTGGGGGGTAATCTGTACCTCAGCTCTGGCCCTGGTACTTTACAACTACTGCACCACAATCATGCCACAAGCCCTAAGGCCTTTTAAACGATACCACCCCTGTTCTGCCACCCTCTGTACATTGTGGTCTGCATGTGCCACATTCACCTTTGCATCCCTATAATCCTGCAGTTCTGTGGCCCTGCAGGCAGCCAGCTGCTTCCTGAGGAAATGCCCCCTCCCTCTTCATTCTCCACCCCTCCACAACAACCTCAGTCTGTGCCAGATGGAGGTTGTTAGAGGGTATTTGCACTGTCACAAGTGGGCACAACTGTGTGTATGTATGTGTGTGTGTGTGTGTGTGTGTGCGTGTGTGTGTGTGCGTGTGTGTGTGTGTGTGCACTAGTTAGCAGTGGGGGGGAACAAGATGTGCAAAATGAGGGATAAAGGTTGTGTGTGTCTTTCTTTGTGCACATGCATGCTGCCTTTCACCTGTGGCTTGAGAGACTTGGCAGCTCTGTGTTTTTGTGCTTTCAGCTCATAACCTGTGGCATTTTACAGATTGGCACTGGAATCAAAGCACTTTCAACTGTGGTTTTACCATTTTGAAGCTGTACTTGCTGTGATCACTGAACCAGATCTGAGCTCTGGTTAATATCTAAGGTCACTGCCAGGCATCCAGTTAAACACTGTTGGCAAAGAGACAATGAAGGTGGGTCTGTAGCCTCCTTAATCTTGTGCAATGTGGTTGCAGCATTTTCTCAGATCTACAATGCATGAAGGCACACATTACTAGTTCTCATGCTAGTCTTGGCCCTGCTATGTTCAGGATATTGATCCTAGGCCATTTTCTGGTGATGATGAGAATTTATACAGTTCGGTGACAGGAGTTAGAAGGTGACTGGGTTTCTCTAAACTTCATAGACAGTCATCTTTCTTGGCTCGTCTGGGGGGAAGTGTCTCTTGGCTGTTTGTATTTTTAGTCTTGTTGCTGTTAAGCCTTGCTCATCAGCACTTTCTTCCACAAGAGCCAATAGGCTTTCAGCTGTTTCCTTCGTCCCAAGTTGTTGTTTCTCCTCTTTTGCCAGTTCACACTTTTCCGATTCCATGCTCTTTCGCAGGGCGAGCCAAAGTGATTTAGAAGTGGGTCAGGGGTGGCATGTCCTGTTTGCTACCACTGCTGTTTTCCACGGAGGAAGTCGCCACTTCTCTGTGTGGTTTCATTTGATTTGGATCAGCAGCTCTTGGCTTTTAAAATATATTTCCTACAGTGCATTATCAGCCCCGGAGCTGATGCTTTGCAGTGCATTGCCAGTCACAGGTGCACAGCAAAGATTAAGAAAGGTCTTGTGTAGTTCATCATAATCATCTGATCATACTCAGGAACATTGGTACATTGTAATATGCCAAAACTAAGCCAATAAGATCCGTTTAAGACATAAACAAAGATAACCACCTGTCTCCGAAAAGTTTTTTATCAATGCAACATTTGGACCTACAACCTTCATCAGGCAAACATCCACGTGAACAGAAGGCCAGCTTCATGTTGTATATAGAGATAAAAAAAAGGACAGGTCCACCTACAAGTAGGAGATCACATGCTACAAAACAACACTCCTATCACAGCACCACTGGCTTTGTCCTGCACCTGAACCCTATCCACCTGGGTCCGTTCACTATTTTTTACAGATGTTGTACAATCCCATGGTCACATAGCTAGCTAATACAATCACTATGATACAGCACTGATGAAGTGAGCATACAGGAGGGTGAACACAAAGCTCTATTTTGTTAGCACTTAGCTGATAAATTCTATTACACAATAATCTGCACTGCTTGTTCAGTCCAGTCCTTAGTTAAATATTTGTTGTCACATCAGCCACCTCACTTGCAAATGTATTTGTCACACTGGCCACCAGGCGCGTGAGGATCATTCACTAAACAGAGAGTAGTTTGATTGGTGGACCCCTTTCCGATGAACACATTTTTCTTCCACGGGAACAACAACTTTACACAAGTTTACAACATTTAATCTACATTATACCATGACATATCTCTTATTATTTTATATATTTGTCTTCTCTTTGCATTCTGAGAAATGAAAGAATTAGCAAACTGCCTTCGTGACAGTGACACAAGGGACTTAAAGGGGTCATCAGATTTCAAATTCCACTATTAGCGGTTGTCAGGCTGAACTTGTAAACCCCAAAGACAAATGTCCTTTTCAGATAAATATTTAGTTATATTCTGTGAGATTGGCAGAGTATTTTCCTGCAGTTTATACTTCTACTAGCTCAGATTTTTGGATCTAAGCCAAAAGAGATTTCACTGTGATGATGTTTGTACAAAAACCTCGAATGCACCCTTTTATAAATAATGACTGCATTGTTCCTCTATTCAATACAGACAGACTGAGGATAGTTACAGTGTATTCATGAAGGGAGGTAGATAGATAAGCCTTTACATTTTCTTTTGAACAAATGCAAACACTGGAAGGAGCTGCTGAGCAATTTCCTTACACTGTATAGGGCCTAGGGCTGGGTAATATGGGCAAAATCAAATCACGATATTTTTGACAAAATACCTCAATATTGATATTTCAACAGTATTGTAGTATTAGTGCTTCACAAAATATTTACACAGTGAGATTTTTGATAAATAATCATCAGTAATGTGGATATAAAGACTAAGTGGATAAAGGTAAATAATAGAACAGCTAGAACATTCTGGTAAGTTCAGAAAATTACATCACTTTACTGTAATATCACAATATTATGATATCCAAAATCTAAGACGATATCTAGTCTCATGTCATGATATCGATATAATATCAATATATTGTCCATCCCTAATAGAACCCCACTGATGTATCGGCTGATATGACAGATATACTGTATCTGTGGTGGCGTATCTGTTATAAGAGTAACAGGAAATTACAATGCATAAATGCCAAAGATATGTCAGAACATTCACAAATGTATTTTTCAACAGTAAAATGTCCCACTCAGTGCATAACTTGGTCCCAATTCTTTCAAAATCACATTTAAAGGATCCTTATTATGGAGCAAATTAACAGCAACTGAACAAAAAGAATATTGACCAATATATCATTTTTGGATTTTCTTAAATTCATGACTATTGATATCAGTATTGACCTAAACAATCCAATTTCAAATGATCAGATATCAAAAGTACAAAACAACACAAAAGAAATAGCTGAGAAATGATGCAATCAGTATTGCTGAGAATTTAAGTTTATCAATCTTATATTTAATCTTATATACACAATTTGACTTCTGCATTTAATCCATCCAATACTGCAGTGGAGATTCACTGCTCAGTGCCCAGGGACCAAGTCCATTACTGAGACCTTTTCCACAGCCAGGGTCATTCCTGCTCTGCCGTCTTATTCATTATGTTTTCTAAGCGCTGGGATTATCCAGATTCAAATAAAATATCAGTCCATAAATCCTGCCTAGCGAAGAGGCTGAAAAACATTGTAGCATTGTGACTGTCCTTCATGATGCTAGATAGAATAGATTATACTGTACTGACAGTGACTAATCTATTGAAAAATTAACACTGTTTGGGGAGGCTACTTTGATAAGTAATTATTGTAGATTTTCTGGCAGTGAGCACAAAAGTCAGCTAGGCTTACTACCAGAAAAACTGCTGTTTTCACTCAACGCTGGATGCTGCCAGAGTATCAGCCTGCTGGTTTCCAGGCAGAAGCTTTCTGTGAATCAGTTAATCATCAGAGTTTATGTCTTGTGCAGTTGTAAGACCACTGTTCAAGACTACCAGTAAGTGCTGTAAGAAGGCCAATAAAAATTTGGGAACTCTTTAATGTGTCATTTGACAAAGGAAAGATGGAAAGTTAAATCAACACTGAAGGCAAGAAACCTGCTGCTGCACTGCCTGATGCTGCTCTGGCTACTTCCCATTCAACTGATGTCAAAACAGACATCAAGAAGAACAGCGCAACATGTTTTTAAGTTGGAATCCACAGAGAGCAGTGCAGCAGTAGTTTATTGGTCTACTGGCCTTGATAGTGGTGATTCACTCTCTAAGGAGCATGAAATAATTAGGAGCAACATATCTGCAAACAATTAAAAATGCACATGCATACTTTGCACAAGCTTCTTTATAATTAAACAGCTGTTATAGATTGACATTTGGGAACATATGTTGTTGAAATAATGCTACTGTAGAGCTAAGTTCACAGAAACTGAAGCGAAATGTCAAGTTATTCACTTATCTGAGCAGCTTTCTTGCAGTTTTTTCATCTTCAATGAAAGAACAGTTTGGTTGCTTAGGCTTAACTCTAATATTCCTGTTCATAGCTTGCTACTCTCATTAGCCAGATTATAACACACACACAAACACACACACAGGTCTGGATCATAGACAAAAATATGAGTAAAGGAGAAGAAAGTCTTCAGATAAACATGATCCTTTATCCTGACAAAAAATCTTTTGGATCAAAACATCCATGTGATGAAAATCAAACATGTTTCGGGAACTTTTCAGCAGCGTGAGGTTTTTTTCTGCATTCGCTGCCTCCTTTGAGATTCATACTTTCTTCTGTTTTCAGAAGACAATCCTACTTTTCATCTGAATTTATGTTTTTCATCCGACCATAAAAACTGTAGATAACATAGTCACCTTTAACCTCAGGGACATGAATAACTCCATACACCGGAAACCATTACTGCTTGTTTTGTAGATTTATTTGCTTGTAGTTGTGTAACTTCTGTCAATGTCAGCTGGGGTGATACTAAACCATCCATCACTTGTTGATGCCCTGTTGCTGCATGTGATTAATAGATCTATGAATAGAGGGAAACCTGCAGCAGTAATGAATTTGGGTTAAAGCGTTAACTTAATTTTGAGTGTATTGTTCTTGTTTTAATATATATACAGAATCAGGGGCATGAGTGGAAGTGAAAGTAATAAAAGAACTACCATAGCATTTCTGCTGACTAGTGAAGTGGCACATTGCCAACATTTAATTATCTTTATGAAAGTCATACATGTACATTAATGGACACTTTTCAGAGAGTGTGCTTTTATTAGAAATTATTAAAATAATTGTAACAATAAAATCGTCCTTTGTTATGACGAGATTGAGGTGTAGATTTCTGCAGTGTTTTTGTTGCAAACGAATAGGTTCACACATGAAATCCTGGACCCTGAGGATTCATCGTCTTCCTCAGAATAGGCATGTTTCACGACCAGGACATTGTTGGATTGTTTGTGTATCTCTCAGCTCCAACACCAGAAGGGGGTCCCTGTCCCACAAAGGACAGCAATTAGCTAATCACATTTACTCCTGCAAAAGAGCCCCAGCTGTACAAATCTGCCACAGAACCCAAAGTAAGCAAATACACAACATTAGGGGACATCTGCTGTGAGGCATTTGAGAAAATCCTCATTTAGCATCAAGAAAATATGTCTACATCTTTAGGCAGTTCGCAACTCCCAAAATGTGCTGAGGAGTCTCCCCTCGTAGGAGAAAGGAAAATCTAGGTTAGCATGCTGCTTTCATAAAGACCTGTGTGCGTCACAGTAAATTAGGCATAGTTGGACAGAGGCTGGCTCTGCAGACAGCTTCATTCATGCACCTCCTTGTGTGCCTGTAGGTGTAAGGCTTTTCATATCTGACATCTGTATCACTTTGTAAATAATATCCGTTTCACTGTCAGAGGGAAGCATTTGAATACGACACCAGGGGAGACTCGGCAGGAATGTAGGAACAGATGCCAACATACGCATGATGATTTATTCTAAGTATTAAGATAGAGAGGGTTTCTAAGAATGGGATATTAGGAAGCACTAAACCTGTCTTAGACCTTGACATAACATGCTGGATAGTGGTTGTTGTTGCTATGGAAATTCAGTTCAATAATTGGCTTAAGGTTGATACATTTTGGGAGAAATACACAGTTTTGAAAGAAAAAACGGACTGACTCGTAATTTTTTGCCAATCTGATTTACTGCATTGCCTTTACTTTGCTACTTTTTGCATTTGTAGTAAGCAACCCAGCCTTAGAAATGAAGCGATAATCATGAGCCAGCACAAACCGTTGCATATCTAGATGCAGGGCTGTAACTATTCGCCTGGAAATCCTAAATTTCCTTCAAGGGGCTGTCAAGATCTGCCTCTATCACAGGGGCCTTTTCATTATAAATTCTCTTGGTTTTTAAAAACCCTCTTCTATTTTTATCTAGCATGTTCACTGTTGCTAGGAGTGGGGCAGTGTCAGACATGTATTCAGGAGATGCACCCCCTTGTTTAATAATGCATAAGTACGGTGAATGCGCCACAAAGGAAATCTCCTGCTTGTGACTAGAGTTGCTCTTCGCCTCTCCTCGTGCCTTTCTGATTGTCTCTCCACTGCCATGGTTTACACTGAACATTCTTATACAGCGGATCTGAGCTGCTGCCCAGAAGAATTGATTTACAGTGAGATGTAATGGGCAGAGCTTCCCCACTTTGTTATGACAGACTCCAGGGGTGAGAAGGAGTGTGGAGGCAAACAGAACTCGGCGCTCAGATTACAGGACACCAAGAACAAAACTTATGAACTTTCCAAAATGTTCCATCTACTGCCAAAATGTTCCATCTACTGCCGCCCCACCTCAGAGAAAGGACCCGAGAATCCCCCCCAATGCACTATAACCTAGTTACAGGCCAGCTGATCGGACACCGCAGCATCAAAGAGCATAAATAATGTTTTGGGAGAACAGTCTCCCTGCAAGATGAATTTACACTGTAGAAACTGACACAGAGCCGGGCAGAGCTGAGACAGCCCTCCGTTTTTATCATGCTCTAAACAGCTTTCCTCTTCTTTCTGATTCCATTTAGTCACGCTATGTGCCGGCCTAACCTATGCTGGCCCTGCACAGAGAGCAGAAGGCTCTCATTTCAGCTCTGGCAGAAAGAGTGCCGATGAGCTCATCCTCGTGAAGAAGCTGGACGCGGTGGGCGATGCGCTCGAAGGCTTGTTAGGGCTGAGGGGGGGCTGTACACCCAGGGCCAGGGGAAACAGATGCTGCAATGGAGATGAGCGTCCTGGGAGTTTTATATTGGCTAAGTTGATCTAAATCTTTGGTGTTCTGGCTCTAGGAGATAGCCTACTGCCATTAGCAGTAACTGTCTGGGAGCCTGGGCTCAGTGGAAGCAACGCTGGGCCAGTAAGTAGATAATCTGGAACAAATGAAAGAACCACCTTGTCTGCGAAACATTATAACAGTTGTCTCATATGGCATAATGGAAATCAACACCACTCCCTTTGTTGAGAGCAGGGGAAGACAAACAGTAGAGACCATTACATTAGTAGGAAGAAGTTAGAGTCAAAGCAGTGAACTGGAACTGGATATGCAGATAAGACATCCAGTATTAGACATCCCACTGTGTAAAAGTGGAAACAGACTTTCTTCTTTGCAAGAGGAATGTAACAACAGAGAGGAGAATAAGGAGTCGGTCTAAAAGAGTGTGATAGAGACATCGGCAGTAGAAGAAGAGTTAGACATCTGTAGCAGCAGGAGGAGGAGGAATGGGGGCATCCATGAAAGAGTACCAAGTGAATTACTGATTGCAGAGAGCTCTAATAGCCCCAGACTGGCCACACTCCATTACAGTCATTTCATACAGCAGCTTTTATTACCTCCTCCCATTACAAACACACACACACACACACATACACACACATACACACACACACACACACACACAAATAGACGCAGATTCTCCCAGTGCTACCACAATGCATTTCACTGCCTGCACTACACGACTACCTGCAGGATCTCAGTCTAATATCGGCATGATGAGGTAATTGCACACCCAAGGGTTGCTGGGAAAGTAAATCAGCGTCACTAAACCAAATGCATGATTTCTTTACAACAGATATGATGTACTTTGCAGGCTACACAGTCATACAGAGTGCAGACACATGCAGCAGACACATACAGTACAAGCTCCTCATGCACACACGCCCACCCCAGCTATCACCACAGCACTGCTCTCTGAAGCCTGCTCTGCGTCTTACAGCAGGGCCCCTTCACAGCGAGCGGCCACAAGACAGCAGAGGGACTGTGTGCGCTCTCCCATCAGGCCATGCGTGAGGAGCTGGTGTGTGTGCACGCTCTGGTTCGGGGCTTAGCTGAGATTAGGGTAAACAAGCAGCACATTGTCACACCTCCCCAACTCTGACCCTGCCCGGCTCAGGTAAGGCCCAGGGAGCAGAGACAGAAAATATTCTGGTCTGCCCGGCCATCGGTCCACAGAGCTAGAGGGAGGCAGAGACACCAGTCCAGGTTTGGAAAGACCTTGTCAGCTGCAGCTGACAGTTGTTAAATGCTTCATACTACGAGAGCATCCCGGAGATAGACATTTACAGAGGTGATGAATGTGGTTTAAACGCTAATTTAGAACTACCAATAAGTTAAAAAGGAAGGACGTGCCCAGTGTTAAGAAGTGTATTCATCATCACAGACTCTGACCCCATCGCTCTCACCTGAGTTCTCCTCCACCTCCCTCTCATCGGTGCACACCCCCTGGCCGTGCATCAGCGAGTGCAGTGGCCTTTCCACGCCACGCGGTGGGTAGCAGCGGAGGCCGGTGCCACATCGGGGCGAGTAGACACCACAGTGCGCCCCTTTAGGCAGAGCACAGGTGGGGCAGCAGCCACAGCCGGGCTCCCGCACCGTCTCCTCACAGCCTTCCGGCAGACGGCAGCTGGCCAGCCTCTCCTCGGAACACACCGGGCAGCGGATGGCCTGGTCCGACAAGCACAGCGCCACCAACGACAGGGTGCCAAACGCCCACAGGCCCCACCAGGATGGAGCTACTGCCACGCCGCCTCCACGCACCATGGCAGCCCCGGCACCTGCACACAGTCTTTTGCCCTTGTGTATGATCCCCTCAGCCTCCCCCTCCTCTCTTGAGTGTTGTGCAGCTTTTGATCACTTTCTACTTCAACAGCAGATTGTAGACAAACAAGGGGGGGTTTGAGAGGAACGCTTTGTCCAGGATGGTCTTTGATATTTTCAGCTGGTTAGTGTTTCAATTGCAGGGACACAAAGCCTCTGCTGTACTGCCTCTCCGTTCCTCTGATTCAATTTCACAGCGCAGAAATAGGAGCCTGCTCTTGATCTGCTCGGCTGGCGAGTGTAGTGGTGATAAGAACTAGTTTTTGTTGTATGTTGGACTGAACAGTTGCAGGAAAGATATCCACCAGTGTGTTCAGGTGAGTCTTGCTCTCTCTTCGAGTCCAGAGGTTCGCCCCCCCCCCTCTGCTGAAAAAATCTGGTCTACAAGTGTCCAAATGCAAAACAGGTCATCAAAAGGCAGTGTTTTAAGTAACAGCTGCAGTTTCCTCCTCTTGCTGGTGTGCAGTGCAAAGGACTCGCTCCTGAGAATGGCTCAACATGAGTGGCTCTCCTTGGACTTTATACTGGTCCATGGACACGCCTCTTTCTACAGTGAGAGAGGAGCTGAAAGGCACAGCGGAGAAAAGCCAGGCTAAAGCTCTCTCCCTCTGTCTCTCTCCAGCTCTCTTACTCATACACACAAGCTTATATACACTCTCCCTCACTTGTCCTCTCTCAATCCTGAGTGCACAGAGAAAAATAGCTGAATCGCCCTCTCACTTGTTAACACACGGAATACGCTTACTTTTCTCTCACGTCCCTCCCCGTCATTATCTCTCTATAAAACATCTGGGTTCATAAAAAAAAAAACCTAAACTAAAAGACAGAAAATGTTCTACTTTAATAAACCCCAAATGCACAGCGCACACATGTAAGTGCCTATGGGGCTGAAACATTGTTCAAACAACAAAACCTCAACAAAACAAA